>NC_133145.1:6482362-7084029 GCF_048418815.1 Hemitrygon akajei | reverse complement strand
CATTCTGTTTCTATTCACTTACACTTCACCCTGTATAGTTATGCACATGTATATAACACAAAATACACAGAATAGTAAGTAAATGCATTCAACCGAAATGTGAGTAGAATATAATTTCTCTCAAACGTCCTAGGTGCTAACTTGATGCAACCTTTTTAATATACTTTTCATATCATTTAGAGTAGTCTGCAACCATTTCTATGTGTGTGCTACTGATGTTGACGAAGTTATTCTAAACAGTATAACCAGTTTCACATAATAGTACCAGTGTTTCAAAGCAGTACAAAGATCAAGGCAGTTCCAATGGAAATGAAATGCAGTAGGTTCTTGAATTCAACTTTACTTTATGTATTCCGTGGCTGTGAGTAGTATTCATTGTGTTTCTATTCACTTACACTTCACCCTGTATAGTTATGCACATGTACATAACACAAAATACACAGAATAGTAACTAATGCATTCACTGACAAGAGAGTACAATATAATTTTACTCAATAGTATGTGCTAAGTTGATGCAACCTTTTCTAATATACTTTCCGTATCATTTAGAGTAGATCCGCAACCATTTTTATGTGTGTGCTACTGATGTTGGTGAAGTTACTCGAAGCAATATAACCAGTTTCACATAATAGAACTACATTGTTTCAAAGCAACAGAAGGATAAAGGCAGTTCTAATGTAAATGCAATGTAGTAGGTTCTTGAATTCAACTTTACTTTATGTATTCAGTGGCTGTGAGTAGCATTCATTGTGTTTCTATTCACTTACACTTCACCCTGTATAGTTATGCACATGTACATAACACAAAATACACAGAATAGTAACTAATGCATTCACCTGAGAAGAGAGTACAACATAATTTCACTCAATAGTATGTGCTGTTGATGCAACTTTTTTTAATATACTTTCCATATCATTTAGAGTAGTCTGCATCCATTTCTATCAGTGTGCTACTGATGTTGACGAAGTTACTCTAAGCAATATAACCAGTTTCACATAATAGTACTTCTGTGTTTCAAAGCAATACAAAGATCAAGGCAGTTCCGATGTAAATGCAATGCAGTAGGTTCTTGAATTCAACATTATGTATTCTGTGGCTGTGAGTAGTATTCATTCTGTTTCTATTCACTTACACTTCACCCTGTATAGTTATGCACATGTATATAACACAAAATACACAGAATAGTAAGTAAATGCATTCAACCGAAATGTGAGTAGAATATAATTTCTCTCAAACGTCCTAGGTGCTAACTTGATGCAACCTTTTTAATATACTTTTCATATCATTTAGAGTAGTCTGCAACCATTTCTATGTGTGTGCTACTGATGTTGACGAAGTTATTCTAAACAGTATAACCAGTTTCACATAATAGTACCAGTGTTTCAAAGCAGTACAAAGATCAAGGCAGTTCCAATGGAAATGAAATGCAGTAGGTTCTTGAATTCAACTTTACTTTATGTATTCCGTGGCTGTGAGTAGTATTCATTGTGTTTCTATTCACTTACACTTCACCCTGTATAGTTATGCACATGTACATAACACAAAATACACAGAATAGTAACTAATGCATTCACCTGACAAGAGAGTACAATATAATTTTACTCAATAGTTTGTGCTAAGTTGATGCAACCTTTTCTAATATACTTTCCGTATCATTTAGAGTAGATCCGCAACCATTTTTATGTGTGTGCTACTGATGTTGGTGAAGTTACTCGAAGCAATATAACCAGTTTCACATAATAGAACTACATTGTTTCAAAGCAACAGAAGGATAAAGGCAGTTCTAATGTAAATGCAATGTAGAAGGTTCTTGAATTCAACTTTACTTTATGTATTCAGTGGCTGTGAGTAGTATTCATTGTGTTTCTATTCACTTACACTTCACCCTGTATAGTTATGCACATGTACATAACACAAAATACACAGAATAGTAACTAATGCATTCACCTGACAAGAGAGTACAACATAATTTTACTCAATAGTATGTGCTAAGTTGATGCAACCATTTTTAATATACTTTCCATATCATTTAGAGTAGTCTGCAACCATTTCTAAGTGTGTGCTACTGATGTTGACGAAGATACTCTAAGCCATATAACCAGTTTCACATAATAGTACTTCAGTGTTTCAAAACAATACAAAGATCAAGGCAGTTCCAAAGTAAATGCAATGCAGTAGGTTCTTGAATTCAACTTTATGTATTCCGTGTCTGTGAGTAGTATTCATTGTGTATCTATTCACTTACACTTCACCCTGTATAGTTATGCACATGTATATAACACAAAATACACAGAATAGTAAGTAAATGCATTCAACCGAAATGAGAGTAGAATATAATTTCTCTCAAACGTCCTAGGTGCTAACTTGATGCAACCTTTTTAATATACTTTCCATATCATTTAGAGTAGTCTGCAACCATTTGTATGTGTGTGCTACTGATGTTGACGAAGTTACTCTAAGCAATATGACCAGTTTCACATAATAGTACTTCAGTGTTTGAAAGCAATACAAAGATCAAGGCAGTTCCAATGTAAATGCAATGCAGTAGGTTCTTGAATTCAACTTTATGTATTCCGTGGCTGTGAGTAGTACTCATTGTGTTTCAATTCACTTCACTTCACCCTCTATAGTTATGCACCTGTAAATAACACAAAATACACAGAATAGTAAGTAATGCATTCAACCGAAATGTGAGTAGAATATAATTTGCCTCAAACGTCCTAGGTGCTGACTTGATGCAACCCTTTTTAATATAGTTTCCATATCATTTAGAGTAGTCTGCAACCATTTCTATGTGTGTGCTACTGATGTTGACGAAGTTATTCTAAACAGTATAACCAGTTTCACATAATAGTACTACAGTGTTTCAAAGCAGTACAAAGATCAAGGCAGTTCCAATGGAAATGAAATGCAGTAGGTTCTTGAATTCAACTTTACTTTATGTATTCCGTGGCTGTGAGTAGTATTCATTGTGTTTCTATTCACTTACACTTCACCCTGTATAGTTATGCACATGTACATAACACAAAATACACAGAATAGTAACTAATGCATTCACTGACAAGAGAGTACAATATAATTTTACTCAATAGTATGTGCTAAGTTGATGCAACCTTTTCTAATATACTTTCCGTATCATTTAGAGTAGATCCGCAACCATTTTTATGTGTGTGCTACTGATGTTGGTGAAGTTACTCGAAGCAATATAACCAGTTTCACATAATAGAACTACATTGTTTCAAAGCAACAGAAGGATAAAGGCAGTTCTAATGTAAATGCAATGTAGTAGGTTCTTGAATTCAACTTTACTTTATGTATTCAGTGGCTGTGAGTAGCATTCATTGTGTTTCTATTCACTTACACTTCACCCTGTATAGTTATGCACATGTACATAACACAAAATACACAGAATAGTAACTAATGCATTCACCTGAGAAGAGAGTACAACATAATTTTACTCAATAGTATGTGCTGTTGATGCAACTTTTTTTAATATACTTTCCATATCATTTAGAGTAGTCTGCATCCATTTCTATCAGTGTGCTACTGATGTTGACGAAGTTACTCTAAGCAATATAACCAGTTTCACATAATAGTACTTCTGTGTTTCAAAGCAATACAAAGATCAAGGCAGTTCCGATGTAAATGCAATGCAGTAGGTTCTTGAATTCAACATTATGTATTCTGTGGCTGTGAGTAGTATTCATTCTGTTTCTATTCACTTACACTTCACCCTGTATAGATATGCACATGTATATAACACAAAATACACAGAATAGTAAGTAAATGCATTCAACCGAAATGTGAGTAGAATATAATTTCTCTCAAACGTCCTAGGTGCTAACTTGATGCAACCTTTTTAATATACTTTTCATATCATTTAGAGTAGTCTGCAACCATTTCTATGTGTGTGCTACTGATGTTGACGAAGTTATTCTAAACAGTATAACCAGTTTCACATAATAGTACCAGTGTTTCAAAGCAGTACAAAGATCAAGGCAGTTCCAATGGAAATGAAATGCAGTAGGTTCTTGAATTCAACTTTACTTTATGTATTCCGTGGCTGTGAGTAGTATTCATTGTGTTTCTATTCACTTACACTTCACCCTGTATAGTTATGCACATGTACATAACACAAAATACACAGAATAGTAACTAATGCATTCACCTGACAAGAGAGTACAATATAATTTTACTCAATAGTTTGTGCTAAGTTGATGCAACCTTTTCTAATATACTTTCCGTATCATTTAGAGTAGATCCGCAACCATTTTTATGTGTGTGCTACTGATGTTGGTGAAGTTACTCGAAGCAATATAACCAGTTTCACATAATAGAACTACATTGTTTCAAAGCAACAGAAGGATAAAGGCAGTTCTAATGTAAATGCAATGTAGAAGGTTCTTGAATTCAACTTTACTTTATGTATTCAGTGGCTGTGAGTAGTATTCATTGTGTTTCTATTCACTTACACTTCACCCTGTATAGTTATGCACATGTACATAACACAAAATACACAGAATAGTAACTAATGCATTCACCTGACAAGAGAGTACAACATAATTTTACTCAATAGTATGTGCTAAGTTGATGCAACCATTTTTAATATACTTTCCATATCATTTAGAGTAGTCTGCAACCATTTGTATGTGTGTGCTACTGATGTTGACGAAGTTACTCTAAGCAATATGACCAGTTTCACATAATAGTACTTCAGTGTTTGAAAGCAATACAAAGATCAAGGCAGTTCCAATGTAAATGCAATGCAGTAGGTTCTTGAATTCAACTTTATGTATTCCGTGGCTGTGAGTAGTACTCATTGTGTTTCAATTCACTTCACTTCACCCTCTATAGTTATGCACCTGTAAATAACACAAAATACACAGAATAGTAAGTAATGCATTCAACCGAAATGTGAGTAGAATATAATTTGCCTCAAACGTCCTAGGTGCTAACTTGATGCAACCCTTTTTAATATAGTTTCCATATCATTTAGAGTAGTCTGCAACCATTTCTATGTGTGTGCTACTGATGTTGACGAAGTTATTCTAAACAGTATAACCAGTTTCACATAATAGTACTACAGTGTTTCAAAGCAGTACAAAGATCAAGGCAGTTCCAATGGAAATGAAATGCAGTAGGTTCTTGAATTCAACTTTACTTTATGTATTCCGTGGCTGTGAGTAGTATTCATTGTGTTTCTATTCACTTACACTTCACCCTGTATAGTTATGCACATGTACATAACACAAAATACACAGAATAGTAACTAATGCATTCACTGACAAGAGAGTACAATATAATTTTACTCAATAGTATGTGCTAAGTTGATGCAACCTTTTCTAATATACTTTCCGTATCATTTAGAGTAGATCCGCAACCATTTTTATGTGTGTGCTACTGATGTTGGTGAAGTTACTCGAAGCAATATAACCAGTTTCACATAATAGAACTACATTGTTTCAAAGCAACAGAAGGATAAAGGCAGTTCTAATGTAAATGCAATGTAGTAGGTTCTTGAATTCAACTTTACTTTATGTATTCAGTGGCTGTGAGTAGCATTCATTGTGTTTCTATTCACTTACACTTCACCCTGTATAGTTATGCACATGTACATAACACAAAATACACAGATTAGTAACTAATGCATTCACCTGAGAAGAGAGTACAACATAATTTTACTCAATAGTATGTGCTGTTGATGCAACTTTTTTTAATATACTTTCCATATCATTTAGAGTAGTCTGCATCCATTTCTATCAGTGTGCTACTGATGTTGACGAAGTTACTCTAAGCAATATAACCAGTTTCACATAATAGTACTTCTGTGTTTCAAAGCAATACAAAGATCAAGGCAGTTCCGATGTAAATGCAATGCAGTAGGTTCTTGAATTCAACATTATGTATTCTGTGGCTGTGAGTAGTATTCATTCTGTTTCTATTCACTTACACTTCACCCTGTATAGTTATGCACATGTATATAACACAAAATACACAGAATAGTAAGTAAATGCATTCAACCGAAATGTGAGTAGAATATAATTTCTCTCAAACGTCCTAGGTGCTAACTTGATGCAACCTTTTTAATATACTTTTCATATCATTTAGAGTAGTCTGCAACCATTTCTATGTGTGTGCTACTGTTGTTGACGAAGTTATTCTAAACAGTATAACCAGTTTCACATAATAGTACCAGTGTTTCAAAGCAGTACAAAGATCAAGGCAGTTCCAATGGAAATGAAATGCAGTAGGTTCTTGAATTCAACTTTACTTTATGTATTCCGTGGCTGTGAGTAGTATTCATTGTGTTTCTATTCACTTACACTTCACCCTGTATAGTTATGCACATGTACATAACACAAAATACACAGAATAGTAACTAATGCATTCACCTGACAAGAGAGTACAATATAATTTTACTCAATAGTTTGTGCTAAGTTGATGCAACCTTTTCTAATATACTTTCCGTATCATTTAGAGTAGATCCGCAACCATTTTTATGTGTGTGCTACTGATGTTGGTGAAGTTACTCGAAGCAATATAACCAGTTTCACATAATAGAACTACATTGTTTCAAAGCAACAGAAGGATAAAGGCAGTTCTAATGTAAATGCAATGTAGAAGGTTCTTGAATTCAACTTTACTTTATGTATTCAGTGGCTGTGAGTAGTATTCATTGTGTTTCTATTCACTTACACTTCACCCTGTATAGTTATGCACATGTACATAACACAAAATACACAGAATAGTAACTAATGCATTCACCTGACAAGAGAGTACAACATAATTTTACTCAATAGTATGTGCTAAGTTGATGCAACCATTTTTAATATACTTTCCATATCATTTAGAGTAGTCTGCAACCATTTCTAAGTGTGTGCTACTGATGTTGACGAAGATACTCTAAGCCATATAACCAGTTTCACATAATAGTACTTCAGTGTTTCAAAACAATACAAAGATCAAGGCAGTTCCAATGGAAATGAAATGCAGTAGGTTCTTGAATTCAACTTTACTTTATGTATTCCGTGGCTGTGAGTAGTATTCATTGTGTTTCTATTCACTTACACTTCACCCTGTATAGTTATGCACATGTACATAACACAAAATACACAGAATAGTAACTAATGCATTTCACTGACAAGAGAGTACAATATAATTTTACTCAATAGTATGTGCTAAGTTGATGCAACCTTTTCTAATATACTTTCCGTATCATTTAGAGTAGATCCGCAACCATTTTTATGTGTGTGCTACTGATGTTGGTGAAGTTACTCGAAGCAATATAACCAGTTTCACATAATAGAACTACATTGTTTCAAAGCAACAGAAGGATAAAGGCAGTTCTAATGTAAATGCAATGTAGTAGGTTCTTGAATTCAACTTTACTTTATGTATTCAGTGGCTGTGAGTAGCATTCATTGTGTTTCTATTCACTTACACTTCACCCTGTATAGTTATGCACATGTACATAACACAAAATACACAGAATAGTAACTAATGCATTCACCTGAGAAGAGAGTACAACATAATTTTACTCAATAGTATGTGCTGTTGATGCAACTTTTTTTAATATACTTTCCATATCATTTAGAGTAGTCTGCATCCATTTCTATCAGTGTGCTACTGATGTTGACGAAGTTACTCTAAGCAATATAACCAGTTTCACATAATAGTACTTCTGTGTTTCAAAGCAATACAAAGATCAAGGCAGTTCCGATGTAAATGCAATGCAGTAGGTTCTTGAATTCAACATTATGTATTCTGTGGCTGTGAGTAGTATTCATTCTGTTTCTATTCACTTACACTTCACCCTGTATAGTTATGCACATGTATATAACACAAAATACACAGAATAGTAAGTAAATGCATTCAACCGAAATGTGAGTAGAATATAATTTCTCTCAAACGTCCTAGGTGCTAACTTGATGCAACCTTTTTAATATACTTTTCATATCATTTAGAGTAGTCTGCAACCATTTCTATGTGTGTGCTACTGATGTTGACGAAGTTATTCTAAACAGTATAACCAGTTTCACATAATAGTACCAGTGTTTCAAAGCAGTACAAAGATCAAGGCAGTTCCAATGGAAATGAAATGCAGTAGGTTCTTGAATTCAACTTTACTTTATGTATTCCGTGGCTGTGAGTAGTATTCATTGTGTTTCTATTCACTTACACTTCACCCTGTATAGTTATGCACATGTACATAACACAAAATACACAGAATAGTAACTAATGCATTCACCTGACAAGAGAGTACAATATAATTTTACTCAATAGTTTGTGCTAAGTTGATGCAACCTTTTCTAATATACTTTCCGTATCATTTAGAGTAGATCCGCAACCATTTTTATGTGTGTGCTACTGATGTTGGTGAAGTTACTCGAAGCAATATAACCAGTTTCACATAATAGAACTACATTGTTTCAAAGCAACAGAAGGATAAAGGCAGTTCTAATGTAAATGCAATGTAGAAGGTTCTTGAATTCAACTTTACTTTATGTATTCAGTGGCTGTGAGTAGTATTCATTGTGTTTCTATTCACTTACACTTCACCCTGTATAGTTATGCACATGTACATAACACAAAATACACAGAATAGTAACTAATGCATTCACCTGAGAAGAGAGTACAACATAATTTTACTCAATAGTATGTGCTGTTGATGCAACTTTTTTTAATATACTTTCCATATCATTTAGAGTAGTCTGCATCCATTTCTATCAGTGTGCTACTGATGTTGACGAAGTTACTCTAAGCAATATAACCAGTTTCACATAATAGTACTTCTGTGTTTCAAAGCAATACAAAGATCAAGGCAGTTCCGATGTAAATGCAATGCAGTAGGTTCTTGAATTCAACATTATGTATTCTGTGGCTGTGAGTAGTATTCATTCTGTTTCTATTCACTTACACTTCACCCTGTATAGTTATGCACATGTATATAACACAAAATACACAGAATAGTAAGTAAATGCATTCAACCGAAATGTGAGTAGAATATAATTTCTCTCAAACGTCCTAGGTGCTAACTTGATGCAACCTTTTTAATATACTTTTCATATCATTTAGAGTAGTCTGCAACCATTTCTATGTGTGTGCTACTGTTGTTGACGAAGTTATTCTAAACAGTATAACCAGTTTCACATAATAGTACCAGTGTTTCAAAGCAGTACAAAGATCAAGGCAGTTCCAATGGAAATGAAATGCAGTAGGTTCTTGAATTCAACTTTACTTTATGTATTCCGTGGCTGTGAGTAGTATTCATTGTGTTTCTATTCACTTACACTTCACCCTGTATAGTTATGCACATGTACATAACACAAAATACACAGAATAGTAACTAATGCATTCACCTGACAAGAGAGTACAATATAATTTTACTCAATAGTTTGTGCTAAGTTGATGCAACCTTTTCTAATATACTTTCCGTATCATTTAGAGTAGATCCGCAACCATTTTTATGTGTGTGCTACTGATGTTGGTGAAGTTACTCGAAGCAATATAACCAGTTTCACATAATAGAACTACATTGTTTCAAAGCAACAGAAGGATAAAGGCAGTTCTAATGTAAATGCAATGTAGAAGGTTCTTGAATTCAACTTTACTTTATGTATTCAGTGGCTGTGAGTAGTATTCATTGTGTTTCTATTCACTTACACTTCACCCTGTATAGTTATGCACATGTACATAACACAAAATACACAGAATAGTAACTAATGCATTCACCTGACAAGAGAGTACAACATAATTTTACTCAATAGTATGTGCTAAGTTGATGCAACCATTTTTAATATACTTTCCATATCATTTAGAGTAGTCTGCAACCATTTCTAAGTGTGTGCTACTGATGTTGACGAAGATACTCTAAGCCATATAACCAGTTTCACATAATAGTACTTCAGTGTTTCAAAACAATACAAAGATCAAGGCAGTTCCAATGGAAATGAAATGCAGTAGGTTCTTGAATTCAACTTTACTTTATGTATTCCGTGGCTGTGAGTAGTATTCATTGTGTTTCTATTCACTTACACTTCACCCTGTATAGTTATGCACATGTACATAACACAAAATACACAGAATAGTAACTAATGCATTCACTGACAAGAGAGTACAATATAATTTTACTCAATAGTATGTGCTAAGTTGATGCAACCTTTTCTAATATACTTTCCGTATCATTTAGAGTAGATCCGCAACCATTTTTATGTGTGTGCTACTGATGTTGGTGAAGTTACTCGAAGCAATATAACCAGTTTCACATAATAGAACTACATTGTTTCAAAGCAACAGAAGGATAAAGGCAGTTCTAATGTAAATGCAATGTAGTAGGTTCTTGAATTCAACTTTACTTTATGTATTCAGTGGCTGTGAGTAGCATTCATTGTGTTTCTATTCACTTACACTTCACCCTGTATAGTTATGCACATGTACATAACACAAAATACACAGAATAGTAACTAATGCATTCACCTGAGAAGAGAGTACAACATAATTTTACTCAATAGTATGTGCTGTTGATGCAACTTTTTTTAATATACTTTCCATATCATTTAGAGTAGTCTGCATCCATTTCTATCAGTGTGCTACTGATGTTGACGAAGTTACTCTAAGCAATATAACCAGTTTCACATAATAGTACTTCTGTGTTTCAAAGCAATACAAAGATCAAGGCAGTTCCGATGTAAATGCAATGCAGTAGGTTCTTGAATTCAACATTATGTATTCTGTGGCTGTGAGTAGTATTCATTCTGTTTCTATTCACTTACACTTCACCCTGTATAGTTATGCACATGTATATAACACAAAATACACAGAATAGTAAGTAAATGCATTCAACCGAAATGTGAGTAGAATATAATTTCTCTCAAACGTCCTAGGTGCTAACTTGATGCAACCTTTTTAATATACTTTTCATATCATTTAGAGTAGTCTGCAACCATTTCTATGTGTGTGCTACTGATGTTGACGAAGTTATTCTAAACAGTATAACCAGTTTCACATAATAGTACCAGTGTTTCAAAGCAGTACAAAGATCAAGGCAGTTCCAATGGAAATGAAATGCAGTAGGTTCTTGAATTCAACTTTACTTTATGTATTCCGTGGCTGTGAGTAGTATTCATTGTGTTTCTATTCACTTACACTTCACCCTGTATAGTTATGCACATGTACATAACACAAAATACACAGAATAGTAACTAATGCATTCACCTGACAAGAGAGTACAATATAATTTTACTCAATAGTTTGTGCTAAGTTGATGCAACCTTTTCTAATATACTTTCCGTATCATTTAGAGTAGATCCGCAACCATTTTTATGTGTGTGCTACTGATGTTGGTGAAGTTACTCGAAGCAATATAACCAGTTTCACATAATAGAACTACATTGTTTCAAAGCAACAGAAGGATAAAGGCAGTTCTAATGTAAATGCAATGTAGAAGGTTCTTGAATTCAACTTTACTTTATGTATTCAGTGGCTGTGAGTAGTATTCATTGTGTTTCTATTCACTTACACTTCACCCTGTATAGTTATGCACATGTACATAACACAAAATACACAGAATAGTAACTAATGCATTCACCTGACAAGAGAGTACAACATAATTTTACTCAATAGTATGTGCTAAGTTGATGCAACCATTTTTAATATACTTTCCATATCATTTAGAGTAGTCTGCAACCATTTGTATGTGTGTGCTACTGATGTTGACGAAGTTACTCTAAGCAATATGACCAGTTTCACATAATAGTACTTCAGTGTTTGAAAGCAATACAAAGATCAAGGCAGTTCCAATGTAAATGCAATGCAGTAGGTTCTTGAATTCAACTTTATGTATTCCGTGGCTGTGAGTAGTACTCATTGTGTTTCAATTCACTTCACTTCACCCTCTATAGTTATGCACCTGTAAATAACACAAAATACACAGAATAGTAAGTAATGCATTCAACCGAAATGTGAGTAGAATATAATTTGCCTCAAACGTCCTAGGTGCTAACTTGATGCAACCCTTTTTAATATAGTTTCCATATCATTTAGAGTAGTCTGCAACCATTTCTATGTGTGTGCTACTGATGTTGACGAAGTTATTCTAAACAGTATAACCAGTTTCACATAATAGTACTACAGTGTTTCAAAGCAGTACAAAGATCAAGGCAGTTCCAATGGAAATGAAATGCAGTAGGTTCTTGAATTCAACTTTACTTTATGTATTCCGTGGCTGTGAGTAGTATTCATTGTGTTTCTATTCACTTACACTTCACCCTGTATAGTTATGCACATGTACATAACACAAAATACACAGAATAGTAACTAATGCATTCACTGACAAGAGAGTACAATATAATTTTACTCAATAGTATGTGCTAAGTTGATGCAACCTTTTCTAATATACTTTCCGTATCATTTAGAGTAGATCCGCAACCATTTTTATGTGTGTGCTACTGATGTTGGTGAAGTTACTCGAAGCAATATAACCAGTTTCACATAATAGAACTACATTGTTTCAAAGCAACAGAAGGATAAAGGCAGTTCTAATGTAAATGCAATGTAGTAGGTTCTTGAATTCAACTTTACTTTATGTATTCAGTGGCTGTGAGTAGCATTCATTGTGTTTCTATTCACTTACACTTCACCCTGTATAGTTATGCACATGTACATAACACAAAATACACAGATTAGTAACTAATGCATTCACCTGAGAAGAGAGTACAACATAATTTTACTCAATAGTATGTGCTGTTGATGCAACTTTTTTTAATATACTTTCCATATCATTTAGAGTAGTCTGCATCCATTTCTATCAGTGTGCTACTGATGTTGACGAAGTTACTCTAAGCAATATAACCAGTTTCACATAATAGTACTTCTGTGTTTCAAAGCAATACAAAGATCAAGGCAGTTCCGATGTAAATGCAATGCAGTAGGTTCTTGAATTCAACATTATGTATTCTGTGGCTGTGAGTAGTATTCATTCTGTTTCTATTCACTTACACTTCACCCTGTATAGTTATGCACATGTATATAACACAAAATACACAGAATAGTAAGTAAATGCATTCAACCGAAATGTGAGTAGAATATAATTTCTCTCAAACGTCCTAGGTGCTAACTTGATGCAACCTTTTTAATATACTTTTCATATCATTTAGAGTAGTCTGCAACCATTTCTATGTGTGTGCTACTGTTGTTGACGAAGTTATTCTAAACAGTATAACCAGTTTCACATAATAGTACCAGTGTTTCAAAGCAGTACAAAGATCAAGGCAGTTCCAATGGAAATGAAATGCAGTAGGTTCTTGAATTCAACTTTACTTTATGTATTCCGTGGCTGTGAGTAGTATTCATTGTGTTTCTATTCACTTACACTTCACCCTGTATAGTTATGCACATGTACATAACACAAAATACACAGAATAGTAACTAATGCATTCACCTGACAAGAGAGTACAATATAATTTTACTCAATAGTTTGTGCTAAGTTGATGCAACCTTTTCTAATATACTTTCCGTATCATTTAGAGTAGATCCGCAACCATTTTTATGTGTGTGCTACTGATGTTGGTGAAGTTACTCGAAGCAATATAACCAGTTTCACATAATAGAACTACATTGTTTCAAAGCAACAGAAGGATAAAGGCAGTTCTAATGTAAATGCAATGTAGAAGGTTCTTGAATTCAACTTTACTTTATGTATTCAGTGGCTGTGAGTAGTATTCATTGTGTTTCTATTCACTTACACTTCACCCTGTATAGTTATGCACATGTACATAACACAAAATACACAGAATAGTAACTAATGCATTCACCTGACAAGAGAGTACAACATAATTTTACTCAATAGTATGTGCTAAGTTGATGCAACCATTTTTAATATACTTTCCATATCATTTAGAGTAGTCTGCAACCATTTCTAAGTGTGTGCTACTGATGTTGACGAAGATACTCTAAGCCATATAACCAGTTTCACATAATAGTACTTCAGTGTTTCAAAACAATACAAAGATCAAGGCAGTTCCAAAGTAAATGCAATGCAGTAGGTTCTTGAATTCAACTTTATGTATTCCGTGTCTGTGAGTAGTATTCATTGTGTATCTATTCACTTACACTTCACCCTGTATAGTTATGCACATGTATATAACACAAAATACACAGAATAGTAAGTAAATGCATTCAACCGAAATGAGAGTAGAATATAATTTCTCTCAAACGTCCTAGGTGCTACCTTGATGCAACCTTTTTAATATACTTTCCATATCATTTAGAGTAGTCTGCAACCATTTGTATGTGTGTGCTACTGATGTTGACGAAGTTACTCTAAGCAATATGACCAGTTTCACATAATAGTACTTCAGTGTTTGAAAGCAATACAAAGATCAAGGCAGTTCCAATGTAAATGCAATGCAGTAGGTTCTTGAATTCAACTTTATGTATTCCGTGGCTGTGAGTAGTACTCATTGTGTTTCAATTCACTTCACTTCACCCTCTATAGTTATGCACCTGTAAATAACACAAAATACACAGAATAGTAAGTAATGCATTCAACCGAAATGTGAGTAGAATATAATTTGCCTCAAACGTCCTAGGTGCTAACTTGATGCAACCCTTTTTAATATAGTTTCCATATCATTTAGAGTAGTCTGCAACCATTTCTATGTGTGTGCTACTGATGTTGACGAAGTTATTCTAAACAGTATAACCAGTTTCACATAATAGTACTACAGTGTTTCAAAGCAGTACAAAGATCAAGGCAGTTCCAATGGAAATGAAATGCAGTAGGTTCTTGAATTCAACTTTACTTTATGTATTCCGTGGCTGTGAGTAGTATTCATTGTGTTTCTATTCACTTACACTTCACCCTGTATAGTTATGCACATGTACATAACACAAAATACACAGAATAGTAACTAATGCATTCACTGACAAGAGAGTACAATATAATTTTACTCAATAGTATGTGCTAAGTTGATGCAACCTTTTCTAATATACTTTCCGTATCATTTAGAGTAGATCCGCAACCATTTTTATGTGTGTGCTACTGATGTTGGTGAAGTTACTCGAAGCAATATAACCAGTTTCACATAATAGAACTACATTGTTTCAAAGCAACAGAAGGATAAAGGCAGTTCTAATGTAAATGCAATGTAGTAGGTTCTTGAATTCAACTTTACTTTATGTATTCAGTGGCTGTGAGTAGCATTCATTGTGTTTCTATTCACTTACACTTCACACTGTATAGTTATGCACATGTACATAACACAAAATACACAGAATAGTAACTAATGCATTCACCTGAGAAGAGAGTACAACATAATTTTACTCTATAGTATGTGCTGTTGATGCAACTTTTTTTAATATACTTTCCATATCATTTAGAGTAGTCTGCATCCATTTCTATCAGTGTGCTACTGATGTTGACGAAGTTACTCTAAGCAATATAACCAGTTTCACATAATAGTACTTCTGTGTTTCAAAGCAATACAAAGATCAAGGCAGTTCCGATGTAAATGCAATGCAGTAGGTTCTTGAATTCAACATTATGTATTCTGTGGCTGTGAGTAGTATTCATTCTGTTTCTATTCACTTACACTTCACCCTGTATAGTTATGCACATGTATATAACACAAAATACACAGAATAGTAAGTAAATGCATTCAACCGAAATGTGAGTAGAATATAATTTCTCTCAAACGTCCTAGGTGCTAACTTGATGCAACCTTTTTAATATACTTTTCATATCATTTAGAGTAGTCTGCAACCATTTCTATGTGTGTGCTACTGATGTTGACGAAGTTATTCTAAACAGTATAACCAGTTTCACATAATAGTACCAGTGTTTCAAAGCAGTACAAAGATCAAGGCAGTTCCAATGGAAATGAAATGCAGTAGGTTCTTGAATTCAACTTTACTTTATGTATTCCGTGGCTGTGAGTAGTATTCATTGTGTTTCTATTCACTTACACTTCACCCTGTATAGTTATGCACATGTACATAACACAAAATACACAGAATAGTAACTAATGCATTCACCTGACAAGAGAGTACAATATAATTTTACTCAATAGTTTGTGCTAAGTTGATGCAACCTTTTCTAATATACTTTCCGTATCATTTAGAGTAGATCCGCAACCATTTTTATGTGTGTGCTACTGATGTTGGTGAAGTTACTCGAAGCAATATAACCAGTTTCACATAATAGAACTACATTGTTTCAAAGCAACAGAAGGATAAAGGCAGTTCTAATGTAAATGCAATGTAGAAGGTTCTTGAATTCAACTTTACTTTATGTATTCAGTGGCTGTGAGTAGTATTCATTGTGTTTCTATTCACTTACACTTCACCCTGTATAGTTATGCACATGTACATAACACAAAATACACAGAATAGTAACTAATGCATTCACCTGACAAGAGAGTACAACATAATTTTACTCAATAGTATGTGCTAAGTTGATGCAACCATTTTTAATATACTTTCCATATCATTTAGAGTAGTCTGCAACCATTTCTAAGTGTGTGCTACTGATGTTGACGAAGATACTCTAAGCCATATAACCAGTTTCACATAATAGTACTTCAGTGTTTCAAAACAATACAAAGATCAAGGCAGTTCCAAAGTAAATGCAATGCAGTAGGTTCTTGAATTCAACTTTATGTATTCCGTGTCTGTGAGTAGTATTCATTGTGTATCTATTCACTTACACTTCACCCTGTATAGTTATGCACATGTATATAACACAAAATACACAGAATAGTAAGTAAATGCATTCAACCGAAATGAGAGTAGAATATAATTTCTCTCAAACGTCCTAGGTGCTAACTTGATGCAACCTTTTTAATATACTTTCCATATCATTTAGAGTAGTCTGCAACCATTTGTATGTGTGTGCTACTGATGTTGACGAAGTTACTCTAAGCAATATGACCAGTTTCACATAATAGTACTTGTGTTTGAAAGCAATACAAAGATCAAGGCAGTTCCAATGTAAATGCAATGCAGTAGGTTCTTGAATTCAACTTTATGTATTCCGTGGCTGTGAGTAGTACTCATTGTGTTTCAATTCACTTCACTTCACCCTCTATAGTTATGCACCTGTAAATAACACAAAATACACAGAATAGTAAGTAATGCATTCAACCGAAATGTGAGTAGAATATAATTTGCCTCAAACGTCCTAGGTGCTAACTTGATGCAACCCTTTTTAATATAGTTTCCATATCATTTAGAGTAGTCTGCAACCATTTCTATGTGTGTGCTACTGATGTTGACGAAGTTATTCTAAACAGTATAAACAGTTTCACATAATAGTATTACAGTGTTTCAAAGCAGTACAAAGATCAAGGCAGTTCCAATGGAAATGAAATGCAGTAGGTTCTTGAATTAAACTTTACTTTATGTATTCCGTGGCTGTGAGTAGTATTCATTGTGTTTCTATTCACTTACACTTCACCCTGTATAGTTATGCACATGTACATAACACAAAATACACATAATAGTAACTAATGCATTCACCTGACAAGAGAGTACAATATAATTTTACTCAATAGTATGTGCTAAGTTGATGCCACCTTTTCTAATATACTTTCCGTATCATTTAGAGTAGATCCGCAACCATTTTTATGTGTGTGCTACTGATGTTGGTGAAGTTACTCGAAGCAATATAACCAGTTTCACATAATAGAACTACATTGTTTCAAAGCAACAGAAGGATAAAGGCAGTTCTAATGTAAATGCAATGTAGTAGGTTCTTGAATTCAACTTTACTTTATGTATTCAGTGGCTGTGAGTAGTATTCATTGTGTTTCTATTCACTTACACTTCACCCTGTATAGTTATGCACATGTATATAACACAAAATACACAGAATAGTAAGTAAATGCATTCAACCGAAATGAGAGTAGAATATAATTTCTCTCAAACGTCCTAGGTGCTAACTTGATGCAACCTTTTTAATATACTTTCCATATCATTTAGAGTAGTCTGCAACCATTTGTATGTGTGTGCTACTGATGTTGACGAAGTTACTCTAAGCAATATGACCAGTTTCACATAATAGTACTTCAGTGTTTGAAAGCAATACAAAGATCAAGGCAGTTCCAATGTAAATGCAATGCAGTAGGTTCTTGAATTGAACTTTATGTATTCCGTGTCTGTGAGTAGTATTCATTGTGTATCTATTCACTTACACTTCACCCTGTATAGTTATGCACATGTATATAACACAAAATACACAGAATAGTAAGTAAATGCATTCAACCGAAATGAGAGTAGAATATAATTTCTCTCAAACGTCCTAGGTGCTAACTTGATGCAACCTTTTTAATATACTTTCCATATCATTTAGAGTAGTCTGCAACCATTTGTATGTGTGTGCTACTGATGTTGACGAAGTTACTCTAAGCAATATGACCAGTTTCACATAATAGTACTTCAGTGTTTGAAAGCAATACAAAGATCAAGGCAGTTCCAATGTAAATGCAATGCAGTAGGTTCTTGAATTCAACTTTATGTATTCCGTGGCTGTGAGTAGTACTCATTGTGTTTCAATTCACTTCACTTCACCCTCTATAGTTATGCACCTGTAAATAACACAAAATACACAGAATAGTAAGTAATGCATTCAACCGAAATGTGAGTAGAATATAATTTGCCTCAAACGTCCTAGGTGCTAACTTGATGCAACCCTTTTTAATATAGTTTCCATATCATTTAGAGTAGTCTGCAACCATTTCTATGTGTGTGCTACTGATGTTGACGAAGTTATTCTAAACAGTATAACCAGTTTCACATAATAGTACTACAGTGTTTCAAAGCAGTACAAAGATCAAGGCAGTTCCAATGGAAATGAAATGCAGTAGGTTCTTGAATTCAACTTTACTTTATGTATTCCGTGGCTGTGAGTAGTATTCATTGTGTTTCTATTCACTTACACTTCACCCTGTATAGTTATGCACATGTACATAACACAAAATACACAGAATAGTAACTAATGCATTCACTGACAAGAGAGTACAATATAATTTTACTCAATAGTTTGTGCTAAGTTGATGCAACCTTTTCTAATATACTTTCCGTATCATTTAGAGTAGATCCGCAACCATTTTTATGTGTGTGCTACTGATGTTGGTGAAGTTACTCGAAGCAATATAACCAGTTTCACATAATAGAACTACATTGTTTCAAAGCAACAGAAGGATAAAGGCAGTTCTAATGTAAATGCAATGTAGAAGGTTCTTGAATTCAACTTTACTTTATGTATTCAGTGGCTGTGAGTAGTATTCATTGTGTTTCTATTCACTTACACTTCACCCTGTATAGTTATGCACATGTACATAACACAAAATACACAGAATAGTAACTAATGCATTCACCTGACAAGAGAGTACAACATAATTTTACTCAATAGTATGTGCTAAGTTGATGCAACCATTTTTAATATACTTTCCATATCATTTAGAGTAGTCTGCAACCATTTCTAAGTGTGTGCTACTGATGTTGACGAAGATACTCTAAGCCATATAACCAGTTTCACATAATAGTACTTCAGTGTTTCAAAACAATACAAAGATCAAGGCAGTTCCAAAGTAAATGCAATGCAGTAGGTTCTTGAATTCAACTTTATGTATTCCGTGTCTGTGAGTAGTATTCATTGTGTATCTATTCACTTACACTTCACCCTGTATAGTTATGCACATGTATATAACACAAAATACACAGAATAGTAAGTAAATGCATTCAACCGAAATGAGAGTAGAATATAATTTCTCTCAAACGTCCTAGGTGCTAACTTGATGCAACCTTTTTAATATACTTTCCATATCATTTAGAGTAGTCTGCAACCATTTGTATGTGTGTGCTACTGATGTTGACGAAGTTACTCTAAGCAATATGACCAGTTTCACATAATAGTACTTGTGTTTGAAAGCAATACAAAGATCAAGGCAGTTCCAATGTAAATGCAATGCAGTAGGTTCTTGAATTCAACTTTATGTATTCCGTGGCTGTGAGTAGTACTCATTGTGTTTCAATTCACTTCACTTCACCCTCTATAGTTATGCACCTGTAAATAACACAAAATACACAGAATAGTAAGTAATGCATTCAACCGAAATGTGAGTAGAATATAATTTGCCTCAAACGTCCTAGGTGCTAACTTGATGCAACCCTTTTTAATATAGTTTCCATATCATTTAGAGTAGTCTGCAACCATTTCTATGTGTGTGCTACTGATGTTGACGAAGTTATTCTAAACAGTATAACCAGTTTCACATAATAGTACTACAGTGTTTCAAAGCAGTACAAAGATCAAGGCAGTTCCAATGGAAATGAAATGCAGTAGGTTCTTGAATTCAACTTTACTTTATGTATTCCGTGGCTGTGAGTAGTATTCATTGTGTTTCTATTCACTTACACTTCACCCTGTATAGTTATGCACATGTACATAACACTAAATACACAGAATAGTAACTAATGCATTCACTGACAAGAGAGTACAATATAATTTTACTCAATAGTATGTGCTAAGTTGATGCAACCTTTTCTAATATACTTTCCGTATCATTTAGAGTAGATCCGCAACCATTTTTATGTGTGTGCTACTGATGTTGGTGAAGTTACTCGAAGCAATATAACCAGTTTCACATAATAGAACTACATTGTTTCAAAGCAACAGAAGGATAAAGGCAGTTCTAATGTAAATGCAATGTAGTAGGTTCTTGAATTCAACTTTACTTTATGTATTCAGTGGCTGTGAGTAGCATTCATTGTGTTTCTATTCACTTACACTTCACACTGTATAGTTATGCACATGTACATAACACAAAATACACAGAATAGTAACTAATGCATTCACCTGAGAAGAGAGTACAACATAATTTTACTCAATAGTATGTGCTGTTGATGCAACTTTTTTTAATATACTTTCCATATCATTTAGAGTAGTCTGCATCCATTTCTATCAGTGTGCTACTGATGTTGACGAAGTTACTCTAAGCAATATAACCAGTTTCACATAATAGTACTTCTGTGTTTCAAAGCAATACAAAGATCAAGGCAGTTCCGATGTAAATGCAATGCAGTAGGTTCTTGAATTCAACATTATGTATTCTGTGGCTGTGAGTAGTATTCATTCTGTTTCTATTCACTTACACTTCACCCTGTATAGTTATGCACATGTATATAACACAAAATACACAGAATAGTAAGTAAATGCATTCAACCGAAATGTGAGTAGAATATAATTTCTCTCAAACGTCCTAGGTGCTAACTTGATGCAACCTTTTTAATATACTTTTCATATCATTTAGAGTAGTCTGCAACCATTTCTATGTGTGTGCTACTGATGTTGACGAAGTTATTCTAAACAGTATAACCAGTTTCACATAATAGTACCAGTGTTTCAAAGCAGTACAAAGATCAAGGCAGTTCCAATGGAAATGAAATGCAGTAGGTTCTTGAATTCAACTTTACTTTATGTATTCCGTGGCTGTGAGTAGTATTCATTGTGTTTCTATTCACTTACACTTCACCCTGTATAGTTATGCACATGTACATAACACAAAATACACAGAATAGTAACTAATGCATTCACCTGACAAGAGAGTACAATATAATTTTACTCAATAGTTTGTGCTAAGTTGATGCAACCTTTTCTAATATACTTTCCGTATCATTTAGAGTAGATCCGCAACCATTTTTATGTGTGTGCTACTGATGTTGGTGAAGTTACTCGAAGCAATATAACCAGTTTCACATAATAGAACTACATTGTTTCAAAGCAACAGAAGGATAAAGGCAGTTCTAATGTAAATGCAATGTAGAAGGTTCTTGAATTCAACTTTACTTTATGTATTCAGTGGCTGTGAGTAGTATTCATTGTGTTTCTATTCACTTACACTTCACCCTGTATAGTTATGCACATGTACATAACACAAAATACACAGAATAGTAACTAATGCATTCACCTGACAAGAGAGTACAACATAATTTTACTCAATAGTATGTGCTAAGTTGATGCAACCATTTTTAATATACTTTCCATATCATTTAGAGTAGTCTGCAACCATTTCTAAGTGTGTGCTACTGATGTTGACGAAGATACTCTAAGCCATATAACCAGTTTCACATAATAGTACTTCAGTGTTTCAAAACAATACAAAGATCAAGGCAGTTCCAAAGTAAATGCAATGCAGTAGGTTCTTGAATTCAACTTTATGTATTCCGTGTCTGTGAGTAGTATTCATTGTGTATCTATTCACTTACACTTCACCCTGTATAGTTATGCACATGTATATAACACAAAATACACAGAATAGTAAGTAAATGCATTCAACCGAAATGAGAGTAGAATATAATTTCTCTCAAACGTCCTAGGTGCTAACTTGATGCAACCTTTTTAATATACTTTCCATATCATTTAGAGTAGTCTGCAACCATTTGTATGTGTGTGCTACTGATGTTGACGAAGTTACTCTAAGCAATATGACCAGTTTCACATAATAGTACTTGTGTTTGAAAGCAATACAAAGATCAAGGCAGTTCCGATGTAAATGCAATGCAGTAGGTTCTTGAATTCAACTTTACTTTATGTATTCAGTGGCTGTGAGTAGTATTCATTGTGTTTCTATTCACTTACACTTCACCCTGTATAGTTATGCACATGTACATAACACAAAATACACAGAATAGTAACTAATGCATTCACCTGACAAGAGAGTACAATATAATTTTACTCAATAGTTTGTGCTAAGTTGATGCAACCTTTTCTAATATACTTTCCGTATCATTTAGAGTAGATCCGCAACCATTTTTATGTGTGTGCTACTGATGTTGGTGAAGTTACTCGAAGCAATATAACCAGTTTCACATAATAGAACTACATTGTTTCAAAGCAACAGAAGGATAAAGGCAGTTCTAATGTAAATGCAATGTAGAAGGTTCTTGAATTCAACTTTACTTTATGTATTCAGTGGCTGTGAGTAGTATTCATTGTGTTTCTATTCACTTACACTTCACCCTGTATAGTTATGCACATGTACATAACACAAAATACACAGAATAGTAACTAATGCATTCACCTGACAAGAGAGTACAACATAATTTTACTCAATAGTATGTGCTAAGTTGATGCAACCATTTTTAATATACTTTCCATATCATTTAGAGTAGTCTGCAACCATTTCTAAGTGTGTGCTACTGATGTTGACGAAGATACTCTAAGCCATATAACCAGTTTCACATAATAGTACTTCAGTGTTTCAAAACAATACAAAGATCAAGGCAGTTCCAAAGTAAATGCAATGCAGTAGGTTCTTGAATTCAACTTTATGTATTCCGTGTCTGTGAGTAGTATTCATTGTGTATCTATTCACTTACACTTCACCCTGTATAGTTATGCACATGTATATAACACAAAATACACAGAATAGTAAGTAAATGCATTCAACCGAAATGAGAGTAGAATATAATTTCTCTCAAACGTCCTAGGTGCTAACTTGATGCAACCTTTTTAATATACTTTCCATATCATTTAGAGTAGTCTGCAACCATTTGTATGTGTGTGCTACTGATGTTGACGAAGTTACTCTAAGCAATATGACCAGTTTCACATAATAGTACTTGTGTTTGAAAGCAATACAAAGATCAAGGCAGTTCCAATGTAAATGCAATGCAGTAGGTTCTTGAATTCAACTTTATGTATTCCGTGGCTGTGAGTAGTACTCATTGTGTTTCAATTCACTTCACTTCACCCTCTATAGTTATGCACCTGTAAATAACACAAAATACACAGAATAGTAAGTAATGCATTCAACCGAAATGTGAGTAGAATATAATTTGCCTCAAACGTCCTAGGTGCTAACTTGATGCAACCCTTTTTAATATAGTTTCCATATCATTTAGAGTAGTCTGCAACCATTTCTATGTGTGTGCTACTGATGTTGACGAAGTTATTCTAAACAGTATAAACAGTTTCACATAATAGTATTACAGTGTTTCAAAGCAGTACAAAGATCAAGGCAGTTCCAATGGAAATGAAATGCAGTAGGTTCTTGAATTAAACTTTACTTTATGTATTCCGTGGCTGTGAGTAGTATTCATTGTGTTTCTATTCACTTACACTTCACCCTGTATAGTTATGCACATGTACATAACACAAAATACACATAATAGTAACTAATGCATTCACCTGACAAGAGAGTACAATATAATTTTACTCAATAGTATGTGCTAAGTTGATGCCACCTTTTCTAATATACTTTCCGTATCATTTAGAGTAGATCCGCAACCATTTTTATGTGTGTGCTACTGATGTTGGTGAAGTTACTCGAAGCAATATAACCAGTTTCACATAATAGAACTACATTGTTTCAAAGCAACAGAAGGATAAAGGCAGTTCTAATGTAAATGCAATGTAGTAGGTTCTTGAATTCAACTTTACTTTATGTATTCAGTGGCTGTGAGTAGTATTCATTGTGTTTCTATTCACTTACACTTCACCCTGTATAGTTATGCACATGTATATAACACAAAATACACAGAATAGTAAGTAAATGCATTCAACCGAAATGAGAGTAGAATATAATTTCTCTCAAACGTCCTAGGTGCTAACTTGATGCAACCTTTTTAATATACTTTCCATATCATTTAGAGTAGTCTGCAACCATTTGTATGTGTGTGCTACTGATGTTGACGAAGTTACTCTAAGCAATATGACCAGTTTCACATAATAGTACTTCAGTGTTTGAAAGCAATACAAAGATCAAGGCAGTTCCAATGTAAATGCAATGCAGTAGGTTCTTGAATTGAACTTTATGTATTCCGTGTCTGTGAGTAGTATTCATTGTGTATCTATTCACTTACACTTCACCCTGTATAGTTATGCACATGTATATAACACAAAATACACAGAATAGTAAGTAAATGCATTCAACCGAAATGAGAGTAGAATATAATTTCTCTCAAACGTCCTAGGTGCTAACTTGATGCAACCTTTTTAATATACTTTCCATATCATTTAGAGTAGTCTGCAACCATTTGTATGTGTGTGCTACTGATGTTGACGAAGTTACTCTAAGCAATATGACCAGTTTCACATAATAGTACTTCAGTGTTTGAAAGCAATACAAAGATCAAGGCAGTTCCAATGTAAATGCAATGCAGTAGGTTCTTGAATTCAACTTTATGTATTCCGTGGCTGTGAGTAGTACTCATTGTGTTTCAATTCACTTCACTTCACCCTCTATAGTTATGCACCTGTAAATAACACAAAATACACAGAATAGTAAGTAATGCATTCAACCGAAATGTGAGTAGAATATAATTTGCCTCAAACGTCCTAGGTGCTAACTTGATGCAACCCTTTTTAATATAGTTTCCATATCATTTAGAGTAGTCTGCAACCATTTCTATGTGTGTGCTACTGATGTTGACGAAGTTATTCTAAACAGTATAACCAGTTTCACATAATAGTATTACAGTGTTTCAAAGCAGTACAAAGATCAAGGCAGTTCCAATGGAAATGAAATGCAGTAGGTTCTTGAATTCAACTTTACTTTATGTATTCCGTGGCTGTGAGTAGTATTCATTGTGTTTCTATTCACTTACACTTCACCCTGTATAGTTATGCACATGTACATAACACAAAATACACATAATAGTAACTAATGCATTCACCTGACAAGAGAGTACAATATAATTTTACTCAATAGTATGTGCTAAGTTGATGCCACCTTTTCTAATATACTTTCCGTATCATTTAGAGTAGATCCGCAACCATTTTTATGTGTGTGCTACTGATGTTGGTGAAGTTACTCGAAGCAATATAACCAGTTTCACATAATAGAACTACATTGTTTCAAAGCAACAGAAGGATAAAGGCAGTTCTAATGTAAATGCAATGTAGTAGGTTCTTGAATTCAACTTTACTTTATGTATTCAGTGGCTGTGAGTAGTATTCATTGTGTTTCAATTCACTTACACTTCACCCTGTATAGTTATGCACATGTATATAACACAAAATACACAGAATAGTAAGTAAATGCATTCAACCGAAATGAGAGTAGAATATAATTTCTCTCAAACGTCCTAGGTGCTAACTTGATGCAACCTTTTTAATATACTTTCCATATCATTTAGAGTAGTCTGCAACCATTTGTATGTGTGTGCTACTGATGTTGACGAAGTTACTCTAAGCAATATGACCAGTTTCACATAATAGTACTTCAGTGTTTGAAAGCAATACAAAGATCAAGGCAGTTCCAATGTAAATGCAATGCAGTAGGTTCTTGAATTGAACTTTATGTATTCCGTGTCTGTGAGTAGTATTCATTGTGTATCTATTCACTTACACTTCACCCTGTATAGTTATGCACATGTATATAACACAAAATACACAGAATAGTAAGTAAATGCATTCAACCGAAATGAGAGTAGAATATAATTTCTCTCAAACGTCCTAGGTGCTAACTTGATGCAACCTTTTTAATATACTTTCCATATCATTTAGAGTAGTCTGCAACCATTTGTATGTGTGTGCTACTGATGTTGACGAAGTTACTCTAAGCAATATGACCAGTTTCACATAATAGTACTTCAGTGTTTGAAAGCAATACAAAGATCAAGGCAGTTCCAATGTAAATGCAATGCAGTAGGTTCTTGAATTCAACTTTATGTATTCCGTGGCTGTGAGTAGTACTCATTGTGTTTCAATTCACTTCACTTCACCCTCTATAGTTATGCACCTGTAAATAACACAAAATACACAGAATAGTAAGTAATGCATTCAACCGAAATGTGAGTAGAATATAATTTGCCTCAAACGTCCTAGGTGCTAACTTGATGCAACCCTTTTTAATATAGTTTCCATATCATTTAGAGTAGTCTGCAACCATTTCTATGTGTGTGCTACTGATGTTGACGAAGTTATTCTAAACAGTATAACCAGTTTCACATAATAGTACTACAGTGTTTCAAAGCAGTACAAAGATCAAGGCAGTTCCAATGGAAATGAAATGCAGTAGGTTCTTGAATTCAACTTTACTTTATGTATTCCGTGGCTGTGAGTAGTATTCATTGTGTTTCTATTCACTTACACTTCACCCTGTATAGTTATGCACATGTACATAACACAAAATACACAGAATAGTAACTAATGCATTCACTGACAAGAGAGTACAATATAATTTTACTCAATAATATGTGCTAAGTTGATGCAACCTTTTCTAATATACTTTCCGTATCATTTAGAGTAGATCCGCAACCATTTTTATGTGTGTGCTACTGATGTTGGTGAAGTTACTCGAAGCAATATAACCAGTTTCACATAATAGAACTACATTGTTTCAAAGCAACAGAAGGATAAAGGCAGTTCTAATGTAAATGCAATGTAGTAGGTTCTTGAATTCAACTTTACTTTATGTATTCAGTGGCTGTGAGTAGCATTCATTGTGTTTCTATTCACTTACACTTCACCCTGTATAGTTATGCACATGTACATAACACAAAATACACAGAATAGTAACTAATGCATTCACCTGAGAAGAGAGTACAACATAATTTTACTCAATAGTATGTGCTGTTGATGCAACTTTTTTTAATATACTTTCCATATCATTTAGAGTAGTCTGCATCCATTTCTATCAGTGTGCTACTGATGTTGACGAAGTTACTCTAAGCAATATAACCAGTTTCACATAATAGTACTTCTGTGTTTCAAAGCAATACAAAGATCAAGGCATTTCCGATGTAAATGCAATGCAGTAGGTTCTTGAATTCAACATTATGTATTCTGTGGCTGTGAGTAGTATTCATTCTGTTTCTATTCACTTACACTTCACCCTGTATAGTTATGCACATGTATATAACACAAAA
Source organism: Hemitrygon akajei (assembly GCF_048418815.1). Taxonomy (NCBI): domain Eukaryota; kingdom Metazoa; phylum Chordata; class Chondrichthyes; order Myliobatiformes; family Dasyatidae; genus Hemitrygon; species Hemitrygon akajei. Next base: position 7,056,159 of record NC_133145.1, on the reverse strand, counting down.
TACACAGAATAGTAAGTAAATGCATTCAACCGAAATGTGAGTAGAATATAATTTCTCTCAAACGTCCTAGGTGCTAACTTGATGCAACCTTTTTAATATACTTTTCATATCATTTAGAGTAGTCTGCAACCATTTCTATGAGTGTGCTACTGATGTTGACGAAGTTATTCTAAACAGTATAACCAGTTTCACATAATAGTACCAGTGTTTCAAAGCAGTACAAAGATCAAGGCAGTTCCAATGGAAATGAAATGCAGTAGGTTCTTGAATTCAACTTTACTTTATGTATTCCGTGGCTGTGAGTAGTATTCATTGTGTTTCTATTCACTTACACTTCACCCTGTATAGTTATGCACATGTACATAACACAAAATACACAGAATAGTAACTAATGCATTCACCTGACAAGAGAGTACAATATAATTTTACTCAATAGTTTGTGCTAAGTTGATGCAACCTTTTCTAATATACTTTCCGTATCATTTAGAGTAGATCCGCAACCATTTTTATGTGTGTGCTACTGATGTTGGTGAAGTTACTCGAAGCAATATAACCAGATCACATAATAGAACTACATTGTTTCAAAGCAACAGAAGGATAAAGGCAGTTCTAATGTAAATGCAATGTAGAAGGTTCTTGAATTCAACTTTACTTTATGTATTCAGTGGCTGTGAGTAGTATTCATTGTGTTTCTATTCACTTACACTTCACCCTGTATAGTTATGCACATGTACATAACACAAAATACACAGAATAGTAACTAATGCATTCACCTGACAAGAGAGTACAACATAATTTTACTCAATAGTATGTGCTAAGTTGATGCAACCATTTTTAATATACTTTCCATATCATTTAGAGTAGTCTGCAACCATTTCTAAGTGTGTGCTACTGATGTTGACGAAGATACTCTAAGCCATATAACCAGTTTCACATAATAGTACTTCAGTGTTTCAAAACAATACAAAGATCAAGGCAGTTCCAAAGTAAATGCAATGCAGTAGGTTCTTGAATTCAACTTTATGTATTCCGTGTCTGTGAGTAGTATTCATTGTGTATCTATTCACTTACACTTCACCCTGTATAGTTATGCACATGTATATAACACAAAATACACAGAATAGTAAGTAAATGCATTCAACCGAAATGAGAGTAGAATATAATTTCTCTCAAACGTCCTAGGTGCTAACTTGATGCAACCTTTTTAATATACTTTCCATATCATTTAGAGTAGTCTGCAACCATTTGTATGTGTGTGCTACTGATGTTGACGAAGTTACTCTAAGCAATATGACCAGTTTCACATAATAGTACTTCAGTGTTTGAAAGCAATACAAAGATCAAGGCAGTTCCAATGTAAATGCAATGCAGTAGGTTCTTGAATTCAACTTTATGTATTCCGTGGCTGTGAGTAGTACTCATTGTGTTTCAATTCACTTCACTTCACCCTCTATAGTTATGCACCTGTAAATAACACAAAATACACAGAATAGTAAGTAATGCATTCAACCGAAATGTGAGTAGAATATAATTTGCCTCAAACGTCCTAGGTGCTAACTTGATGCAACCCTTTTTAATATAGTTTCCATATCATTTAGAGTAGTCTGCAACCATTTCTATGTGTGTGCTACTGATGTTGACGAAGTTATTCTAAACAGTATAACCAGTTTCACATAATAGTACCAGTGTTTCAAAGCAGTACAAAGATCAAGGCAGTTCCAATGGAAATGAAATGCAGTAGGTTCTTGAATTCAACTTTACTTTATGTATTCCGTGGCTGTGAGTAGTATTCATTGTGTTTCTATTCACTTACACTTCACCCTGTATAGTTATGCACATGTACATAACACAAAATACACAGAATAGTAACTAATGCATTCACCTGACAAGAGAGTACAATATAATTTTACTCAATAGTTTGTGCTAAGTTGATGCAACCTTTTCTAATATACTTTCCGTATCATTTAGAGTAGATCCGCAACCATTTTTATGTGTGTGCTACTGATGTTGGTGAAGTTACTCGAAGCAATATAACCAGTTTCACATAATAGAACTACATTGTTTCAAAGCAACAGAAGGATAAAGGCAGTTCTAATGTAAATGCAATGTAGAAGGTTCTTGAATTCAACTTTACTTTATGTATTCAGTGGCTGTGAGTAGTATTCATTGTGTTTCTATTCACTTACACTTCACCCTGTATAGTTATGCACATGTACATAACACAAAATACACAGAATAGTAACTAATGCATTCACCTGACAAGAGAGTACAACATAATTTTACTCAATAGTATGTGCTAAGTTGATGCAACCATTTTTAATATACTTTCCATATCATTTAGAGTAGTCTGCAACCATTTCTAAGTGTGTGCTACTGATGTTGACGAAGATACTCTAAGCCATATAACCAGTTTCACATAATAGTACTTCAGTGTTTCAAAACAATACAAAGATCAAGGCAGTTCCAAAGTAAATGCAATGCAGTAGGTTCTTGAATTCAACTTTATGTATTCCGTGTCTGTGAGTAGTATTCATTGTGTATCTATTCACTTACACTTCACCCTGTATAGTTATGCACATGTATATAACACAAAATACACAGAATAGTAAGTAAATGCATTCAACCGAAATGAGAGTAGAATATAATTTCTCTCAAACGTCCTAGGTGCTAACTTGATGCAACCTTTTTAATATACTTTCCATATCATTTAGAGTAGTCTGCAACCATTTGTATGTGTGTGCTACTGATGTTGACGAAGTTACTCTAAGCAATATGACCAGTTTCACATAATAGTACTTGTGTTTGAAAGCAATACAAAGATCAAGGCAGTTCCAATGTAAATGCAATGCAGTAGGTTCTTGAATTCAACTTTATGTATTCCGTGGCTGTGAGTAGTACTCATTGTGTTTCAATTCACTTCACTTCACCCTCTATAGTTATGCACCTGTAAATAACACAAAATACACAGAATAGTAAGTAATGCATTCAACCGAAATGTGAGTAGAATATAATTTGCCTCAAACGTCCTAGGTGCTAACTTGATGCAACCCTTTTTAATATAGTTTCCATATCATTTAGAGTAGTCTGCAACCATTTCTATGTGTGTGCTACTGATGTTGACGAAGTTATTCTAAACAGTATAACCAGTTTCACATAATAGTATTACAGTGTTTCAAAGCAGTACAAAGATCAAGGCAGTTCCAATGGAAATGAAATGCAGTAGGTTCTTGAATTCAACTTTACTTTATGTATTCCGTGGCTGTGAGTAGTATTCATTGTGTTTCTATTCACTTACACTTCACCCTGTATAGTTATGCACATGTACATAACACAAAATACACATAATAGTAACTAATGCATTCACCTGACAAGAGAGTACAATATAATTTTACTCAATAGTATGTGCTAAGTTGATGCCACCTTTTCTAATATACTTTCCGTATCATTTAGAGTAGATCCGCAACCATTTTTATGTGTGTGCTACTGATGTTGGTGAAGTTACTCGAAGCAATATAACCAGTTTCACATAATAGAACTACATTGTTTCAAAGCAACAGAAGGATAAAGGCAGTTCTAATGTAAATGCAATGTAGTAGGTTCTTGAATTCAACTTTACTTTATGTATTCAGTGGCTGTGAGTAGTATTCATTGTGTTTCTATTCACTTACACTTCACCCTGTATAGTTATGCACATGTATATAACACAAAATACACAGAATAGTAAGTAAATGCATTCAACCGAAATGAGAGTAGAATATAATTTCTCTCAAACGTCCTAGGTGCTAACTTGATGCAACCTTTTTAATATACTTTCCATATCATTTAGAGTAGTCTGCAACCATTTGTATGTGTGTGCTATTGATGTTGACGAAGTTACTCTAAGCAATATGACCAGTTTCACATAATAGTACTTCAGTGTTTGAAAGCAATACAAAGATCAAGGCAGTTCCAATGTAAATGCAATGCAGTAGGTTCTTGAATTGAACTTTATGTATTCCGTGTCTGTGAGTAGTATTCATTGTGTATCTATTCACTTACACTTCACCCTGTATAGTTATGCACATGTATATAACACAAAATACACAGAATAGTAAGTAAATGCATTCAACCGAAATGAGAGTAGAATATAATTTCTCTCAAACGTCCTAGGTGCTAACTTGATGCAACCTTTTTAATATACTTTCCATATCATTTAGAGTAGTCTGCAACCATTTGTATGTGTGTGCTACTGATGTTGACGAAGTTACTCTAAGCAATATGACCAGTTTCACATAATAGTACTTCAGTGTTTGAAAGCAATACAAAGATCAAGGCAGTTCCAATGTAAATGCAATGCAGTAGGTTCTTGAATTCAACTTTATGTATTCCGTGGCTGTGAGTAGTACTCATTGTGTTTCAATTCACTTCACTTCACCCTCTATAGTTATGCACCTGTAAATAACACAAAATACACAGAATAGTAAGTAATGCATTCAACCGAAATGTGAGTAGAATATAATTTGCCTCAAACGTCCTAGGTGCTAACTTGATGCAACCCTTTTTAATATAGTTTCCATATCATTTAGAGTAGTCTGCAACCATTTCTATGTGTGTGCTACTGATGTTGACGAAGTTATTCTAAACAGTATAACCAGTTTCACATAATAGTACTACAGTGTTTCAAAGCAGTACAAAGATCAAGGCAGTTCCAATGGAAATGAAATGCAGTAGGTTCTTGAATTCAACTTTACTTTATGTATTCCGTGGCTGTGAGTAGTATTCATTGTGTTTCTATTCACTTACACTTCACCCTGTATAGTTATGCACATGTACATAACACAAAATACACAGAATAGTAACTAATGCATTCACTGACAAGAGAGTACAATATAATTTTACTCAATAATATGTGCTAAGTTGATGCAACCTTTTCTAATATACTTTCCGTATCATTTAGAGTAGATCCGCAACCATTTTTATGTGTGTGCTACTGATGTTGGTGAAGTTACTCGAAGCAATATAACCAGTTTCACATAATAGAACTACATTGTTTCAAAGCAACAGAAGGATAAAGGCAGTTCTAATGTAAATGCAATGTAGTAGGTTCTTGAATTCAACTTTACTTTATGTATTCAGTGGCTGTGAGTAGCATTCATTGTGTTTCTATTCACTTACACTTCACCCTGTATAGTTATGCACATGTACATAACACAAAATACACAGAATAGTAACTAATGCATTCACCTGAGAAGAGAGTACAACATAATTTTACTCAATAGTATGTGCTGTTGATGCAACTTTTTTTAATATACTTTCCATATCATTTAGAGTAGTCTGCATCCATTTCTATCAGTGTGCTACTGATGTTGAGGAAGTTACTCTAAGCAATATAACCAGTTTCACATAATAGTACTTCTGTGTTTCAAAGCAATACAAAGATCAAGGCAGTTCCGATGTAAATGCAATGCAGTAGGTTCTTGAATTCAACATTATGTATTCTGTGGCTGTGAGTAGTATTCATTCTGTTTCTATTCACTTACACTTCACCCTGTATAGTTATGCACATGTATATAACACAAAATACACAGAATAGTAAGTAAATGCATTCAACCGAAATGTGAGTAGAATATAATTTCTCTCAAACGTCCTAGGTGCTAACTTGATGCAACCTTTTTAATATACTTTTCATATCATTTAGAGTAGTCTGCAACCATTTCTATGAGTGTGCTACTGATGTTGACGAAGTTATTCTAAACAGTATAACCAGTTTCACATAATAGTACCAGTGTTTCAAAGCAGTACAAAGATCAAGGCAGTTCCAATGTAAATGCAATGCAGTAGGTTCTTGAATTCAACTTTATGTATTCCGTGGCTGTGAGTAGTACTCATTGTGTTTCAATTCACTTCACTTCACCCTCTATAGTTATGCACCTGTAAATAACACAAAATACACAGAATAGTAAGTAATGCATTCAACCGAAATGTGAGTAGAATATAATTTGCCTCAAACGTCCTAGGTGCTAACTTGATGCAACCCTTTTTAATATAGTTTCCATATCATTTAGAGTAGTCTGCAACCATTTCTATGTGTGTGCTACTGATGTTGACGAAGTTATTCTAAACAGTATAACCAGTTTCACATAATAGTATTACAGTGTTTCAAAGCAGTACAAAGATCAAGGCAGTTCCAATGGAAATGAAATGCAGTAGGTTCTTGAATTCAACTTTACTTTATGTATTCCGTGGCTGTGAGTAGTATTCATTGTGTTTCTATTCACTTACACTTCACCCTGTATAGTTATGCACATGTACATAACACAAAATACACATAATAGTAACTAATGCATTCACCTGACAAGAGAGTACAATATAATTTTACTCAATAGTATGTGCTAAGTTGATGCCACCTTTTCTAATATACTTTCCGTATCATTTAGAGTAGATCCGCAACCATTTTTATGTGTGTGCTACTGATGTTGGTGAAGTTACTCGAAGCAATATAACCAGTTTCACATAATAGAACTACATTGTTTCAAAGCAACAGAAGGATAAAGGCAGTTCTAATGTAAATGCAATGTAGTAGGTTCTTGAATTCAACTTTACTTTATGTATTCAGTGGCTGTGAGTAGTATTCATTGTGTTTCTATTCACTTACACTTCACCCTGTATAGTTATGCACATGTATATAACACAAAATACACAGAATAGTAAGTAAATGCATTCAACCGAAATGAGAGTAGAATATAATTTCTCTCAAACGTCCTAGGTGCTAACTTGATGCAACCTTTTTAATATACTTTCCATATCATTTAGAGTAGTCTGCAACCATTTGTATGTGTGTGCTATTGATGTTGACGAAGTTACTCTAAGCAATATGACCAGTTTCACATAATAGTACTTCAGTGTTTGAAAGCAATACAAAGATCAAGGCAGTTCCAATGTAAATGCAATGCAGTAGGTTCTTGAATTGAACTTTATGTATTCCGTGTCTGTGAGTAGTATTCATTGTGTATCTATTCACTTACACTTCACCCTGTATAGTTATGCACATGTATATAACACAAAATACACAGAATAGTAAGTAAATGCATTCAACCGAAATGAGAGTAGAATATAATTTCTCTCAAACGTCCTAGGTGCTAACTTGATGCAACCTTTTTAATATACTTTCCATATCATTTAGAGTAGTCTGCAACCATTTGTATGTGTGTGCTACTGATGTTGACGAAGTTACTCTAAGCAATATGACCAGTTTCACATAATAGTACTTCAGTGTTTGAAAGCAATACAAAGATCAAGGCAGTTCCAATGTAAATGCAATGCAGTAGGTTCTTGAATTCAACTTTATGTATTCCGTGGCTGTGAGTAGTACTCATTGTGTTTCAATTCACTTCACTTCACCCTCTATAGTTATGCACCTGTAAATAACACAAAATACACAGAATAGTAAGTAATGCATTCAACCGAAATGTGAGTAGAATATAATTTGCCTCAAACGTCCTAGGTGCTAACTTGATGCAACCCTTTTTAATATAGTTTCCATATCATTTAGAGTAGTCTGCAACCATTTCTATGTGTGTGCTACTGATGTTGACGAAGTTATTCTAAACAGTATAACCAGTTTCACATAATAGTACTACAGTGTTTCAAAGCAGTACAAAGATCAAGGCAGTTCCAATGGAAATGAAATGCAGTAGGTTCTTGAATTCAACTTTACTTTATGTATTCCGTGGCTGTGAGTATTATTCATTGTGTTTCTATTCACTTACACTTCACCCTGTATAGTTATGCACATGTACATAACACAAAATACACAGAATAGTAACTAATGCATTCACTGACAAGAGAGTACAATATAATTTTACTCAATAATATGTGCTAAGTTGATGCAACCTTTTCTAATATACTTTCCGTATCATTTAGAGTAGATCCGCAACCATTTTTATGTGTGTGCTACTGATGTTGGTGAAGTTACTCGAAGCAATATAACCAGTTTCACATAATAGAACTACATTGTTTCAAAGCAACAGAAGGATAAAGGCAGTTCTAATGTAAATGCAATGTAGTAGGTTCTTGAATTCAACTTTACTTTATGTATTCAGTGGCTGTGAGTAGCATTCATTGTGTTTCTATTCACTTACACTTCACCCTGTATAGTTATGCACATGTACATAACACAAAATACACAGAATAGTAACTAATGCATTCACCTGAGAAGAGAGTACAACATAATTTTACTCAATAGTATGTGCTGTTGATGCAACTTTTTTTAATATACTTTCCATATCATTTAGAGTAGTCTGCATCCATTTCTATCAGTGTGCTACTGATGTTGAGGAAGTTACTCTAAGCAATATAACCAGTTTCACATAATAGTACTTCTGTGTTTCAAAGCAATACAAAGATCAAGGCAGTTCCGATGTAAATGCAATGCAGTAGGTTCTTGAATTCAACATTATGTATTCTGTGGCTGTGAGTAGTATTCATTCTGTTTCTATTCACTTACACTTCACCCTGTATAGTTATGCACATGTATATAACACAAAATACACAGAATAGTAAGTAAATGCATTCAACCGAAATGTGAGTAGAATATAATTTCTCTCAAACGTCCTAGGTGCTAACTTGATGCAACCTTTTTAATATACTTTTCATATCATTTAGAGTAGTCTGCAACCATTTCTATGAGTGTGCTACTGATGTTGACGAAGTTATTCTAAACAGTATAACCAGTTTCACATAATAGTACCAGTGTTTCAAAGCAGTACAAAGATCAAGGCAGTTCCAATGGAAATGAAATGCAGTAGGTTCTTGAATTCAACTTTACTTTATGTATTCCGTGGCTGTGAGTAGTATTCATTGTGTTTCTATTCACTTACACTTCACCCTGTATAGTTATGCACATGTACATAACACAAAATACACAGAATAGTAACTAATGCATTCACCTGACAAGAGAGTACAATATAATTTTACTCAATAGTATGTGCTAAGTTGATGCCACCTTTTCTAATATACTTTCCGTATCATTTAGAGTAGATCCGCAACCATTTTTATGTGTGTGCTACTGATGTTGGTGAAGTTACTCGAAGCAATATAACCAGTTTCACATAATAGAACTACATTGTTTCAAAGCAACAGAAGGATAAAGGCAGTTCTAATGTAAATGCAATGTAGTAGGTTCTTGAATTCAACTTTACTTTATGTATTCAGTGGCTGTGAGTAGTATTCATTGTGTTTCAATTCACTTACACTTCACCCTGTATAGTTATGCACATGTATATAACACAAAATACACAGAATAGTAAGTAAATGCATTCAACCGAAATGAGAGTAGAATATAATTTCTCTCAAACGTCCTAGGTGCTAACTTGATGCAACCTTTTTAATATACTTTCCATATCATTTAGAGTAGTCTGCAACCATTTGTATGTGTGTGCTACTGATGTTGACGAAGTTACTCTAAGCAATATGACCAGTTTCACATAATAGTACTTCAGTGTTTGAAAGCAATACAAAGATCAAGGCAGTTCCAATGTAAATGCAATGCAGTAGGTTCTTGAATTGAACTTTATGTATTCCGTGTCTGTGAGTAGTATTCATTGTGTATCTATTCACTTACACTTCACCCTGTATAGTTATGCACATGTATATAACACAAAATACACAGAATAGTAAGTAAATGCATTCAACCGAAATGAGAGTAGAATATAATTTCTCTCAAACGTCCTAGGTGCTAACTTGATGCAACCTTTTTAATATACTTTCCATATCATTTAGAGTAGTCTGCAACCATTTGTATGTGTGTGCTACTGATGTTGACGAAGTTACTCTAAGCAATATGACCAGTTTCACATAATAGTACTTCAGTGTTTGAAAGCAATACAAAGATCAAGGCAGTTCCAATGTAAATGCAATGCAGTAGGTTCTTGAATTCAACTTTATGTATTCCGTGGCTGTGAGTAGTACTCATTGTGTTTCAATTCACTTCACTTCACCCTCTATAGTTATGCACCTGTAAATAACACAAAATACACAGAATAGTAAGTAATGCATTCAACCGAAATGTGAGTAGAATATAATTTGCCTCAAACGTCCTAGGTGCTAACTTGATGCAACCCTTTTTAATATAGTTTCCATATCATTTAGAGTAGTCTGCAACCATTTCTATGTGTGTGCTACTGATGTTGACGAAGTTATTCTAAACAGTATAACCAGTTTCACATAATAGTACTACAGTGTTTCAAAGCAGTACAAAGATCAAGGCAGTTCCAATGGAAATGAAATGCAGTAGGTTCTTGAATTCAACTTTACTTTATGTATTCCGTGGCTGTGAGTAGTATTCATTGTGTTTCTATTCACTTACACTTCACCCTGTATAGTTATGCACATGTACATAACACAAAATACACAGAATAGTAACTAATGCATTCACTGACAAGAGAGTACAATATAATTTTACTCAATAATATGTGCTAAGTTGATGCAACCTTTTCTAATATACTTTCCGTATCATTTAGAGTAGATCCGCAACCATTTTTATGTGTGTGCTACTGATGTTGGTGAAGTTACTCGAAGCAATATAACCAGTTTCACATAATAGAACTACATTGTTTCAAAGCAACAGAAGGATAAAGGCAGTTCTAATGTAAATGCAATGTAGTAGGTTCTTGAATTCAACTTTACTTTATGTATTCAGTGGCTGTGAGTAGCATTCATTGTGTTTCTATTCACTTACACTTCACCCTGTATAGTTATGCACATGTACATAACACAAAATACACAGAATAGTAACTAATGCATTCACCTGAGAAGAGAGTACAACATAATTTTACTCAATAGTATGTGCTGTTGATGCAACTTTTTTTAATATACTTTCCATATCATTTAGAGTAGTCTGCATCCATTTCTATCAGTGTGCTACTGATGTTGACGAAGTTACTCTAAGCAATATAACCAGTTTCACATAATAGTACTTCTGTGTTTCAAAGCAATACAAAGATCAAGGCAGTTCCGATGTAAATGCAATGCAGTAGGTTCTTGAATTCAACATTATGTATTCTGTGGCTGTGAGTAGTATTCATTCTGTTTCTATTCACTTACACTTCACCCTGTATAGTTATGCACATGTATATAACACAAAATACACAGAATAGTAAGTAAATGCATTCAACCGAAATGTGAGTAGAATATAATTTCTCTCAAACGTCCTAGGTGCTAACTTGATGCAACCTTTTTAATATACTTTTCATATCATTTAGAGTAGTCTGCAACCATTTCTATGAGTGTGCTACTGATGTTGACGAAGTTATTCTAAACAGTATAACCAGTTTCACATAATAGTACCAGTGTTTCAAAGCAGTACAAAGATCAAGGCAGTTCCAATGGAAATGAAATGCAGTAGGTTCTTGAATTCAACTTTACTTTATGTATTCCGTGGCTGTGAGTAGTATTCATTGTGTTTCTATTCACTTACACTTCACCCTGTATAGTTATGCACATGTACATAACACAAAATACACAGAATAGTAACTAATGCATTCACCTGACAAGAGAGTACAATATAATTTTACTCAATAGTTTGTGCTAAGCTGATGCAACCTTTTCTAATATACTTTCCGTATCATTTAGAGTAGATCCGCAACCATTTTTATGTGTGTGCTACTGATGTTGGTGAAGTTACTCGAAGCAATATAACCAGATCACATAATAGAACTACATTGTTTCAAAGCAACAGAAGGATAAAGGCAGTTCTAATGTAAATGCAATGTAGAAGGTTCTTGAATTCAACTTTACTTTATGTATTCAGTGGCTGTGAGTAGTATTCATTGTGTTTCTATTCACTTACACTTCACCCTGTATAGTTATGCACATGTACATAACACAAAATACACAGAATAGTAACTAATGCATTCACCTGACAAGAGAGTACAACATAATTTTACTCAATAGTATGTGCTAAGTTGATGCAACCATTTTTAATATACTTTCCATATCATTTAGAGTAGTCTGCAACCATTTCTAAGTGTGTGCTACTGATGTTGACGAAGATACTCTAAGCCATATAACCAGTTTCACATAATAGTACTTCAGTGTTTCAAAACAATACAAAGATCAAGGCAGTTCCAAAGTAAATGCAATGCAGTAGGTTCTTGAATTCAACTTTATGTATTCCGTGTCTGTGAGTAGTATTCATTGTGTATCTATTCACTTACACTTCACCCTGTATAGTTATGCACATGTATATAACACAAAATACACAGAATAGTAAGTAAATGCATTCAACCGAAATGAGAGTAGAATATAATTTCTCTCAAACGTCCTAGGTGCTAACTTGATGCAACCTTTTTAATATACTTTCCATATCATTTAGAGTAGTCTGCAACCATTTGTATGTGTGTGCTACTGATGTTGACGAAGTTACTCTAAGCAATATGACCAGTTTCACATAATAGTACTTCAGTGTTTGAAAGCAATACAAAGATCAAGGCAGTTCCAATGTAAATGCAATGCAGTAGGTTCTTGAATTCAACTTTATGTATTCCGTGGCTGTGAGTAGTACTCATTGTGTTTCAATTCACTTCACTTCACCCTCTATAGTTATGCACCTGTAAATAACACAAAATACACAGAATAGTAAGTAATGCATTCAACCGAAATGTGAGTAGAATATAATTTGCCTCAAACGTCCTAGGTGCTAACTTGATGCAACCCTTTTTAATATAGTTTCCATATCATTTAGAGTAGTCTGCAACCATTTCTATGTGTGTGCTACTGATGTTGACGAAGTTATTCTAAACAGTATAACCAGTTTCACATAATAGTACCAGTGTTTCAAAGCAGTACAAAGATCAAGGCAGTTCCAATGGAAATGAAATGCAGTAGGTTCTTGAATTCAACTTTACTTTATGTATTCCGTGGCTGTGAGTAGTATTCATTGTGTTTCTATTCACTTACACTTCACCCTGTATAGTTATGCACATGTACATAACACAAAATACACAGAATAGTAACTAATGCATTCACCTGACAAGAGAGTACAATATAATTTTACGCAATAGTTTGTGCTAAGTTGATGCAACCTTTTCTAATATACTTTCCGTATCATTTAGAGTAGATCCGCAACCATTTTTATGTGTGTGCTACTGATGTTGGTGAAGTTACTCGAAGCAATATAACCAGTTTCACATAATAGAACTACATTGTTTCAAAGCAACAGAAGGATAAAGGCAGTTCTAATGTAAATGCAATGTAGAAGGTTCTTGAATTCAACTTTACTTTATGTATTCAGTGGCTGTGAGTAGTATTCATTGTGTTTCTATTCACTTACACTTCACCCTGTATAGTTATGCACATGTACATAACACAAAATACACAGAATAGTAACTAATGCATTCACCTGACAAGAGAGTACAACATAATTTTACTCAATAGTATGTGCTAAGTTGATGCAACCATTTTTAATATACTTTCCATATCATTTAGAGTAGTCTGCAACCATTTCTAAGTGTGTGCTACTGATGTTGACGAAGATACTCTAAGCCATATAACCAGTTTCACATAATAGTACTTCAGTGTTTCAAAACAATACAAAGATCAAGGCAGTTCCAAAGTAAATGCAATGCAGTAGGTTCTTGAATTCAACTTTATGTATTCCGTGTCTGTGAGTAGTATTCATTGTGTATCTATTCACTTACACTTCACCCTGTATAGTTATGCACATGTATATAACACAAAATACACAGAATAGTAAGTAAATGCATTCAACCGAAATGAGAGTAGAATATAATTTCTCTCAAACGTCCTAGGTGCTAACTTGATGCAACCTTTTTAATATACTTTCCATATCATTTAGAGTAGTCTGCAACCATTTGTATGTGTGTGCTACTGATGTTGACGAAGTTACTCTAAGCAATATGACCAGTTTCACATAATAGTACTTGTGTTTGAAAGCAATACAAAGATCAAGGCAGTTCCAATGTAAATGCAATGCAGTAGGTTCTTGAATTCAACTTTATGTATTCCGTGGCTGTGAGTAGTACTCATTGTGTTTCAATTCACTTCACTTCACCCTCTATAGTTATGCACCTGTAAATAACACAAAATACACAGAATAGTAAGTAATGCATTCAACCGAAATGTGAGTAGAATATAATTTGCCTCAAACGTCCTAGGTGCTAACTTGATGCAACCCTTTTTAATATAGTTTCCATATCATTTAGAGTAGTCTGCAACCATTTCTATGAGTGTGCTACTGATGTTGACGAAGTTATTCTAAACAGTATAACCAGTTTCACATAATAGTACCAGTGTTTCAAAGCAGTACAAAGATCAAGGCAGTTCCAATGGAAATGAAATGCAGTAGGTTCTTGAATTCAACTTTACTTTATGTATTCCGTGGCTGTGAGTAGTATTCATTGTGTTTCTATTCACTTACACTTCACCCTGTATAGTTATGCACATGTACATAACACAAAATACACAGAATAGTAACTAATGCATTCACCTGACAAGAGAGTACAATATAATTTTACTCAATAGTTTGTGCTAAGTTGATGCAACCTTTTCTAATATACTTTCCGTATCATTTAGAGTAGATCCGCAACCATTTTTATGTGTGTGCTACTGATGTTGGTGAAGTTACTCGAAGCAATATAACCAGATCACATAATAGAACTACATTGTTTCAAAGCAACAGAAGGATAAAGGCAGTTCTAATGTAAATGCAATGTAGAAGGTTCTTGAATTCAACTTTACTTTATGTATTCAGTGGCTGTGAGTAGTATTCATTGTGTTTCTATTCACTTACACTTCACCCTGTATAGTTATGCACATGTACATAACACAAAATACACAGAATAGTAACTAATGCATTCACCTGACAAGAGAGTACAACATAATTTTACTCAATAGTATGTGCTAAGTTGATGCAACCATTTTTAATATACTTTCCATATCATTTAGAGTAGTCTGCAACCATTTCTAAGTGTGTGCTACTGATGTTGACGAAGATACTCTAAGCCATATAACCAGTTTCACATAATAGTACTTCAGTGTTTCAAAACAATACAAAGATCAAGGCAGTTCCAAAGTAAATGCAATGCAGTAGGTTCTTGAATTCAACTTTATGTATTCCGTGTCTGTGAGTAGTATTCATTGTGTATCTATTCACTTACACTTCACCCTGTATAGTTATGCACATGTATATAACACAAAATACACAGAATAGTAAGTAAATGCATTCAACCGAAATGAGAGTAGAATATAATTTCTCTCAAACGTCCTAGGTGCTAACTTGATGCAACCTTTTTAATATACTTTCCATATCATTTAGAGTAGTCTGCAACCATTTGTATGTGTGTGCTACTGATGTTGACGAAGTTACTCTAAGCAATATGACCAGTTTCACATAATAGTACTTCAGTGTTTGAAAGCAATACAAAGATCAAGGCAGTTCCAATGTAAATGCAATGCAGTAGGTTCTTGAATTCAACTTTATGTATTCCGTGGCTGTGAGTAGTACTCATTGTGTTTCAATTCACTTCACTTCACCCTCTATAGTTATGCACCTGTAAATAACACAAAATACACAGAATAGTAAGTAATGCATTCAACCGAAATGTGAGTAGAATATAATTTGCCTCAAACGTCCTAGGTGCTAACTTGATGCAACCCTTTTTAATATAGTTTCCATATCATTTAGAGTAGTCTGCAACCATTTCTATGTGTGTGCTACTGATGTTGACGAAGTTATTCTAAACAGTATAACCAGTTTCACATAATAGTACTACAGTGTTTCAAAGCAGTACAAAGATCAAGGCAGTTCCAATGGAAATGAAATGCAGTAGGTTCTTGAATTCAACTTTACTTTATGTATTCCGTGGCTGTGAGTAGTATTCATTGTGTTTCTATTCACTTACACTTCACCCTGTATAGTTATGCACATGTACATAACACAAAATACACAGAATAGTAACTAATGCATTCACTGACAAGAGAGTACAATATAATTTTACTCAATAGTATGTGCTAAGTTGATGCAACCTTTTCTAATATACTTTCCGTATCATTTAGAGTAGATCCGCAACCATTTTTATGTGTGTGCTACTGATGTTGGTGAAGTTACTCGAAGCAATATAACCAGTTTCACATAATAGAACTACATTGTTTCAAAGCAACAGAAGGATAAAGGCAGTTCTAATGTAAATGCAATGTAGTAGGTTCTTGAATTCAACTTTACTTTATGTATTCAGTGGCTGTGAGTAGCATTCATTGTGTTTCTATTCACTTACACTTCACCCTGTATAGTTATGCACATGTACATAACACAAAATACACAGAATAGTAACTAATGCATTCACCTGAGAAGAGAGTACAACATAATTTTACTCAATAGTATGTGCTGTTGATGCAACCTTTTTTAATATACTTTCCATATCATTTAGAGTAGTCTGCATCCATTTCTATCAGTGTGCTACTGATGTTGACGAAGTTACTCTAAGCAATATAACCAGTTTCACATAATAGTACTTCAGTGTTTCAAAGCAATACAAAGATCAAGGCAGTTCCGATGTAAATGCAATGCAGTAGGTTCTTGAATTCAACATTATGTATTCTGTGGCTGTGAGTAGTATTCATTCTGTTTCTATTCACTTACACTTCACCCTGTATAGTTATGCACATGTATATAACACAAAATACACAGAATAGTAAGTAAATGCATTCAACCGAAATGAGAGTAGAATATAATTTCTCTCAAACGTCCTAGGTGCTAACTTGATGCAACCTTTTTAATATACTTTCCATATCATTTAGAGTAGTCTGCAACCATTTGTATGTGTGTGCTACTGATGTTGACGAAGTTACTCTAAGCAATATGACCAGTTTCACATAATAGTACTTCAGTGTTTGAAAGCAATACAAAGATCAAGGCAGTTCCAATGTAAATGCAATGCAGTAGGTTCTTGAATTCAACTTTATGTATTCCGTGTCTGTGAGTAGTATTCATTGTGTATCTATTCACTTACACTTCACCCTGTATAGTTATGCACATGTATATAACACAAAATACACAGAATAGTAAGTAAATGCATTCAACCGAAATGAGAGTAGAATATAATTTCTCTCAAACGTCCTAGGTGCTAACTTGATGCAACCTTTTTAATATACTTTCCATATCATTTAGAGTAGTCTGCAACCATTTGTATGTGTGTGCTACTGATGTTGACGAAGTTACTCTAAGCAATATGACCAGTTTCACATAATAGTACTTCAGTGTTTGAAAGCAATACAAAGATCAAGGCAGTTCCAATGTAAATGCAATGCAGTAGGTTCTTGAATTCAACTTTATGTATTCCGTGGCTGTGAGTAGTACTCATTGTGTTTCAATTCACTTCACTTCACCCTCTATAGTTATGCACCTGTAAATAACACAAAATACACAGAATAGTAAGTAATGCATTCAACCGAAATGTGAGTAGAATATAATTTGCCTCAAACGTCCTAGGTGCTAACTTGATGCAACCCTTTTTAATATAGTTTCCATATCATTTAGAGTAGTCTGCAACCATTTCTATGTGTGTGCTACTGATGTTGACGAAGTTATTCTAAACAGTATAACCAGTTTCACATAATAGTACTACAGTGTTTCAAAGCAGTACAAAGATCAAGGCAGTTCCAATGGAAATGAAATGCAGTAGGTTCTTGAATTCTACTTTACTTTATGTATTCCGTGGCTGTGAGTAGTATTCATTGTGTTTCTATTCACTTACACTTCACCCTGTATAGTTATGCACATGTACATAACACAAAATACACAGAATAGTAACTAATGCATTCACTGACAAGAGAGTACAATATAATTTTACTCAATAGTATGTGCTAAGTTGATGCAACCTTTTCTAATATACTTTCCGTATCATTTAGAGTAGATCCGCAACCATTTTTATGTGTGTGCTACTGATGTTGGTGAAGTTACTCGAAGCAATATAACCAGTTTCACATAATAGAACTACATTGTTTCAAAGCAACAGAAGGATAAAGGCAGTTCTAATGTAAATGCAATGTAGTAGGTTCTTGAATTCAACTTTACTTTATGTATTCAGTGGCTGTGAGTAGTATTCATTGTGTTTCTATTCACTTACACTTCACCCTGTATAGTTATGCACATCTACATAACACAAAATACACAGAATAGTAACTAATGCATTCACCTGAGAAGAGAGTACAACATAATTTTACTCAATAGTATGTGCTGTTGATGCAACCTTTTTTAATATACTTTCCATATCATTTAGAGTAGTCTGCATCCATTTCTATCAGTGTGCTACTGATGTTGACGAAGTTACTCTAAGCAATATAACCAGTTTCACATAATAGTACTTCAGTGTTTCAAAGCAATACAAAGATCAAGGCAGTTCCAATGTAAATGCAATGCAGTAGGTTCTTGAATTCAACATTATGTATTCTGTGGCTGTGAGTAGTATTCATTCTGTTTCTATTCACTTACACTTCACCCTGTATAGTTATGCACATGTATATAACACAAAATACACAGAATAGTAAGTAAATGCATTCAACCGAAATGTGAGTAGAATATAATTTCTCTCAAACGTCCTAGGTGCTAACTTGATGCAACCTTTTTAATATACTTTTCATATCATTTAGAGTAGTCTGCAACCATTTCTATGTGTGTGCTACTGATGTTGACGAAGTTATTCTAAACAGTATAACCAGTTTCACATAATAGTACCAGTGTTTCAAAGCAGTACAAAGATCAAGGCAGTTCCAATGGAAATGAAATGCAGTAGGTTCTTGAATTCCACTTTACTTTATGTATTCCGTGGCTGTGAGTAGTATTCATTGTGTTTCTATTCACTTACACTTCACCCTGTATAGTTATGCACATGTACATAACACAAAATACACAGAATAGTAACTAATGCATTCACCTGACAAGAGAGTACAATATAATTTTACTCAATAGTTTGTGCTAAGTTGATGCAACCTTTTCTAATATACTTTCCGTATCATTTAGAGTAGATCCGCAACCATTTTTATGTGTGTGCTACTGATGTTGGTGAAGTTACTCGAAGCAATATAACCAGTTTCACATAATAGAACTACATTGTTTCAAAGCAACAGAAGGATAAAGGCAGTTCTAATGTAAATGCAATGTAGAAGGTTCTTGAATTCAACTTTACTTTATGTATTCAGTGGCTGTGAGTAGTATTCATTGTGTTTCTATTCACTTACACTTCACCCTGTATAGTTATGCACATGTACATAACACAAAATACACAGAATAGTAACTAATGCATTCACCTGACAAGAGAGTACAACATAATTTTACTCAATAGTATGTGCTAAGTTGATGCAACCATTTTTAATATACTTTCCATATCATTTAGAGTAGTCTGCAACCATTTCTAAGTGTGTGCTACTGATGTTGACGAAGATACTCTAAGCCATATAACCAGTTTCACATAATAGTACTTCAGTGTTTCAAAACAATACAAAGATCAAGGCAGTTCCAAAGTAAATGCAATGCAGTAGGTTCTTGAATTCAACTTTATGTATTCCGTGTCTGTGAGTAGTATTCATTGTGTATCTATTCACTTACACTTCACCCTGTATAGTTATGCACATGTATATAACACAAAATACACAGAATAGTAAGTAAATGCATTCAACCGAAATGAGAGTAGAATATAATTTCTCTCAAACGTCCTAGGTGCTAACTTGATGCAACCTTTTTAATATACTTTCCATATCATTTAGAGTAGTCTGCAACCATTTGTATGTGTGTGCTACTGATGTTGACGAAGTTACTCTAAGCAATATGACCAGTTTCACATAATAGTACTTCAGTGTTTGAAAGCAATACAAAGATCAAGGCAGTTCCAATGTAAATGCAATGCAGTAGGTTCTTGAATTCAACTTTATGTATTCCGTGGCTGTGAGTAGTACTCATTGTGTTTCAATTCACTTCACTTCACCCTCTATAGTTATGCACCTGTAAATAACACAAAATACACAGAATAGTAAGTAATGCATTCAACCGAAATGTGAGTAGAATATAATTTGCCTCAAACGTCCTAGGTGCTAACTTGATGCAACCCTTTTTAATATAGTTTCCATATCATTTAGAGTAGTCTGCAACCATTTCTATGTGTGTGCTACTGATGTTGACGAAGTTATTCTAAACAGTATAACCAGTTTCACATAATAGTACTACAGTGTTTCAAAGCAGTACAAAGATCAAGGCAGTTCCAATGGAAATGAAATGCAGTAGGTTCTTGAATTCAACTTTACTTTATGTATTCCGTGGCTGTGAGTAGTATTCATTGTGTTTCTATTCACTTACACTTCACCCTGTATAGTTATGCACATGTACATAACACAAAATACACAGAATAGTAACTAATGCATTCACTGACAAGAGAGTACAATATAATTTTACTCAATAGTATGTGCTAAGTTGATGCAACCTTTTCTAATATACTTTCCGTATCATTTAGAGTAGATCCGCAACCATTTTTATGTGTGTGCTACTGATGTTGGTGAAGTTACTCGAAGCAATATAACCAGTTTCACATAATAGAACTACATTGTTTCAAAGCAACAGAAGGATAAAGGCAGTTCTAATGTAAATGCAATGTAGTAGGTTCTTGAATTCAACTTTACTTTATGTATTCAGTGGCTGTGAGTAGCATTCATTGTGTTTCTATTCACTTACACTTCACCCTGTATAGTTATGCACATGTACATAACACAAAATACACAGAATAGTAACTAATGCATTCACCTGAGAAGAGAGTACAACATAATTTTACTCAATAGTATGTGCTGTTGATGCAACTTTTTTTAATATACTTTCCGTATCATTTAGAGTAGATCCGCAACCATTTCTATCAGTGTGCTACTGATGTTGGTGAAGTTACTCGAAGCAATATAACCAGTTTCACATAATAGAACTACATTGTTTCAAAGCAACAGAAGGATAAAGGCAGTTCTAATGTAAATGCAATGTAGAAGGTTCTTGAATTCAACTTTACTTTATGTATTCAGTGGCTGTGAGTAGTATTCATTGTGTTTCTATTCACTTACACTTCACCCTGTATAGTTATGCACATGTACATAACACAAAATACACAGAATAGTAACTAATGCATTCACCTGACAAGAGAGTACAACATAATTTTACTCAATAGTATGTGCTAAGTTGATGCAACCATTTTTAATATACTTTCCATATCATTTAGAGTAGTCTGCAACCATTTCTAAGTGTGTGCTACTGATGTTGACGAAGATACTCTAAGCCATATAACCAGTTTCACATAATAGTACTTCAGTGTTTCAAAACAATACAAAGATCAAGGCAGTTCCAAAGTAAATGCAATGCAGTAGGTTCTTGAATTCAACTTTATGTATTCCGTGTCTGTGAGTAGTATTCATTGTGTATCTATTCACTTACACTTCACCCTGTATAGTTATGCACATGTATATAACACAAAATACACAGAATAGTAAGTAAATGCATTCAACCGAAATGAGAGTAGAATATAATTTCTCTCAAACGTCCTAGGTGCTAACTTGATGCAACCTTTTTAATATACTTTCCATATCATTTAGAGTAGTCTGCAACCATTTGTATGTGTGTGCTACTGATGTTGACGAAGTTACTCTAAGCAATATGACCAGTTTCACATAATAGTACTTCAGTGTTTGAAAGCAATACAAAGATCAAGGCAGTTCCAATGTAAATGCAATGCAGTAGGTTCTTGAATTCAACTTTATGTATTCCGTGTCTGTGAGTAGTATTCATTGTGTATCTATTCACTTACACTTCACCCTGTATAGTTATGCACATGTATATAACACAAAATACACAGAATAGTAAGTAAATGCATTCAACCGAAATGAGAGTAGAATATAATTTCTCTCAAACGTCCTAGGTGCTAACTTGATGCAACCTTTTTAATATACTTTCCATATCATTTAGATTAGTCTGCAACCATTTGTATGTGTGTGCTACTGATGTTGACGAAGTTACTCTAAGCAATATGACCAGTTTCACATAATAGTACTTCAGTGTTTGAAAGCAATACAAAGATCAAGGCAGTTCCAATGTAAATGCAATGCAGTAGGTTCTTGAATTCAACTTTATGTATTCCGTGGCTGTGAGTAGTACTCATTGTGTTTCAATTCACTTCACTTCACCCTCTATAGTTATGCACCTGTAAATAACACAAAATACACAGAATAGTAAGTAATGCATTCAACCGAAATGTGAGTAGAATATAATTTGCCTCAAACGTCCTAGGTGCTAACTTGATGCAACCCTTTTTAATATAGTTTCCATATCATTTAGAGTAGTCTGCAACCATTTCTATGTGTGAGCTACTGATGTTGACGAAGTTATTCTAAACAGTATAACCAGTTTCACATAATAGTACTACAGTGTTTCAAAGCAGTACAAAGATCAAGGCAGTTCCAATGGAAATGAAATGCAGTAGGTTCTTGAATTCTACTTTACTTTATGTATTCCGTGGCTGTGAGTAGTATTCATTGTGTTTCTATTCACTTACACTTCACCCTGTATAGTTATGCACATGTACATAACACAAAATACACAGAATAGTAACTAATGCATTCACTGACAAGAGAGTACAATATAATTTTACTCAATAGTATGTGCTAAGTTGATGCAACCTTTTCTAATATACTTTCCGTATCATTTAGAGTAGATCCGCAACCATTTTTATGTGTGTGCTACTGATGTTGGTGAAGTTACTCGAAGCAATATAACCAGTTTTACATAATAGAACTACATTGTTTCAAAGCAACAGAAGGATAAAGGCAGTTCTAATGTAAATGCAATGTAGTAGGTTCTTGAATTCAACTTTACTTTATGTATTCAGTGGCTGTGAGTAGCATTCATTGTGTTTCTATTCACTTACACTTCACCCTGTATAGTTATGCACATCTACATAACACAAAATACACAGAATAGTAACTAATGCATTCACCTGAGAAGAGAGTACAACATAATTTTACTCAATAGTATGTGCTGTTGATGCAACCTTTTTTAATATACTTTCCATATCATTTAGAGTAGTCTGCATCCATTTCTATCAGTGTGCTACTGATGTTGACGAAGTTACTCTAAGCAATATAACCAGTTTCACATAATAGTACTTCAGTGTTTCAAAGCAATACAAAGATCAAGGCAGTTCCAATGTAAATGCAATGCAGTAGGTTCTTGAATTCAACATTATGTATTCTGTGGCTGTGAGTAGTATTCATTCTGTTTCTATTCACTTACACTTCACCCTGTATAGTTATGCACATGTATATAACACAAAATACACAGAATAGTAAGTAAATGCATTCAACCGAAATGTGAGTAGAATATAATTTCTCTCAAACGTCCTAGGTGCTAACTTGATGCAACCTTTTTAATATACTTTTCATATCATTTAGAGTAGTCTGCAACCATTTCTATGTGTGTGCTACTGATGTTGACGAAGTTATTCTAAACAGTATAACCAGTTTCACATAATAGTACCAGTGTTTCAAAGCAGTACAAAGATCAAGGCAGTTCCAATGGAAATGAAATGCAGTAGGTTCTTGAATTCCACTTTACTTTATGTATTCCGTGGCTGTGAGTAGTATTCATTGTGTTTCTATTCACTTACACTTCACCCTGTATAGTTATGCACATGTACATAACACAAAATACACAGAATAGTAACTAATGCATTCACCTGACAAGAGAGTACAATATAATTTTACTCAATAGTTTGTGCTAAGTTGATGCAACCTTTTCTAATATACTTTCCGTATCATTTAGAGTAGATCCGCAACCATTTTTATGTGTGTGCTACTGATGTTGGTGAAGTTACTCGAAGCAATATAACCAGTTTCACATAATAGAACTACATTGTTTCAAAGCAACAGAAGGATAAAGGCAGTTCTAATGTAAATGCAATGTAGAAGGTTCTTGAATTCAACTTTACTTTATGTATTCAGTGGCTGTGAGTAGTATTCATTGTGTTTCTATTCACTTACACTTCACCCTGTATAGTTATGCACATGTACATAACACAAAATACACAGAATAGTAACTAATGCATTCACCTGACAAGAGAGTACAACATAATTTTACTCAATAGTATGTGCTGTTGATGCAACCATTTTTAATATACTTTCCATATCATTTAGAGTAGTCTGCAACCATTTCTAAGTGTGTGCTACTGATGTTGACGAAGATACTCTAAGCCATATAACCAGTTTCACATAATAGTACTTCAGTGTTTCAAAACAATACAAAGATCAAGGCAGTTCCAAAGTAAATGCAATGCAGTAGGTTCTTGAATTCAACTTTATGTATTCCGTGTCTGTGAGTAGTATTCATTGTGTATCTATTCACTTACACTTCACCCTGTATAGTTATGCACATGTATATAACACAAAATACACAGAATAGTAAGTAAATGCATTCAACCGAAATGAGAGTAGAATATAATTTCTCTCAAACGTCCTAGGTGCTAACTTGATGCAACCTTTTTAATATACTTTCCATATCATTTAGAGTAGTCTGCAACCATTTGTATGTGTGTGCTACTGATGTTGACGAAGTTACTCTAAGCAATATGACCAGTTTCACATAATAGTACTTCAGTGTTTGAAAGCAATACAAAGATCAAGGCAGTTCCAATGTAAATGCAATGCAGTAGGTTCTTGAATTCAACTTTATGTATTCCGTGGCTGTGAGTAGTACTCATTGTGTTTCAATTCACTTCACTTCACCCTCTATAGTTATGCACCTGTAAATAACACAAAATACACAGAATAGTAAGTAATGCATTCAACCGAAATGTGAGTAGAATATAATTTGCCTCAAACGTCCTAGGTGCTAACTTGATGCAACCCTTTTTAATATAGTTTCCATATCATTTAGAGTAGTCTGCAACCATTTCTATGTGTGTGCTACTGATGTTGACGAAGTTATTCTAAACAGTATAACCAGTTTCACATAATAGTACTACAGTGTTTCAAAGCAGTACAAAGATCAAGGCAGTTCCAATGGAAATGAAATGCAGTAGGTTCTTGAATTCAACTTTACTTTATGTATTCCGTGGCTGTGAGTAGTATTCATTGTGTTTCTATTCACTTACACTTCACCCTGTATAGTTATGCACATGTACATAACACAAAATACACAGAATAGTAACTAATGCATTCACTGACAAGAGAGTACAATATAATTTTACTCAATAGTATGTGCTAAGTTGATGCAACCTTTTCTAATATACTTTCCGTATCATTTAGAGTAGATCCGCAACCATTTTTATGTGTGTGCTACTGATGTTGGTGAAGTTACTCGAAGCAATATTACCAGTTTCACATAATAGAACTACATTGTTTCAAAGCAACAGAAGGATAAAGGCAGTTCTAATGTAAATGCAATGTAGTAGGTTCTTGAATTCAACTTTACTTTATGTATTCAGTGGCTGTGAGTAGCATTCATTGTGTTTCTATTCACTTACACTTCACCCTGTATAGTTATGCACATGTACATAACACAAAATACACAGAATAGTAACTAATGCATTCACCTGAGAAGAGAGTACAACATAATTTTACTCAATAGTATGTGCTGTTGATGCAACTTTTTTTAATATACTTTCCATATCATTTAGAGTAGTCTGCATCCATTTCTATCAGTGTGCTACTGATGTTGACGAAGTTACTCTAAGCAATATAACCAGTTTCACATAATAGTACTTCTGTGTTTCAAAGCAATACAAAGATCAAGGCAGTTCCGATGTAAATGCCATGCAGTAGGTTCTTGAATTCAACATTATGTATTCTGTGGCTGTGAGTAGTATTCATTCTGTTTCTATTCACTTACACTTCACCCTGTATAGTTATGCACATGTATATAACACAAAATACACAGAATAGTAAGTAAATGCATTCAACCGAAATGTGAGTAGAATATAATTTCTCTCAAACGTCCTAGGTGCTAACTTGATGCAACCTTTTTAATATACTTTTCATATCATTTAGAGTAGTCTGCAACCATTTCTATGTGTGTGCTACTGATGTTGACGAAGTTATTCTAAACAGTATAACCAGTTTCACATAATAGTACCAGTGTTTCAAAGCAGTACAAAGATCAAGGCAGTTCCAATGGAAATGAAATGCAGTAGGTTCTTGAATTCCACTTTACTTTATGTATTCCGTGGCTGTGAGTAGTATTCATTGTGTTTCTATTCACTTACACTTCACCCTGTATAGTTATGCACATGTACATAACACAAAATACACAGAATAGTAACTAATGCATTCACCTGACAAGAGAGTACAATATAATTTTACTCAATAGTTTGTGCTAAGTTGATGCAACCTTTTCTAATATACTTTCCGTATCATTTAGAGTAGATCCGCAACCATTTTTATGTGTGTGCTACTGATGTTGGTGAAGTTACTCGAAGCAATATAACCAGTTTCACATAATAGAACTACATTGTTTCAAAGCAACAGAAGGATAAAGGCAGTTCTAATGTAAATGCAATGTAGAAGGTTCTTGAATTCAACTTTACTTTATGTATTCAGTGGCTGTGAGTAGTATTCATTGTGTTTCTATTCACTTACACTTCACCCTGTATAGTTATGCACATGTACATAACACAAAATACACAGAATAGTAACTAATGCATTCACCTGACAAGAGAGTACAACATAATTTTACTCAATAGTATGTGCTAAGTTGATGCAACCATTTTTAATATACTTTCCATATCATTTAGAGTAGTCTGCAACCATTTCTAAGTGTGTGCTACTGATGTTGACGAAGATACTCTAAGCCATATAACCAGTTTCACATAATAGTACTTCAGTGTTTCAAAACAATACAAAGATCAAGGCAGTTCCAAAGTAAATGCAATGCAGTAGGTTCTTGAATTCAACTTTATGTATTCCGTGTCTGTGAGTAGTATTCATTGTGTATCTATTCACTTACACTTCACCCTGTATAGTTATGCACATGTATATAACACAAAATACACAGAATAGTAAGTAAATGCATTCAACCGAAATGAGAGTAGAATATAATTTCTCTCAAACGTCCTAGGTGCTAACTTGATGCAACCTTTTTAATATACTTTCCATATCATTTAGAGTAGTCTGCAACCATTTGTATGTGTGTGCTACTGATGTTGACGAAGTTACTCTAAGCAATATGACCAGTTTCACATAATAGTACTTCAGTGTTTCAAAGCAGTACAAAGATCAAGGCAGTTCCAATGGAAATGAAATGCAGTAGGTTCTTGAATTCAACTTTACTTTATGTATTCCGTGGCTGTGAGTAGTATTCATTGTGTTTCTATTCACTTACACTTCACCCTGTATAGTTATGCACATGTACATAACACAAAATACACAGAATAGTAACTAATGCATTCACCTGACAAGAGAGTACAATATAATTTTACTCAATAGTTTGTGCTAAGTTGATGCAACCTTTTCTAATATACTTTCCGTATCATTTAGAGTAGATCCGCAACCATTTTTATGTGTGTGCTACTGATGTTGGTGAAGTTACTCGAAGCAATATAACCAGTTTCACATAATAGAACTACATTGTTTCAAAGCAACAGAAGGATAAAGGCAGTTCTAATGTAAATGCAATGTAGTAGGTTCTTGAATTCAACTTTACTTTATGTATTCAGTGGCTGTGAGTAGCATTCATTGTGTTTCTATTCACTTACACTTCACCCTGTATAGTTATGCACATGTACATAACACAAAATACACAGAATAGTAACTAATGCATTCACCTGACAAGAGAGTACAACATAATTTTACTCAATAGTATGTGCTAAGTTGATGCAACCATTTTTAATATACTTTCCATATCATTTAGAGTAGTCTGCAACCATTTCTAAGTGTGTGCTACTGATGTTGACGAAGATACTCTAAGCCATATAACCAGTTTCACATAATAGTACTTCAGTGTTTCAAAACAATACAAAGATCAAGGCAGTTCCAAAGTAAATGCAATGCAGTAGGTTCTTGAATTCAACTTTATGTATTCCGTGTCTGTGAGTAGTATTCATTGTGTATCTATTCACTTACACTTCACCCTGTATAGTTATGCACATGTATATAACACAAAATACACAGAATAGTAAGTAAATGCATTCAACCGAAATGAGAGTAGAATATAATTTCTCTCAAACGTCCTAGGTGCTAACTTGATGCAACCTTTTTAATATACTTTCCATATCATTTAGAGTAGTCTGCAACCATTTGTATGTGTGTGCTACTGATGTTGACGAAGTTACTCTAAGCAATATGACCAGTTTCACATAATAGTACTTCAGTGTTTGAAAGCAATACAAAGATCAAGGCAGTTCCAATGTAAATGCAATGCAGTAGGTTCTTGAATTCAACTTTATGTATTCCGTGGCTGTGAGTAGTACTCATTGTGTTTCAATTCACTTCACTTCACCCTCTATAGTTATGCACCTGTAAATAACACAAAATACACAGAATAGTAAGTAATGCATTCAACCGAAATGTGAGTAGAATATAATTTGCCTCAAACGTCCTAGGTGCTAACTTGATGCAACCCTTTTTAATATAGTTTCCATATCATTTAGAGTAGTCTGCAACCATTTCTATGTGTGTGCTACTGATGTTGACGAAGTTATTCTAAACAGTATAACCAGTTTCACATAATAGTACTACAGTGTTTCAAAGCAGTACAAAGATCAAGGCAGTTCCAATGGAAATGAAATGCAGTAGGTTCTTGAATTCAACTTTACTTTATGTATTCCGTGGCTGTGAGTAGTATTCATTGTGTTTCTATTCACTTACACTTCACCCTGTATAGTTATGCACATGTACATAACACAAAATACACAGAATAGTAACTAATGCATTCACTGACAAGAGAGTACAATATAATTTTACTCAATAGTATGTGCTAAGTTGATGCAACCTTTTCTAATATACTTTCCGTATCATTTAGAGTAGATCCGCAACCATTTTTATGTGTGTGCTACTGATGTTGGTGAAGTTACTCGAAGCAATATAACCAGTTTCACATAATAGAACTACATTGTTTCAAAGCAACAGAAGGATAAAGGCAGTTCTAATGTAAATGCAATGTAGTAGGTTCTTGAATTCAACTTTACTTTATGTATTCAGTGGCTGTGAGTAGCATTCATTGTGTTTCTATTCACTTACACTTCACCCTGTATAGTTATGCACATGTACATAACACAAAATACACAGAATAGTAACTAATGCATTCACCTGAGAAGAGAGTACAACATAATTTTACTCAATAGTATGTGCTGTTGATGCAACTTTTTTTAATATACTTTCCATATCATTTAGAGTAGTCTGCATCCATTTCTATCAGTGTGCTACTGATGTTGACGAAGTTACTCTAAGCAATATAACCAGTTTCACATAATAGTACTTCTGTGTTTCAAAGCAATACAAAGATCAAGGCAGTTCCGATGTAAATGCAATGCAGTAGGTTCTTGAATTCAACATTATGTATTCTGTGGCTGTGAGTAGTATTCATTCTGTTTCTATTCACTTACACTTCACCCTGTATAGTTATGCACATGTATATAACACAAAATACACAGAATAGTAAGTAAATGCATTCAACCGAAATGAGAGTAGAATATAATTTCTCTCAAACGTCCTAGGTGCTACCTTGATGCAACCTTTTTAATATACTTTCCATATCATTTATTGTAGTCTGCAACCATTTGTATGTGTGTGCTACTGATGTTGACGAAGTTACTCTAAGCAATATGACCAGTTTCACATAATAGTACTTCAGTGTTTGAAAGCAATACAAAGATCAAGGCAGTTCCAATGTAAATGCAATGCAGTAGGTTCTTGAATTCAACTTTATGTATTCCGTGGCTGTGAGTAGTACTCATTGTGTTTCAATTCACTTCACTTCACCCTCTATAGTTATGCACCTGTAAATAACACAAAATACACAGAATAGTAAGTAATGCATTCAACCGAAATGTGAGTAGAATATAATTTGCCTCAAACGTCCTAGGTGCTAACTTGATGCAACCCTTTTTAATATAGTTTCCATATCATTTAGAGTAGTCTGCAACCATTTCTATGTGTGTGCTACTGATGTTGACGAAGTTATTCTAAACAGTATAACCAGTTTCACATAATAGTACTACAGTGTTTCAAAGCAGTACAAAGATCAAGGCAGTTCCAATGGAAATGAAATGCAGTAGGTTCTTGAATTCAACTTTACTTTATGTATTCCGTGGCTGTGAGTAGTATTCATTGTGTTTCTATTCACTTACACTTCACCCTGTATAGTTATGCACATGTACATAACACAAAATACACAGAATAGTAACTAATGCATTCACTGACAAGAGAGTACAATATAATTTTACTCAATAGTATGTGCTAAGTTGATGCAACCTTTTCTAATATACTTTCCGTATCATTTAGAGTAGATCCGCAACCATTTTTATGTGTGTGCTACTGATGTTGGTGAAGTTACTCGAAGCAATATAACCAGTTTCACATAATAGAACTACATTGTTTCAAAGCAACAGAAGGATAAAGGCAGTTCTAATGTAAATGCAATGTAGTAGGTTCTTGAATTCAACTTTACTTTATGTATTCAGTGGCTGTGAGTAGCATTCATTGTGTTTCTATTCACTTACACTTCACCCTGTATAGTTATGCACATGTACATAACACAAAATACACAGAATAGTAACTAATGCATTCACCTGAGAAGAGAGTACAACATAATTTTACTCAATAGTATGTGCTGTTGATGCAACTTTTTTTAATATACTTTCCATATCATTTAGAGTAGTCTGCATCCATTTCTATCAGTGTGCTACTGATGTTGACGAAGTTACTCTAAGCAATATAACCAGTTTCACATAATAGTACTTCTGTGTTTCAAAGCAATACAAAGATCAAGGCAGTTCCGATGTAAATGCAATGCAGTAGGTTCTTGAATTCAACATTATGTATTCTGTGGCTGTGAGTAGTATTCATTCTGTTTCTATTCACTTACACTTCACCCTGTATAGTTATGCACATGTATATAACACAAAATACACAGAATAGTAAGTAAATGCATTCAACCGAAATGTGAGTAGAATATAATTTCTCTCAAACGTCCTAGGTGCTAACTTGATGCAACCTTTTTAATATACTTTTCATATCATTTAGAGTAGTCTGCAACCATTTCTATGTGTGTGCTACTGATGTTGACGAAGTTATTCTAAACAGTATAACCAGTTTCACATAATAGTACCAGTGTTTCAAAGCAGTACAAAGATCAAGGCAGTTCCAATGGAAATGAAATGCAGTAGGTTCTTGAATTCAACTTTACTTTATGTATTCCGTGGCTGTGAGTAGTATTCATTGTGTTTCTATTCACTTACACTTCACCCTGTATAGTTATGCACATGTACATAACACAAAATACACAGAATAGTAACTAATGCATTCACCTGACAAGAGAGTACAATATAATTTTACTCAATAGTTTGTGCTAAGTTGATGCAACCTTTTCTAATATACTTTCCGTATCATTTAGAGTAGATCCGCAACCATTTTTATGTGTGTGCTACTGATGTTGGTGAAGTTACTCGAAGCAATATAACCAGTTTCACATAATAGAACTACATTGTTTCAAAGCAACAGAAGGATAAAGGCAGTTCTAATGTAAATGCAATGTAGAAGGTTCTTGAATTCAACTTTACTTTATGTATTCAGTGGCTGTGAGTAGTATTCATTGTGTTTCTATTCACTTACACTTCACCCTGTATAGTTATGCACATGTACATAACACAAAATACACAGAATAGTAACTAATGCATTCACCTGACAAGAGAGTACAACATAATTTTACTCAATAGTATGTGCTAAGTTGATGCAACCATTTTTAATATACTTTCCATATCATTTAGAGTAGTCTGCAACCATTTCTAAGTGTGTGCTACTGATGTTGACGAAGATACTCTAAGCCATATAACCAGTTTCACATAATAGTACTTCAGTGTTTCAAAACAATACAAAGATCAAGGCAGTTCCAAAGTAAATGCAATGCAGTAGGTTCTTGAATTCAACTTTATGTATTCCGTGTCTGTGAGTAGTATTCATTGTGTATCTATTCACTTACACTTCACCCTGTATAGTTATGCACATGTATATAACACAAAATACACAGAATAGTAAGTAAATGCATTCAACCGAAATGAGAGTAGAATATAATTTCTCTCAAACGTCCTAGGTGCTAACTTGATGCAACCTTTTTAATATACTTTCCATATCATTTAGAGTAGTCTGCAACCATTTGTATGTGTGTGCTACTGATGTTGACGAAGTTACTCTAAGCAATATGACCAGTTTCACATAATAGTACTTGTGTTTGAAAGCAATACAAAGATCAAGGCAGTTCCAATGTAAATGCAATGCAGTAGGTTCTTGAATTCAACTTTATGTATTCCGTGGCTGTGAGTAGTACTCATTGTGTTTCTATTCACTTACACTTCACCCTGTATAGTTATGCACATGTACATAACACAAAATACACATAATAGTAACTAATGCATTCACCTGACAAGAGAGTACAATATAATTTTACTCAATAGTATGTGCTAAGTTGATGCCACCTTTTCTAATATACTTTCCGTATCATTTAGAGTAGATCCGCAACCATTTTTATGTGTGTGCTACTGATGTTGGTGAAGTTACTCGAAGCAATATAACCAGTTTCACATAATAGAACTACATTGTTTCAAAGCAACAGAAGGATAAAGGCAGTTCTAATGTAAATGCAATGTAGTAGGTTCTTGAATTCAACTTTACTTTATGTATTCAGTGGCTGTGAGTAGTATTCATTGTGTTTCTATTCACTTACACTTCACCCTGTATAGTTATGCACATGTATATAACACAAAATACACAGAATAGTAAGTAAATGCATTCAACCGAAATGTGAGTAGAATATAATTTCTCTCAAACGTCCTAGGTGCTAACTTGATGCAACCTTTTTAATATACTTTTCATATCATTTAGAGTAGTCTGCAACCATTTCTATGTGTGTGCTACTGATGTTGACGAAGTTATTCTAAACAGTATAACCAGTTTCACATAATAGTACCAGTGTTTCAAAGCAGTACAAAGATCAAGGCAGTTCCAATGGAAATGAAATGCAGTAGGTTCTTGAATTCAACTTTACTTTATGTATTCCGTGGCTGTGAGTAGTATTCATTGTGTTTCTATTCACTTACACTTCACCCTGTATAGTTATGCACATGTACATAACACAAAATACACAGAATAGTAACTAATGCATTCACCTGACAAGAGAGTACAACATAATTTTACTCAATAGTATGTGCTAAGTTGATGCAACCATTTTTAATATACTTTCCATATCATTTAGAGTAGTCTGCAACCATTTCTAAGTGTGTGCTACTGATGTTGACGAAGATACTCTAAGCCATATAACCAGTTTCACATAATAGTACTTCAGTGTTTCAAAACAATACAAAGATCAAGGCAGTTCCAAAGTAAATGCAATGCAGTAGGTTCTTGAATTCAACTTTATGTATTCCGTGTCTGTGAGTAGTATTCATTGTGTATCTATTCACTTACACTTCACCCTGTATAGTTATGCACATGTATATAACACAAAATACACAGAATAGTAAGTAAATGCATTCAACCGAAATGAGAGTAGAATATAATTTCTCTCAAACGTCCTAGGTGCTAACTTGATGCAACCTTTTTAATATACTTTCCATATCATTTAGAGTAGTCTGCAACCATTTGTATGTGTGTGCTACTGATGTTGACGAAGTTACTCTAAGCAATATGACCAGTTTCACATAATAGTACTTGTGTTTGAAAGCAATACAAAGATCAAGGCAGTTCCAATGTAAATGCAATGCAGTAGGTTCTTGAATTCAACTTTATGTATTCCGTGGCTGTGAGTAGTACTCATTGTGTTTCAATTCACTTCACTTCACCCTCTATAGTTATGCACCTGTAAATAACACAAAATACACAGAATAGTAAGTAATGCATTCAACCGAAATGTGAGTAGAATATAATTTGCCTCAAACGTCCTAGGTGCTAACTTGATGCAACCCTTTTTAATATAGTTTCCATATCATTTAGAGTAGTCTGCAACCATTTCTATGTGTGTGCTACTGATGTTGACGAAGTTATTCTAAACAGTATAACCAGTTTCACATAATAGTATTACAGTGTTTCAAAGCAGTACAAAGATCAAGGCAGTTCCAATGGAAATGAAATGCAGTAGGTTCTTGAATTCAACTTTACTTTATGTATTCCGTGGCTGTGAGTAGTATTCATTGTGTTTCTATTCACTTACACTTCACCCTGTATAGTTATGCACATGTACATAACACAAAATACACATAATAGTAACTAATGCATTCACCTGACAAGAGAGTACAATATAATTTTACTCAATAGTATGTGCTAAGTTGATGCCACCTTTTCTAATATACTTTCCGTATCATTTAGAGTAGATCCGCAACCATTTTTATGTGTGTGCTACTGATGTTGGTGAAGTTACTCGAAGCAATATAACCAGTTTCACATAATAGAACTACATTGTTTCAAAGCAACAGAAGGATAAAGGCAGTTCTAATGTAAATGCAATGTAGTAGGTTCTTGAATTCAACTTTACTTTATGTATTCAGTGGCTGTGAGTAGTATTCATTGTGTTTCTATTCACTTACACTTCACCCTGTATAGTTATGCACATGTATATAACACAAAATACACAGAATAGTAAGTAAATGCATTCAACCGAAATGAGAGTAGAATATAATTTCTCTCAAACGTCCTAGGTGCTAACTTGATGCAACCTTTTTAATATACTTTCCATATCATTTAGAGTAGTCTGCAACCATTTGTATGTGTGTGCTACTGATGTTGACGAAGTTACTCTAAGCAATATGACCAGTTTCACATAATAGTACTTCAGTGTTTGAAAGCAATACAAAGATCAAGGCAGTTCCAATGTAAATGCAATGCAGTAGGTTCTTGAATTGAACTTTATGTATTCCGTGTCTGTGAGTAGTATTCATTGTGTATCTATTCACTTACACTTCACCCTGTATAGTTATGCACATGTATATAACACAAAATACACAGAATAGTAAGTAAATGCATTCAACCGAAATGAGAGTAGAATATAATTTCTCTCAAACGTCCTAGGTGCTAACTTGATGCAACCTTTTTAATATACTTTCCATATCATTTAGAGTAGTCTGCAACCATTTGTATGTGTGTGCTACTGATGTTGACGAAGTTACTCTAAGCAATATGACCAGTTTCACATAATAGTACTTCAGTGTTTGAAAGCAATACAAAGATCAAGGCAGTTCCAATGTAAATGCAATGCAGTAGGTTCTTGAATTCAACTTTATGTATTCCGTGGCTGTGAGTAGTACTCATTGTGTTTCAATTCACTTCACTTCACCCTCTATAGTTATGCACCTGTAAATAACACAAAATACACAGAATAGTAAGTAATGCATTCAACCGAAATGTGAGTAGAATATAATTTGCCTCAAACGTCCTAGGTGCTAACTTGATGCAACCCTTTTTAATATAGTTTCCATATCATTTAGAGTAGTCTGCAACCATTTCTATGTGTGTGCTACTGATGTTGACGAAGTTATTCTAAACAGTATAACCAGTTTCACATAATAGTACTACAGTGTTTCAAAGCAGTACAAAGATCAAGGCAGTTCCAATGGAAATGAAATGCAGTAGGTTCTTGAATTCAACTTTACTTTATGTATTCCGTGGCTGTGAGTAGTATTCATTGTGTTTCTATTCACTTACACTTCACCCTGTATAGTTATGCACATGTACATAACACAAAATACACAGAATAGTAACTAATGCATTCACTGACAAGAGAGTACAATATAATTTTACTCAATAATATGTGCTAAGTTGATGCAACCTTTTCCAATATACTTTCCGTATCATTTAGAGTAGATCCGCAACCATTTTTATGTGTGTGCTACTGATGTTGGTGAAGTTACTCGAAGCAATATAACCAGTTTCACATAATAGAACTACATTGTTTCAAAGCAACAGAAGGATAAAGGCAGTTCTAATGTAAATGCAATGTAGTAGGTTCTTGAATTCAACTTTACTTTATGTATTCAGTGGCTGTGAGTAGCATTCATTGTGTTTCTATTCACTTACACTTCACCCTGTATAGTTATGCACATGTACATAACACAAAATACACAGAATAGTAACTAATGCATTCACCTGAGAAGAGAGTACAACATAATTTTACTCAATAGTATGTGCTGTTGATGCAACTTTTTTTAATATACTTTCCATATCATTTAGAGTAGTCTGCATCCATTTCTATCAGTGTGCTACTGATGTTGACGAAGTTACTCTAAGCAATATAACCAGTTTCACATAATAGTACTTCTGTGTTTCAAAGCAATACAAAGATCAAGGCAGTTCCGATGTAAATGCAATGCAGTAGGTTCTTGAATTCAACATTATGTATTCTGTGGCTGTGAGTAGTATTCATTCTGTTTCTATTCACTTACACTTCACCCTGTATAGTTATGCACATGTATATAACACAAAATACACAGAATAGTAAGTAAATGCATTCAACCGAAATGTGAGTAGAATATAATTTCTCTCAAACGTCCTAGGTGCTAACTTGATGCAACCTTTTTAATATACTTTTCATATCATTTAGAGTAGTCTGCAACCATTTCTATGAGTGTGCTACTGATGTTGACGAAGTTATTCTAAACAGTATAACCAGTTTCACATAATAGTACCAGTGTTTCAAAGCAGTACAAAGATCAAGGCAATTCCAATGGAAATGAAATGCAGTAGGTTCTTGAATTCAACTTTACTTTATGTATTCCGTGGCTGTGAGTAGTATTCATTGTGTTTCTATTCACTTACACTTCACCCTGTATAGTTATGCACATGTACATAACACAAAATACACAGAATAGTAACTAATGCATTCACCTGACAAGAGAGTACAACATAATTTTACTCAATAGTATGTGCTAAGTTGATGCAACCATTTTTAATATACTTTCCATATCATTTAGAGTAGTCTGCAACCATTTCTAAGTGTGTGCTACTGATGTTGACGAAGATACTCTAAGCCATATAACCAGTTTCACATAATAGTACTTCAGTGTTTCAAAACAATACAAAGATCAAGGCAGTTCCAAAGTAAATGCAATGCAGTAGGTTCTTGAATTCAACTTTATGTATTCCGTGTCTGTGAGTAGTATTCATTGTGTATCTATTCACTTACACTTCACCCTGTATAGTTATGCACATGTATATAACACAAAATACACAGAATAGTAAGTAAATGCATTCAACCGAAATGAGAGTAGAATATAATTTCTCTCAAACGTCCTAGGTGCTAACTTGATGCAACCTTTTTAATATACTTTCCATATCATTTAGAGTAGTCTGCAACCATTTGTATGTGTGTGCTACTGATGTTGACGAAGTTACTCTAAGCAATATGACCAGTTTCACATAATAGTACTTGTGTTTGAAAGCAATACAAAGATCAAGGCAGTTCCAATGTAAATGCAATGCAGTAGGTTCTTGAATTCAACTTTATGTATTCCGTGGCTGTGAGTAGTACTCATTGTGTTTCAATTCACTTCACTTCACCCTCTATAGTTATGCACCTGTAAATAACACAAAATACACAGAATAGTAAGTAATGCATTCAACCGAAATGTGAGTAGAATATAATTTGCCTCAAACGTCCTAGGTGCTAACTTGATGCAACCCTTTTTAATATAGTTTCCATATCATTTAGAGTAGTCTGCAACCATTTCTATGTGTGTGCTACTGATGTTGACGAAGTTATTCTAAACAGTATAACCAGTTTCACATAATAGTATTACAGTGTTTCAAAGCAGTACAAAGATCAAGGCAGTTCCAATGGAAATGAAATGCAGTAGGTTCTTGAATTCAACTTTACTTTATGTATTCCGTGGCTGTGAGTAGTATTCATTGTGTTTCTATTCACTTACACTTCACCCTGTATAGTTATGCACATGTACATAACACAAAATACACATAATAGTAACTAATGCATTCACCTGACAAGAGAGTACAATATAATTTTACTCAATAGTATGTGCTAAGTTGATGCCACCTTTTCTAATATACTTTCCGTATCATTTAGAGTAGATCCGCAACCATTTTTATGTGTGTGCTACTGATGTTGGTGAAGTTACTCGAAGCAATATAACCAGTTTCACATAATAGAACTACATTGTTTCAAAGCAACAGAAGGATAAAGGCAGTTCTAATGTAAATGCAATGTAGTAGGTTCTTGAATTCAACTTTACTTTATGTATTCAGTGGCTGTGAGTAGTATTCATTGTGTTTCTATTCACTTACACTTCACCCTGTATAGTTATGCACATGTATATAACACAAAATACACAGAATAGTAAGTAAATGCATTCAACCGAAATGAGAGTAGAATATAATTTCTCTCAAACGTCCTAGGTGCTAACTTGATGCAACCTTTTTAATATACTTTCCATATCATTTAGAGTAGTCTGCAACCATTTGTATGTGTGTGCTACTGATGTTGACGAAGTTACTCTAAGCAATATGACCAGTTTCACATAATAGTACTTCAGTGTTTGAAAGCAATACAAAGATCAAGGCAGTTCCAATGTAAATGCAATGCAGTAGGTTCTTGAATTGAACTTTATGTATTCCGTGTCTGTGAGTAGTATTCATTGTGTATCTATTCACTTACACTTCACCCTGTATAGTTATGCACATGTATATAACACAAAATACACAGAATAGTAAGTAAATGCATTCAACCGAAATGAGAGTAGAATATAATTTCTCTCAAACGTCCTAGGTGCTAACTTGATGCAACCTTTTTAATATACTTTCCATATCATTTAGAGTAGTCTGCAACCATTTGTATGTGTGTGCTACTGATGTTGACGAAGTTACTCTAAGCAATATGACCAGTTTCACATAATAGTACTTCAGTGTTTGAAAGCAATACAAAGATCAAGGCAGTTCCAATGTAAATGCAATGCAGTAGGTTCTTGAATTCAACTTTATGTATTCCGTGGCTGTGAGTAGTACTCATTGTGTTTCAATTCACTTCACTTCACCCTCTATAGTTATGCACCTGTAAATAACACAAAATACACAGAATAGTAAGTAATGCATTCAACCGAAATGTGAGTAGAATATAATTTGCCTCAAACGTCCTAGGTGCTAACTTGATGCAACCCTTTTTAATATAGTTTCCATATCATTTAGAGTAGTCTGCAACCATTTCTATGTGTGTGCTACTGATGTTGACGAAGTTATTCTAAACAGTATAACCAGTTTCACATAATAGTACTACAGTGTTTCAAAGCAGTACAAAGATCAAGGCAGTTCCAATGGAAATGAAATGCAGTAGGTTCTTGAATTCAACTTTACTTTATGTATTCCGTGGCTGTGAGTAGTATTCATTGTGTTTCTATTCACTTACACTTCACCCTGTATAGTTATGCACATGTACATAACACAAAATACACAGAATAGTAACTAATGCATTCACTGACAAGAGAGTACAATATAATTTTACTCAATAATATGTGCTAAGTTGATGCAACCTTTTCCAATATACTTTCCGTATCATTTAGAGTAGATCCGCAACCATTTTTATGTGTGTGCTACTGATGTTGGTGAAGTTACTCGAAGCAATATAACCAGTTTCACATAATAGAACTACATTGTTTCAAAGCAACAGAAGGATAAAGGCAGTTCTAATGTAAATGCAATGTAGTAGGTTCTTGAATTCAACTTTACTTTATGTATTCAGTGGCTGTGAGTAGCATTCATTGTGTTTCTATTCACTTACACTTCACCCTGTATAGTTATGCACATGTACATAACACAAAATACACAGAATAGTAACTAATGCATTCACCTGAGAAGAGAGTACAACATAATTTTACTCAATAGTATGTGCTGTTGATGCAACTTTTTTTAATATACTTTCCATATCATTTAGAGTAGTCTGCATCCATTTCTATCAGTGTGCTACTGATGTTGACGAAGTTACTCTAAGCAATATAACCAGTTTCACATAATAGTACTTCTGTGTTTCAAAGCAATACAAAGATCAAGGCAGTTCCGATGTAAATGCAATGCAGTAGGTTCTTGAATTCAACATTATGTATTCTGTGGCTGTGAGTAGTATTCATTCTGTTTCTATTCACTTACACTTCACCCTGTATAGTTATGCACATGTATATAACACAAAATACACAGAATAGTAAGTAAATGCATTCAACCGAAATGTGAGTAGAATATAATTTCTCTCAAACGTCCTAGGTGCTAACTTGATGCAACCTTTTTAATATACTTTTCATATCATTTAGAGTAGTCTGCAACCATTTCTATGAGTGTGCTACTGATGTTGACGAAGTTATTCTAAACAGTATAACCAGTTTCACATAATAGTACCAGTGTTTCAAAGCAGTACAAAGATCAAGGCAATTCCAATGGAAATGAAATGCAGTAGGTTCTTGAATTCAACTTTACTTTATGTATTCCGTGGCTGTGAGTAGTATTCATTGTGTTTCTATTCACTTACACTTCACCCTGTATAGTTATGCACATGTACATAACACAAAATACACAGAATAGTAACTAATGCATTCACCTGACAAGAGAGTACAATATAATTTTACTCAATAGTTTGTGCTAAGTTGATGCAACCTTTTCTAATATACTTTCCGTATCATTTAGAGTAGATCCGCAACCATTTTTATGTGTGTGCTACTGATGTTGGTGAAGTTACTCGAAGCAATATAACCAGATCACATAATAGAACTACATTGTTTCAAAGCAACAGAAGGATAAAGGCAGTTCTAATGTAAATGCAATGTAGAAGGTTCTTGAATTCAACTTTACTTTATGTATTCAGTGGCTGTGAGTAGTATTCATTGTGTTTCTATTCACTTACACTTCACCCTGTATAGTTATGCACATGTACATAACACAAAATACACAGAATAGTAACTAATGCATTCACCTGACAAGAGAGTACAACATAATTTTACTCAATAGTATGTGCTAAGTTGATGCAACCATTTTTAATATACTTTCCATATCATTTAGAGTAGTCTGCAACCATTTCTAAGTGTGTGCTACTGATGTTGACGAAGATACTCTAAGCCATATAACCAGTTTCACATAATAGTACTTCAGTGTTTCAAAACAATACAAAGATCAAGGCAGTTCCAAAGTAAATGCAATGCAGTAGGTTCTTGAATTCAACTTTATGTATTCCGTGTCTGTGAGTAGTATTCATTGTGTATCTATTCACTTACACTTCACCCTGTATAGTTATGCACATGTATATAACACAAAATACACAGAATAGTAAGTAAATGCATTCAACCGAAATGAGAGTAGAATATAATTTCTCTCAAACGTCCTAGGTGCTAACTTGATGCAACCTTTTTAATATACTTTCCATATCATTTAGAGTAGTCTGCAACCATTTGTATGTGTGTGCTACTGATGTTGACGAAGTTACTCTAAGCAATATGACCAGTTTCACATAATAGTACTTCAGTGTTTGAAAGCAATACAAAGATCAAGGCAGTTCCAATGTAAATGCAATGCAGTAGGTTCTTGAATTCAACTTTATGTATTCCGTGGCTGTGAGTAGTACTCATTGTGTTTCAATTCACTTCACTTCACCCTCTATAGTTATGCACCTGTAAATAACACAAAATACACAGAATAGTAAGTAATGCATTCAACCGAAATGTGAGTAGAATATAATTTGCCTCAAACGTCCTAGGTGCTAACTTGATGCAACCCTTTTTAATATAGTTTCCATATCATTTAGAGTAGTCTGCAACCATTTCTATGTGTGTGCTACTGATGTTGACGAAGTTATTCTAAACAGTATAACCAGTTTCACATAATAGTACTACAGTGTTTCAAAGCAGTACAAAGATCAAGGCAGTTCCAATGGAAATGAAATGCAGTAGGTTCTTGAATTCAACTTTACTTTATGTATTCCGTGGCTGTGAGTAGTATTCATTGTGTTTCTATTCACTTACACTTCACCCTGTATAGTTATGCACATGTACATAACACAAAATACACAGAATAGTAACTAATGCATTCACTGACAAGAGAGTACAATATAATTTTACTCAATAGTATGTGCTAAGTTGATGCAACCTTTTCTAATATACTTTCCGTATCATTTAGAGTAGATCCGCAACCATTTTTATGTGTGTGCTACTGATGTTGGTGAAGTTACTCGAAGCAATATAACCAGTTTCACATAATAGAACTACATTGTTTCAAAGCAACAGAAGGATAAAGGCAGTTCTAATGTAAATGCAATGTAGTAGGTTCTTGAATTCAACTTTACTTTATGTATTCAGTGGCTGTGAGTAGCATTCATTGTGTTTCTATTCACTTACACTTCACCCTGTATAGTTATGCACATGTACATAACACAAAATACACAGAATAGTAACTAATGCATTCACCTGAGAAGAGAGTACAACATAATTTTACTCAATAGTATGTGCTGTTGATGCAACCTTTTTTAATATACTTTCCATATCATTTAGAGTAGTCTGCATCCATTTCTATCAGTGTGCTACTGATGTTGACGAAGTTACTCTAAGCAATATAACCAGTTTCACATAATAGTACTTCAGTGTTTCAAAGCAATACAAAGATCAAGGCAGTTCCGATGTAAATGCAATGCAGTAGGTTCTTGAATTCAACATTATGTATTCTGTGGCTGTGAGTAGTATTCATTCTGTTTCTATTCACTTACACTTCACCCTGTATAGTTATGCACATGTATATAACACAAAATACACAGAATAGTAAGTAAATGCATTCAACCGAAATGAGAGTAGAATATAATTTCTCTCAAACGTCCTAGGTGCTAACTTGATGCAACCTTTTTAATATACTTTCCATATCATTTAGAGTAGTCTGCAACCATTTGTATGTGTGTGCTACTGATGTTGACGAAGTTACTCTAAGCAATATGACCAGTTTCACATAATAGTACTTCAGTGTTTCAAAGCAATACAAAGATCAAGGCAGTTCCGATGTAAATGCAATGCAGTAGGTTCTTGAATTCAACATTATGTATTCTGTGGCTGTGAGTAGTATTCATTCTGTTTCTATTCACTTACACTTCACCCTGTATAGTTATGCACATGTATATAACACAAAATACACAGAATAGTAAGTAAATGCATTCAACCGAAATGAGAGTAGAATATAATTTCTCTCAAACGTCCTAGGTGCTAACTTGATGCAACCTTTTTAATATACTTTCCATATCATTTAGAGTAGTCTGCAACCATTT
The DNA here is from genome assembly GCF_048418815.1 of Hemitrygon akajei. Classification (NCBI taxonomy): domain Eukaryota; kingdom Metazoa; phylum Chordata; class Chondrichthyes; order Myliobatiformes; family Dasyatidae; genus Hemitrygon; species Hemitrygon akajei. Next base: position 7,012,667 of record NC_133145.1, on the reverse strand, counting down.
GTATGTGTGTGCTACTGATGTTGACGAAGTTACTCTAAGCAATATGACCAGTTTCACATAATAGTACTTCAGTGTTTGAAAGCAATACAAAGATCAAGGCAGTTCCAATGTAAATGCAATGCAGTAGGTTCTTGAATTCAACTTTATGTATTCCGTGTCTGTGAGTAGTATTCATTGTGTATCTATTCACTTACACTTCACCCTGTATAGTTATGCACATGTATATAACACAAAATACACAGAATAGTAAGTAAATGCATTCAACCGAAATGAGAGTAGAATATAATTTCTCTCAAACGTCCTAGGTGCTAACTTGATGCAACCTTTTTAATATACTTTCCATATCATTTAGAGTAGATCCGCAACCATTTTTATGTGTGTGCTACTGATGTTGGTGAAGTTACTCGAAGCAATATAACCAGTTTCACATAATAGAACTACATTGTTTCAAAGCAACAGAAGGATAAAGGCAGTTCTAATGTAAATGCAATGTAGTAGGTTCTTGAATTCAACTTTACTTTATGTATTCAGTGGCTGTGAGTAGCATTCATTGTGTTTCTATTCACTTACACTTCACCCTGTATAGTTATGCACATGTACATAACACAAAATACACAGAATAGTAACTAATGCATTCACCTGAGAAGAGAGTACAACATAATTTTACTCAATAGTATGTGCTGTTGATGCAACCTTTTTTAATATACTTTCCATATCATTTAGAGTAGTCTGCATCCATTTCTATCAGTGTGCTACTGATGTTGACGAAGTTACTCTAAGCAATATAACCAGTTTCACATAATAGTACTTCAGTGTTTCAAAGCAATACAAAGATCAAGGCAGTTCCGATGTAAATGCAATGCAGTAGGTTCTTGAATTCAACATTATGTATTCTGTGGCTGTGAGTAGTATTCATTCTGTTTCTATTCACTTACACTTCACCCTGTATAGTTATGCACATGTATATAACACAAAATACACAGAATAGTAAGTAAATGCATTCAACCGAAATGAGAGTAGAATATAATTTCTCTCAAACGTCCTAGGTGCTAACTTGATGCAACCTTTTTAATATACTTTCCATATCATTTAGAGTAGTCTGCAACCATTTGTATGTGTGTGCTACTGATGTTGACGAAGTTACTCTAAGCAATATGACCAGTTTCACATAATAGTACTTCAGTGTTTGAAAGCAATACAAAGATCAAGGCAGTTCCAATGTAAATGCAATGCAGTAGGTTCTTGAATTCAACTTTATGTATTCCGTGTCTGTGAGTAGTATTCATTGTGTATCTATTCACTTACACTTCACCCTGTATAGTTATGCACATGTACATAACACAAAATACACAGAATAGTAACTAATGCATTCACTGACAAGAGAGTACAATATAATTTTACTCAATAGTATGTGCTAAGTTGATGCAACCTTTTCTAATATACTTTCCGTATCATTTAGAGTAGTCTGCAACCATTTGTATGTGTGTGCTACTGATGTTGACGAAGTTACTCTAAGCAATATGACCAGTTTCACATAATAGTACTTCAGTGTTTGAAAGCAATACAAAGATCAAGGCAGTTCCAATGTAAATGCAATGCAGTAGGTTCTTGAATTCAACTTTATGTATTCCGTGGCTGTGAGTAGTACTCATTGTGTTTCAATTCACTTCACTTCACCCTCTATAGTTATGCACCTGTAAATAACACAAAATACACAGAATAGTAAGTAATGCATTCAACCGAAATGTGAGTAGAATATAATTTGCCTCAAACGTCCTAGGTGCTAACTTGATGCAACCCTTTTTAATATAGTTTCCATATCATTTAGAGTAGTCTGCAACCATTTCTATGTGTGTGCTACTGATGTTGACGAAGTTATTCTAAACAGTATAACCAGTTTCACATAATAGTACTACAGTGTTTCAAAGCAGTACAAAGATCAAGGCAGTTCCAATGGAAATGAAATGCAGTAGGTTCTTGAATTCAACTTTACTTTATGTATTCCGTGGCTGTGAGTAGTATTCATTGTGTTTCTATTCACTTACACTTCACCCTGTATAGTTATGCACATGTACATAACACAAAATACACAGAATAGTAACTAATGCATTCACTGACAAGAGAGTACAATATAATTTTACTCAATAGTATGTGCTAAGTTGATGCAACCTTTTCTAATATACTTTCCGTATCATTTAGAGTAGATCCGCAACCATTTTTATGTGTGTGCTACTGATGTTGGTGAAGTTACTCGAAGCAATATAACCAGTTTCACATAATAGAACTACATTGTTTCAAAGCAACAGAAGGATAAAGGCAGTTCTAATGTAAATGCAATGTAGTAGGTTCTTGAATTCAACTTTACTTTATGTATTCAGTGGCTGTGAGTAGCATTCATTGTGTTTCTATTCACTTACACTTCACCCTGTATAGTTATGCACATCTACATAACACAAAATACACAGAATAGTAACTAATGCATTCACCTGAGAAGAGAGTACAACATAATTTTACTCAATAGTATGTGCTGTTGATGCAACCTTTTTTAATATACTTTCCATATCATTTAGAGTAGTCTGCATCCATTTCTATCAGTGTGCTACTGATGTTGACGAAGTTACTCTAAGCAATATAACCAGTTTCACATAATAGTACTTCTGTGTTTCAAAGCAATACAAAGATCAAGGCAGTTCCGATGTAAATGCAATGCAGTAGGTTCTTGAATTCAACATTATGTATTCTGTGGCTGTGAGTAGTATTCATTCTGTTTCTATTCACTTACACTTCACCCTGTATAGTTATGCACATGTATATAACACAAAATACACAGAATAGTAAGTAAATGCATTCAACCGAAATGTGAGTAGAATATAATTTCTCTCAAACGTCCTAGGTGCTAACTTGATGCAACCTTTTTAATATACTTTTCATATCATTTAGAGTAGTCTGCAACCATTTCTATGAGTGTGCTACTGATGTTGACGAAGTTATTCTAAACAGTATAACCAGTTTCACATAATAGTACCAGTGTTTCAAAGCAGTACAAAGATCAAGGCAGTTCCAATGGAAATGAAATGCAGTAGGTTCTTGAATTCAACTTTACTTTATGTATTCCGTGGCTGTGAGTAGTATTCATTGTGTTTCTATTCACTTACACTTCACCCTGTATAGTTATGCACATGTACATAACACAAAATACACAGAATAGTAACTAATGCATTCACCTGACAAGAGAGTACAATATAATTTTACTCAATAGTTTGTGCTAAGTTGATGCAACCTTTTCTAATATACTTTCCGTATCATTTAGAGTAGATCCGCAACCATTTTTATGTGTGTGCTACTGATGTTGGTGAAGTTACTCGAAGCAATATAACCAGATCACATAATAGAACTACATTGTTTCAAAGCAACAGAAGGATAAAGGCAGTTCTAATGTAAATGCAATGTAGAAGGTTCTTGAATTCAACTTTACTTTATGTATTCAGTGGCTGTGAGTAGTATTCATTGTGTTTCTATTCACTTACACTTCACCCTGTATAGTTATGCACATGTACATAACACAAAATACACAGAATAGTAACTAATGCATTCACCTGACAAGAGAGTACAACATAATTTTACTCAATAGTATGTGCTAAGTTGATGCAACCATTTTTAATATACTTTCCATATCATTTAGAGTAGTCTGCAACCATTTCTAAGTGTGTGCTACTGATGTTGACGAAGATACTCTAAGCCATATAACCAGTTTCACATAATAGTACTTCAGTGTTTCAAAACAATACAAAGATCAAGGCAGTTCCAAAGTAAATGCAATGCAGTAGGTTCTTGAATTCAACTTTATGTATTCCGTGTCTGTGAGTAGTATTCATTGTGTATCTATTCACTTACACTTCACCCTGTATAGTTATGCACATGTATATAACACAAAATACACAGAATAGTAAGTAAATGCATTCAACCGAAATGAGAGTAGAATATAATTTCTCTCAAACGTCCTAGGTGCTAACTTGATGCAACCTTTTTAATATACTTTCCATATCATTTAGAGTAGTCTGCAACCATTTGTATGTGTGTGCTACTGATGTTGACGAAGTTACTCTAAGCAATATGACCAGTTTCACATAATAGTACTTCAGTGTTTGAAAGCAATACAAAGATCAAGGCAGTTCCAATGTAAATGCAATGCAGTAGGTTCTTGAATTCAACTTTATGTATTCCGTGGCTGTGAGTAGTACTCATTGTGTTTCAATTCACTTCACTTCACCCTCTATAGTTATGCACCTGTAAATAACACAAAATACACAGAATAGTAAGTAATGCATTCAACCGAAATGTGAGTAGAATATAATTTGCCTCAAACGTCCTAGGTGCTAACTTGATGCAACCCTTTTTAATATAGTTTCCATATCATTTAGAGTAGTCTGCAACCATTTCTATGTGTGTGCTACTGATGTTGACGAAGTTATTCTAAACAGTATAACCAGTTTCACATAATAGTACTACAGTGTTTCAAAGCAGTACAAAGATCAAGGCAGTTCCAATGGAAATGAAATGCAGTAGGTTCTTGAATTCAACTTTACTTTATGTATTCCGTGGCTGTGAGTAGTATTCATTGTGTTTCTATTCACTTACACTTCACCCTGTATAGTTATGCACATGTACATAACACAAAATACACAGAATAGTAACTAATGCATTCACTGACAAGAGAGTACAATATAATTTTACTCAATAGTATGTGCTAAGTTGATGCAACCTTTTCTAATATACTTTCCGTATCATTTAGAGTAGATCCGCAACCATTTTTATGTGTGTGCTACTGATGTTGGTGAAGTTACTCGAAGCAATATAACCAGTTTCACATAATAGAACTACATTGTTTCAAAGCAACAGAAGGATAAAGGCAGTTCTAATGTAAATGCAATGTAGTAGGTTCTTGAATTCAACTTTACTTTATGTATTCAGTGGCTGTGAGTAGCATTCATTGTGTTTCTATTCACTTACACTTCACCCTGTATAGTTATGCACATGTACATAACACAAAATACACAGAATAGTAACTAATGCATTCACCTGAGAAGAGAGTACAACATAATTTTACTCAATAGTATGTGCTGTTGATGCAACCTTTTTTAATATACTTTCCATATCATTTAGAGTAGTCTGCATCCATTTCTATCAGTGTGCTACTGATGTTGACGAAGTTACTCTAAGCAATATAACCAGTTTCACATAATAGTACTTCAGTGTTTCAAAGCAATACAAAGATCAAGGCAGTTCCGATGTAAATGCAATGCAGTAGGTTCTTGAATTCAACATTATGTATTCTGTGGCTGTGAGTAGTATTCATTCTGTTTCTATTCACTTACACTTCACCCTGTATAGTTATGCACATGTATATAACACAAAATACACAGAATAGTAAGTAAATGCATTCAACCGAAATGAGAGTAGAATATAATTTCTCTCAAACGTCCTAGGTGCTAACTTGATGCAACCTTTTTAATATACTTTCCATATCATTTAGAGTAGTCTGCAACCATTTGTATGTGTGTGCTACTGATGTTGACGAAGTTACTCTAAGCAATATGACCAGTTTCACATAATAGTACTTCAGTGTTTGAAAGCAATACAAAGATCAAGGCAGTTCCAATGTAAATGCAATGCAGTAGGTTCTTGAATTCAACTTTATGTATTCCGTGTCTGTGAGTAGTATTCATTGTGTATCTATTCACTTACACTTCACCCTGTATAGTTATGCACATGTATATAACACAAAATACACAGAATAGTAAGTAAATGCATTCAACCGAAATGAGAGTAGAATATAATTTCTCTCAAACGTCCTAGGTGCTAACTTGATGCAACCTTTTTAATATACTTTCCATATCATTTAGAGTAGTCTGCAACCATTTGTATGTGTGTGCTACTGATGTTGACGAAGTTACTCTAAGCAATATGACCAGTTTCACATAATAGTACTTCAGTGTTTGAAAGCAATACAAAGATCAAGGCAGTTCCAATGTAAATGCAATGCAGTAGGTTCTTGAATTCAACTTTATGTATTCCGTGGCTGTGAGTAGTACTCATTGTGTTTCAATTCACTTCACTTCACCCTCTATAGTTATGCACCTGTAAATAACACAAAATACACAGAATAGTAAGTAATGCATTCAACCGAAATGTGAGTAGAATATAATTTGCCTCAAACGTCCTAGGTGCTAACTTGATGCAACCCTTTTTAATATAGTTTCCATATCATTTAGAGTAGTCTGCAACCATTTCTATGTGTGTGCTACTGATGTTGACGAAGTTATTCTAAACAGTATAACCAGTTTCACATAATAGTACTACAGTGTTTCAAAGCAGTACAAAGATCAAGGCAGTTCCAATGGAAATGAAATGCAGTAGGTTCTTGAATTCAACTTTACTTTATGTATTCCGTGGCTGTGAGTAGTATTCATTGTGTTTCTATTCACTTACACTTCACCCTGTATAGTTATGCACATGTACATAACACAAAATACACAGAATAGTAACTAATGCATTCACTGACAAGAGAGTACAATATAATTTTACTCAATAGTATGTGCTAAGTTGATGCAACCTTTTCTAATATACTTTCCGTATCATTTAGAGTAGATCCGCAACCATTTTTATGTGTGTGCTACTGATGTTGGTGAAGTTACTCGAAGCAATATAACCAGTTTCACATAATAGAACTACATTGTTTCAAAGCAACAGAAGGATAAAGGCAGTTCTAATGTAAATGCAATGTAGTAGGTTCTTGAATTCAACTTTACTTTATGTATTCAGTGGCTGTGAGTAGCATTCATTGTGTTTCTATTCACTTACACTTCACCCTGTATAGTTATGCACATCTACATAACACAAAATACACAGAATAGTAACTAATGCATTCACCTGAGAAGAGAGTACAACATAATTTTACTCAATAGTATGTGCTGTTGATGCAACCTTTTTTAATATACTTTCCATATCATTTAGAGTAGTCTGCATCCATTTCTATCAGTGTGCTACTGATGTTGACGAAGTTACTCTAAGCAATATAACCAGTTTCACATAATAGTACTTCAGTGTTTCAAAGCAATACAAAGATCAAGGCAGTTCCAATGTAAATGCAATGCAGTAGGTTCTTGAATTCAACATTATGTATTCTGTGGCTGTGAGTAGTATTCATTCTGTTTCTATTCACTTACACTTCACCCTGTATAGTTATGCACATGTATATAACACAAAATACACAGAATAGTAAGTAAATGCATTCAACCGAAATGTGAGTAGAATATAATTTCTCTCAAACGTCCTAGGTGCTAACTTGATGCAACCTTTTTAATATACTTTTCATATCATTTAGAGTAGTCTGCAACCATTTCTATGTGTGTGCTACTGATGTTGACGAAGTTATTATAAACAGTATAACCAGTTTCACATAATAGTACCAGTGTTTCAAAGCAGTACAAAGATCAAGGCAGTTCTAATGGAAATGAAATGCAGTAGGTTCTTGAATTCAACTTTACTTTATGTATTCCGTGGCTGTGAGTAGTATTCATTGTGTTTCTATTCACTTACACTTCACCCTGTATAGTTATGCACATGTACATAACACAAAATACACAGAATAGTAACTAATGCATTCACCTGACAAGAGAGTACAATATAATTTTACTCAATAGTTTGTGCTAAGTTGATGCAACCTTTTCTAATATACTTTCCGTATCATTTAGAGTAGATCCGCAACCATTTTTATGTGTGTGCTACTGATGTTGGTGAAGTTACTCGAAGCAATATAACCAGTTTCACATAATAGAACTACATTGTTTCAAAGCAACAGAAGGATAAAGGCAGTTCTAATGTAAATGCAATGTAGAAGTTTCTTGAATTCAACTTTACTTTATGTATTCAGTGGCTGTGAGTAGTATTCATTGTGTTTCTATTCACTTACACTTCACCCTGTATAGTTATGCACATGTACATAACACAAAATACACAGAATAGTAACTAATGCATTCACCTGACAAGAGAGTACAACATAATTTTACTCAATAGTATGTGCTAAGTTGATGCAACCATTTTTAATATACTTTCCATATCATTTAGAGTAGTCTGCAACCATTTCTAAGTGTGTGCTACTGATGTTGACGAAGATACTCTAAGCCATATAACCAGTTTCACATAATAGTACTTCAGTGTTTCAAAACAATACAAAGATCAAGGCAGTTCCAAAGTAAATGCAATGCAGTAGGTTCTTGAATTCAACTTTATGTATTCCGTGTCTGTGAGTAGTATTCATTGTGTATCTATTCACTTACACTTCACCCTGTATAGTTATGCACATGTATATAACACAAAATACACAGAATAGTAAGTAAATGCATTCAACCGAAATGAGAGTAGAATATAATTTCTCTCAAACGTCCTAGGTGCTAACTTGATGCAACCTTTTTAATATACTTTCCATATCATTTAGAGTAGTCTGCAACCATTTGTATGTGTGTGCTACTGATGTTGACGAAGTTACTCTAAGCAATATGACCAGTTTCACATAATAGTACTTCAGTGTTTGAAAGCAATACAAAGATCAAGGCAGTTCCAATGTAAATGCAATGCAGTAGGTTCTTGAATTCAACTTTATGTATTCCGTGGCTGTGAGTAGTACTCATTGTGTTTCAATTCACTTCACTTCACCCTCTATAGTTATGCACCTGTAAATAACACAAAATACACAGAATAGTAAGTAATGCATTCAACCGAAATGTGAGTAGAATATAATTTGCCTCAAACGTCCTAGGTGCTAACTTGATGCAACCCTTTTTAATATAGTTTCCATATCATTTAGAGTAGTCTGCAACCATTTCTATGTGTGTGCTACTGATGTTGACGAAGTTATTCTAAACAGTATAACCAGTTTCACATAATAGTACTACAGTGTTTCAAAGCAGTACAAAGATCAAGGCAGTTCCAATGGAAATGAAATGCAGTAGGTTCTTGAATTCAACTTTACTTTATGTATTCCGTGGCTGTGAGTAGTATTCATTGTGTTTCTATTCACTTACACTTCACCCTGTATAGTTATGCACATGTACATAACACAAAATACACAGAATAGTAACTAATGCATTCACTGACAAGAGAGTACAATATAATTTTACTCAATAGTATGTGCTAAGTTGATGCAACCTTTTCTAATATACTTTCCGTATCATTTAGAGTAGATCCGCAACCATTTTTATGTGTGTGCTACTGATGTTGGTGAAGTTACTCGAAGCAATATAACCAGTTTCACATAATAGAACTACATTGTTTCAAAGCAACAGAAGGATAAAGGCAGTTCTAATGTAAATGCAATGTAGTAGGTTCTTGAATTCAACTTTACTTTATGTATTCAGTGGCTGTGAGTAGCATTCATTGTGTTTCTATTCACTTACACTTCACCCTGTATAGTTATGCACATGTACATAACACAAAATACACAGAATAGTAACTAATGCATTCACCTGAGAAGAGAGTACAACATAATTTTACTCAATAGTATGTGCTGTTGATGCAACTTTTTTTAATATACTTTCCATATCATTTAGAGTAGTCTGCATCCATTTCTATCAGTGTGCTACTGATGTTGAGGAAGTTACTCTAAGCAATATAACCAGTTTCACATAATAGTACTTCTGTGTTTCAAAGCAATACAAAGATCAAGGCAGTTCCGATGTAAATGCAATGCAGTAGGTTCTTGAATTCAACATTATGTATTCTGTGGCTGTGAGTAGTATTCATTCTGTTTCTATTCACTTACACTTCACCCTGTATAGTTATGCACATGTATATAACACAAAATACACAGAATAGTAAGTAAATGCATTCAACCGAAATGAGAGTAGAATATAATTTCTCTCAAACGTCCTAGGTGCTAACTTGATGCAACCTTTTTAATATACTTTCCATATCATTTAGAGTAGTCTGCAACCATTTGTATGTGTGTGCTACTGATGTTGACGAAGTTACTCTAAGCAATATGACCAGTTTCACATAATAGTACTTCAGTGTTTGAAAGCAATACAAAGATCAAGGCAGTTCCAATGTAAATGCAATGCAGTAGGTTCTTGAATTGAACTTTATGTATTCCGTGTCTGTGAGTAGTATTCATTGTGTATCTATTCACTTACACTTCACCCTGTATAGTTATGCACATGTATATAACACAAAATACACAGAATAGTAAGTAAATGCATTCAACCGAAATGAGAGTAGAATATAATTTCTCTCAAACGTCCTAGGTGCTAACTTGATGCAACCTTTTTAATATACTTTCCATATCATTTAGAGTAGTCTGCAACCATTTGTATGTGTGTGCTACTGATGTTGACGAAGTTACTCTAAGCAATATGACCAGTTTCACATAATAGTACTTCAGTGTTTGAAAGCAATACAAAGATCAAGGCAGTTCCAATGTAAATGCAATGCAGTAGGTTCTTGAATTCAACTTTATGTATTCCGTGGCTGTGAGTAGTACTCATTGTGTTTCAATTCACTTCACTTCACCCTCTATAGTTATGCACCTGTAAATAACACAAAATACACAGAATAGTAAGTAATGCATTCAACCGAAATGTGAGTAGAATATAATTTGCCTCAAACGTCCTAGGTGCTAACTTGATGCAACCCTTTTTAATATAGTTTCCATATCATTTAGAGTAGTCTGCAACCATTTCTATGTGTGTGCTACTGATGTTGACGAAGTTATTCTAAACAGTATAACCAGTTTCACATAATAGTACTACAGTGTTTCAAAGCAGTACAAAGATCAAGGCAGTTCCAATGGAAATGAAATGCAGTAGGTTCTTGAATTCAACTTTACTTTATGTATTCCGTGGCTGTGAGTAGTATTCATTGTGTTTCTATTCACTTACACTTCACCCTGTATAGTTATGCACATGTACATAACACAAAATACACAGAATAGTAACTAATGCATTCACTGACAAGAGAGTACAATATAATTTTACTCAATAATATGTGCTAAGTTGATGCAACCTTTTCTAATATACTTTCCGTATCATTTAGAGTAGATCCGCAACCATTTTTATGTGTGTGCTACTGATGTTGGTGAAGTTACTCGAAGCAATATAACCAGTTTCACATAATAGAACTACATTGTTTCAAAGCAACAGAAGGATAAAGGCAGTTCTAATGTAAATGCAATGTAGTAGGTTCTTGAATTCAACTTTACTTTATGTATTCAGTGGCTGTGAGTAGCATTCATTGTATTTCTATTCACTTACACTTCACCCTGTATAGTTATGCACATGTACATAACACAAAATACACAGAATAGTAACTAATGCATTCACCTGAGAAGAGAGTACAACATAATTTTACTCAATAGTATGTGCTGTTGATGCAACTTTTTTTAATATACTTTCCATATCATTTAGAGTAGTCTGCATCCATTTCTATCAGTGTGCTACTGATGTTGAGGAAGTTACTCTAAGCAATATAACCAGTTTCACATAATAGTACTTCTGTGTTTCAAAGCAATACAAAGATCAAGGCAGTTCCGATGTAAATGCAATGCAGTAGGTTCTTGAATTCAACATTATGTATTCTGTGGCTGTGAGTAGTATTCATTCTGTTTCTATTCACTTACACTTCACCCTGTATAGTTATGCACATGTATATAACACAAAATACACAGAATAGTAAGTAAATGCATTCAACCGAAATGTGAGTAGAATATAATTTCTCTCAAACGTCCTAGGTGCTAACTTGATGCAACCTTTTTAATATACTTTTCATATCATTTAGAGTAGTCTGCAACCATTTCTATGAGTGTGCTACTGATGTTGACGAAGTTATTCTAAACAGTATAACCAGTTTCACATAATAGTACCAGTGTTTCAAAGCAGTACAAAGATCAAGGCAGTTCCAATGGAAATGAAATGCAGTAGGTTCTTGAATTCAACTTTACTTTATGTATTCCGTGGCTGTGAGTAGTATTCATTGTGTTTCTATTCACTTACACTTCACCCTGTATAGTTATGCACATGTACATAACACAAAATACACAGAATAGTAACTAATGCATTCACCTGACAAGAGAGTACAATATAATTTTACTCAATAGTTTGTGCTAAGTTGATGCAACCTTTTCTAATATACTTTCCGTATCATTTAGAGTAGATCCGCAACCATTTTTATGTGTGTGCTACTGATGTTGGTGAAGTTACTCGAAGCAATATAACCAGATCACATAATAGAACTACATTGTTTCAAAGCAACAGAAGGATAAAGGCAGTTCTAATGTAAATGCAATGTAGAAGGTTCTTGAATTCAACTTTACTTTATGTATTCAGTGGCTGTGAGTAGTATTCATTGTGTTTCTATTCACTTACACTTCACCCTGTATAGTTATGCACATGTACATAACACAAAATACACAGAATAGTAACTAATGCATTCACCTGACAAGAGAGTACAACATAATTTTACTCAATAGTATGTGCTAAGTTGATGCAACCATTTTTAATATACTTTCCATATCATTTAGAGTAGTCTGCAACCATTTCTAAGTGTGTGCTACTGATGTTGACGAAGATACTCTAAGCCATATAACCAGTTTCACATAATAGTACTTCAGTGTTTCAAAACAATACAAAGATCAAGGCAGTTCCAAAGTAAATGCAATGCAGTAGGTTCTTGAATTCAACTTTATGTATTCCGTGTCTGTGAGTAGTATTCATTGTGTATCTATTCACTTACACTTCACCCTGTATAGTTATGCACATGTATATAACACAAAATACACAGAATAGTAAGTAAATGCATTCAACCGAAATGAGAGTAGAATATAATTTCTCTCAAACGTCCTAGGTGCTAACTTGATGCAACCTTTTTAATATACTTTCCATATCATTTAGAGTAGTCTGCAACCATTTGTATGTGTGTGCTACTGATGTTGACGAAGTTACTCTAAGCAATATGACCAGTTTCACATAATAGTACTTCAGTGTTTGAAAGCAATACAAAGATCAAGGCAGTTCCAATGTAAATGCAATGCAGTAGGTTCTTGAATTCAACTTTATGTATTCCGTGGCTGTGAGTAGTACTCATTGTGTTTCAATTCACTTCACTTCACCCTCTATAGTTATGCACCTGTAAATAACACAAAATACACAGAATAGTAAGTAATGCATTCAACCGAAATGTGAGTAGAATATAATTTGCCTCAAACGTCCTAGGTGCTAACTTGATGCAACCCTTTTTAATATAGTTTCCATATCATTTAGAGTAGTCTGCAACCATTTCTATGTGTGTGCTACTGATGTTGACGAAGTTATTCTAAACAGTATAACCAGTTTCACATAATAGTACTACAGTGTTTCAAAGCAGTACAAAGATCAAGGCAGTTCCAATGGAAATGAAATGCAGTAGGTTCTTGAATTCAACTTTACTTTATGTATTCCGTGGCTGTGAGTAGTATTCATTGTGTTTCTATTCACTTACACTTCACCCTGTATAGTTATGCACATGTACATAACACAAAATACACAGAATAGTAACTAATGCATTCACTGACAAGAGAGTACAATATAATTTTACTCAATAGTATGTGCTAAGTTGATGCAACCTTTTCTAATATACTTTCCGTATCATTTAGAGTAGATCCGCAACCATTTTTATGTGTGTGCTACTGATGTTGGTGAAGTTACTCGAAGCAATATAACCAGTTTCACATAATAGAACTACATTGTTTCAAAGCAACAGAAGGATAAAGGCAGTTCTAATGTAAATGCAATGTAGTAGGTTCTTGAATTCAACTTTACTTTATGTATTCAGTGGCTGTGAGTAGCATTCATTGTGTTTCTATTCACTTACACTTCACCCTGTATAGTTATGCACATCTACATAACACAAAATACACAGAATAGTAACTAATGCATTCACCTGAGAAGAGAGTACAACATAATTTTACTCAATAGTATGTGCTGTTGATGCAACCTTTTTTAATATACTTTCCATATCATTTAGAGTAGTCTGCATCCATTTCTATCAGTGTGCTACTGATGTTGACGAAGTTACTCTAAGCAATATAACCAGTTTCACATAATAGTACTTCAGTGTTTCAAAGCAATACAAAGATCAAGGCAGTTCCGATGTAAATGCAATGCAGTAGGTTCTTGAATTCAACATTATGTATTCTGTGGCTGTGAGTAGTATTCATTCTGTTTCTATTCACTTACACTTCACCCTGTATAGTTATGCACATGTATATAACACAAAATACACAGAATAGTAAGTAAATGCATTCAACCGAAATGTGAGTAGAATATAATTTCTCTCAAACGTCCTAGGTGCTAACTTGATGCAACCTTTTTAATATACTTTTCATATCATTTAGAGTAGTCTGCAACCATTTCTATGTGTGTGCTACTGATGTTGACGAAGTTATTCTAAACAGTATAACCAGTTTCACATAATAGTACCAGTGTTTCAAAGCAGTACAAAGATCAAGGCAGTTCCAATGGAAATGAAATGCAGTAGGTTCTTGAATTCAACTTTACTTTATGTATTCCGTGGCTGTGAGTAGTATTCATTGTGTTTCTATTCACTTACACTTCACCCTGTATAGTTATGCACATGTACATAACACAAAATACACAGAATAGTAACTAATGCATTCACCTGACAAGAGAGTACAATATAATTTTACTCAATAGTTTGTGCTAAGTTGATGCAACCTTTTCTAATATACTTTCCGTATCATTTAGAGTAGATCCGCAACCATTTTTATGTGTGTGCTACTGATGTTGGTGAAGTTACTCGAAGCAATATAACCAGTTTCACATAATAGAACTACATTGTTTCAAAGCAACAGAAGGATAAAGGCAGTTCTAATGTAAATGCAATGTAGAAGGTTCTTGAATTCAACTTTACTTTATGTATTCAGTGGCTGTGAGTAGTATTCATTGTGTTTCTATTCACTTACACTTCACCCTGTATAGTTATGCACATGTATATAACACAAAATACACAGAATAGTAAGTAAATGCATTCAACCGAAATGAGAGTAGAATATAATTTCTCTCAAACGTCCTAGGTGCTAACTTGATGCAACCTTTTTAATATACTTTCCATATCATTTAGAGTAGTCTGCAACCATTTGTATGTGTGTGCTACTGATGTTGACGAAGTTACTCTAAGCAATATGACCAGTTTCACATAATAGTACTTCAGTGTTTGAAAGCAATACAAAGATCAAGGCAGTTCCAATGTAAATGCAATGCAGTAGGTTCTTGAATTCAACTTTATGTATTCCGTGTCTGTGAGTAGTATTCATTGTGTATCTATTCACTTACACTTCACCCTGTATAGTTATGCACATGTATATAACACAAAATACACAGAATAGTAAGTAAATGCATTCAACCGAAATGAGAGTAGAATATAATTTCTCTCAAACGTCTTAGGTGCTAACTTGATGCAACCTTTTTAATATACTTTCCATATCATTTAGAGTAGTCTGCAACCATTTGTATGTGTGTGCTACTGATGTTGACGAAGTTACTCTAAGCAATATGACCAGTTTCACATAATAGTACTTCAGTGTTTCAAAGCAATACAAAGATCAAGGCAGTTCCAATGTAAATGCAATGGAGTAGGTTCTTGAATTCAACTTTATGTATTCCGTGGCTGTGAGTAGTACTCATTGTGTTTCAATTCACTTCACTTCACCCTCTATAGTTATGCACCTGTAAATAACACAAAATACACAGAATAGTAAGTAATGCATTCAACCGAAATGTGAGTAGAATATAATTTGCCTCAAACGTCCTAGGTGCTAACTTGATGCAACCCTTTTTAATATAGTTTCCATATCATTTAGAGTAGTCTGCAACCATTTCTATGTGTGTGCTACTGATGTTGACGAAGTTATTCTAAACAGTATAACCAGTTTCACATAATAGTACTACAGTGTTTCAAAGCAGTACAAAGATCAAGGCAGTTCCAATGGAAATGAAATGCAGTAGGTTCTTGAATTCAACTTTACTTTATGTATTCCGTGGCTGTGAGTAGTATTCATTGTGTTTCTATTCACTTACACTTCACCCTGTATAGTTATGCACATGTACATAACACAAAATACACAGAATAGTAACTAATGCATTCACTGACAAGAGAGTACAATATAATTTTACTCAATAGTATGTGCTAAGTTGATGCAACCTTTTCTAATATACTTTCCGTATCATTTAGAGTAGATCCGCAACCATTTTTATGTGTGTGCTACTGATGTTGGTGAAGTTACTCGAAGCAATATAACCAGTTTCACATAATAGAACTACATTGTTTCAAAGCAACAGAAGGATAAAGGCAGTTCTAATGTAAATGCAATGTAGTAGGTTCTTGAATTCAACTTTACTTTATGTATTCAGTGGCTGTGAGTAGCATTCATTGTGTTTCTATTCACTTACACTTCACCCTGTATAGTTATGCACATCTACATAACACAAAATACACAGAATAGTAACTAATGCATTCACCTGAGAAGAGAGTACAACATAATTTTACTCAATAGTATGTGCTGTTGATGCAACCTTTTTTAATATACTTTCCATATCATTTAGAGTAGTCTGCATCCATTTCTATCAGTGTGCTACTGATGTTGACGAAGTTACTCTAAGCAATATAACCAGTTTCACATAATAGTACTTCAGTGTTTCAAAGCAATACAAAGATCAAGGCAGTTCCAATGTAAATGCAATGCAGTAGGTTCTTGAATTCAACATTATGTATTCTGTGGCTGTGAGTAGTATTCATTCTGTTTCTATTCACTTACACTTCACCCTGTATAGTTATGCACCTGTAAATAACACAAAATACACAGAATAGTAAGTAATGCATTCAACCGAAATGTGAGTAGAATATAATTTCTCTCAAACGTCCTAGGTGCTAACTTGATGCAACCCTTTTTAATATAGTTTCCATATCATTTATAGTAGTCTGCAACCATTTCTATGTGTGTGCTACTGATGTTGACGAAGTTATTCTAAACAGTATAACCAGTTTCACATAATAGTACTACAGTGTTTCAAAGCAGTACAAAGATCTAGGCAGTTCCAATGGAAATGAAATGCAGTAGGTTCTTGAATTCAACTTTACTTTATGTATTCCGTGGCTGTGAGTAGTATTCATTGTGTTTCTATTCACTTACACTTCACCCTGTATAGTTATGCACATGTACATAACACAAAATACACATAATAGTAACTAATGCATTCACCTGACAAGAGAGTACAATATAATTTTACTCAATAGTATGTGCTAAGTTGATGCCACCTTTTCTAATATACTTTCCGTATCATTTAGAGTAGATCCGCAACCATTTTTATGTGTGTGCTACTGATGTTGGTGAAGTTACTCGAAGCAATATAACCAGTTTCACATAATAGAACTACATTGTTTCAAAGCAACAGAAGGATAAAGGCAGTTCTAATGTAAATGCAATGTAGTAGGTTCTTGAATTCAACTTTACTTTATGTATTCAGTGGCTGTGAGTAGTATTCATTGTGTTTCTATTCACTTACACTTCACCCTGTATAGTTATGCACATGTATATAACACAAAATACACAGAATAGTAAGTAAATGCATTCAACCGAAATGAGAGTAGAATATAATTTCTCTCAAACGTCCTAGGTGCTAACTTGATGCAACCTTTTTAATATACTTTCCATATCATTTAGAGTAGTCTGCAACCATTTGTATGTGTGTGCTACTGATGTTGACGAAGTTACTCTCAGCAATATGACCAGTTTCACATAATAGTACTTCAGTGTTTGAAAGCAATACAAAGATCAAGGCAGTTCCAATGTAAATGCAATGCAGTAGGTTCTTGAATTCAACTTTATGTATTCCGTGTCTGTGAGTCGTATTCATTGTGTATCTATTCACTTACACTTCACCCTGTATAGTTATGCACATGTATATAACACAAAATACACAGAATAGTAAGTAAATGCATTCAACCGAAATGAGAGTAGAATATAATTTCTCTCAAACGTCCTAGGTGCTAACTTGATGCAACCTTTTTAATATACTTTTCATATCATTTAGAGTAGTCTGCAACCATTTCTATGTGTGTGCTACTGTTGTTGACGAAGTTATTCTAAACAGTATAACCAGTTTCACATAATAGTACCAGTGTTTCAAAGCAGTACAAAGATCAAGGCAGTTCCAATGGAAATGAAATGCAGTAGGTTCTTGAATTCAACTTTACTTTATGTATTCCGTGGCTGTGAGTAGTATTCATTGTGTTTCTATTCACTTACACTTCACCCTGTATAGTTATGCACATGTACATAACACAAAATACACAGAATAGTAACTAATGCATTCACTGACAAGAGAGTACAATATAATTTTACTCAATAGTATGTGCTAAGTTGATGCAACCTTTTCTAATATACTTTCCGTATCATTTAGAGTAGATCCGCAACCATTTTTATGTGTGTGCTACTGATGTTGGTGAAGTTACTCGAAGCAATATAACCAGTTTCACATAATAGAACTACATTGTTTCAAAGCAACAGAAGGATAAAGGCAGTTCTAATGTAAATGCAATGTAGTAGGTTCTTGAATTCAACTTTACTTTATGTATTCAGTGGCTGTGAGTAGCATTCATTGTGTTTCTATTCACTTACACTTCACCCTGTATAGTTATGCACATCTACATAACACAAAATACACAGAATAGTAACTAATGCATTCACCTGAGAAGAGAGTACAACATAATTTTACTCAATAGTATGTGCTGTTGATGCAACCTTTTTTAATATACTTTCCATATCATTTAGAGTAGTCTGCATCCATTTCTATCAGTGTGCTACTGATGTTGACGAAGTTACTCTAAGCAATATAACCAGTTTCACATAATAGTACTTCAGTGTTTCAAAGCAATACAAAGATCAAGGCAGTTCCGATGTAAATGCAATGCAGTAGGTTCTTGAATTCAACATTATGTATTCTGTGGCTGTGAGTAGTATTCATTCTGTTTCTATTCACTTACACTTCACCCTGTATAGTTATGCACATGTATATAACAC
The DNA here is from genome assembly GCF_048418815.1 of Hemitrygon akajei. NCBI lineage: Eukaryota > Metazoa > Chordata > Chondrichthyes > Myliobatiformes > Dasyatidae > Hemitrygon > Hemitrygon akajei. Next base: position 6,993,541 of record NC_133145.1, on the reverse strand, counting down.
AAAATACACAGAATAGTAAGTAAATGCATTCAACCGAAATGTGAGTAGAATATAATTTCTCTCAAACGTCCTAGGTGCTAACTTGATGCAACCTTTTTAATATACTTTTCATATCATTTAGAGTAGTCTGCAACCATTTCTATGTGTGTGCTACTGATGTTGACGAAGTTATTCTAAACAGTATAACCAGTTTCACATAATAGTACCAGTGTTTCAAAGCAGTACAAAGATCAAGGCAGTTCCAATGGAAATGAAATGCAGTAGGTTCTTGAATTCAACTTTACTTTATGTATTCCGTGGCTGTGAGTAGTATTCATTGTGTTTCTATTCACTTACACTTCACCCTGTATAGTTATGCACATGTACATAACACAAAATACACAGAATAGTAACTAATGCATTCACCTGACAAGAGAGTACAATATAATTTTACTCAATAGTTTGTGCTAAGTTGATGCAACCTTTTCTAATATACTTTCCGTATCATTTAGAGTAGATCCGCAACCATTTTTATGTGTGTGCTACTGATGTTGGTGAAGTTACTCGAAGCAATATAACCAGTTTCACATAATAGAACTACATTGTTTCAAAGCAACAGAAGGATAAAGGCAGTTCTAATGTAAATGCAATGTAGAAGGTTCTTGAATTCAACTTTACTTTATGTATTCAGTGGCTGTGAGTAGTATTCATTGTGTTTCTATTCACTTACACTTCACCCTGTATAGTTATGCACATGTATATAACACAAAATACACAGAATAGTAAGTAAATGCATTCAACCGAAATGAGAGTAGAATATAATTTCTCTCAAACGTCCTAGGTGCTAACTTGATGCAACCTTTTTAATATACTTTCCATATCATTTAGAGTAGTCTGCAACCATTTGTATGTGTGTGCTACTGATGTTGACGAAGTTACTCTAAGCAATATGACCAGTTTCACATAATAGTACTTCAGTGTTTGAAAGCAATACAAAGATCAAGGCAGTTCCAATGTAAATGCAATGCAGTAGGTTCTTGAATTCAACTTTATGTATTCCGTGTCTGTGAGTAGTATTCATTGTGTATCTATTCACTTACACTTCACCCTGTATAGTTATGCACATGTATATAACACAAAATACACAGAATAGTAAGTAAATGCATTCAACCGAAATGTGAGTAGAATATAATTTCTCTCAAACGTCTTAGGTGCTAACTTGATGCAACCTTTTTAATATACTTTCCATATCATTTAGAGTAGTCTGCAACCATTTGTATGTGTGTGCTACTGATGTTGACGAAGTTACTCTAAGCAATATGACCAGTTTCACATAATAGTACTTCAGTGTTTGAAAGCAATACAAAGATCAAGGCAGTTCCAATGTAAATGCAATGGAGTAGGTTCTTGAATTCAACTTTATGTATTCCGTGGCTGTGAGTAGTACTCATTGTGTTTCAATTCACTTCACTTCACCCTCTATAGTTATGCACCTGTAAATAACACAAAATACACAGAATAGTAAGTAATGCATTCAACCGAAATGTGAGTAGAATATAATTTGCCTCAAACGTCCTAGGTGCTAACTTGATGCAACCCTTTTTAATATAGTTTCCATATCATTTAGAGTAGTCTGCAACCATTTCTATGTGTGTGCTACTGATGTTGACGAAGTTATTCTAAACAGTATAACCAGTTTCACATAATAGTACTACAGTGTTTCAAAGCAGTACAAAGATCAAGGCAGTTCCAATGGAAATGAAATGCAGTAGGTTCTTGAATTCAACTTTACTTTATGTATTCCGTGGCTGTGAGTAGTATTCATTGTGTTTCTATTCACTTACACTTCACCCTGTATAGTTATGCACATGTACATAACACAAAATACACAGAATAGTAACTAATGCATTCACTGACAAGAGAGTACAATATAATTTTACTCAATAGTATGTGCTAAGTTGATGCAACCTTTTCTAATATACTTTCCGTATCATTTAGAGTAGATCCGCAACCATTTTTATGTGTGTGCTACTGATGTTGGTGAAGTTACTCGAAGCAATATAACCAGTTTCACATAATAGAACTACATTGTTTCAAAGCAACAGAAGGATAAAGGCAGTTCTAATGTAAATGCAATGTAGTAGGTTCTTGAATTCAACTTTACTTTATGTATTCAGTGGCTGTGAGTAGCATTCATTGTGTTTCTATTCACTTACACTTCACCCTGTATAGTTATGCACATCTACATAACACAAAATACACAGAATAGTAACTAATGCATTCACCTGAGAAGAGAGTACAACATAATTTTACTCAATAGTATGTGCTGTTGATGCAACCTTTTTTAATATACTTTCCATATCATTTAGAGTAGTCTGCATCCATTTCTATCAGTGTGCTACTGATGTTGACGAAGTTACTCTAAGCAATATAACCAGTTTCACATAATAGTACTTCAGTGTTTCAAAGCAATACAAAGATCAAGGCAGTTCCAATGTAAATGCAATGCAGTAGGTTCTTGAATTCAACATTATGTATTCTGTGGCTGTGAGTAGTATTCATTCTGTTTCTATTCACTTACACTTCACCCTGTATAGTTATGCACCTGTAAATAACACAAAATACACAGAATAGTAAGTAATGCATTCAACCGAAATGTGAGTAGAATATAATTTCTCTCAAACGTCCTAGGTGCTAACTTGATGCAACCCTTTTTAATATAGTTTCCATATCATTTATAGTAGTCTGCAACCATTTCTATGTGTGTGCTACTGATGTTGACGAAGTTATTCTAAACAGTATAACCAGTTTCACATAATAGTACTACAGTGTTTCAAAGCAGTACAAAGATCTAGGCAGTTCCAATGGAAATGAAATGCAGTAGGTTCTTGAATTCAACTTTACTTTATGTATTCCGTGGCTGTGAGTAGTATTCATTGTGTTTCTATTCACTTACACTTCACCCTGTATAGTTATGCACATGTACATAACACAAAATACACATAATAGTAACTAATGCATTCACCTGACAAGAGAGTACAATATAATTTTACTCAATAGTATGTGCTAAGTTGATGCCACCTTTTCTAATATACTTTCCGTATCATTTAGAGTAGATCCGCAACCATTTTTATGTGTGTGCTACTGATGTTGGTGAAGTTACTCGAAGCAATATAACCAGTTTCACATAATAGAACTACATTGTTTCAAAGCAACAGAAGGATAAAGGCAGTTCTAATGTAAATGCAATGTAGTAGGTTCTTGAATTCAACTTTACTTTATGTATTCAGTGGCTGTGAGTAGTATTCATTGTGTTTCTATTCACTTACACTTCACCCTGTATAGTTATGCACATGTATATAACACAAAATACACAGAATAGTAAGTAAATGCATTCAACCGAAATGAGAGTAGAATATAATTTCTCTCAAACGTCCTAGGTGCTAACTTGATGCAACCTTTTTAATATACTTTCCATATCATTTAGAGTAGTCTGCAACCATTTGTATGTGTGTGCTACTGATGTTGACGAAGTTACTCTCAGCAATATGACCAGTTTCACATAATAGTACTTCAGTGTTTGAAAGCAATACAAAGATCAAGGCAGTTCCAATGTAAATGCAATGCAGTAGGTTCTTGAATTCAACTTTATGTATTCCGTGTCTGTGAGTCGTATTCATTGTGTATCTATTCACTTACACTTCACCCTGTATAGTTATGCACATGTATATAACACAAAATACACAGAATAGTAAGTAAATGCATTCAACCGAAATGAGAGTAGAATATAATTTCTCTCAAACGTCCTAGGTGCTAACTTGATGCAACCTTTTTAATATACTTTCCATATCATTTAGAGTAGTCTGCAACCATTTGTATGTGTGTGCTACTGATGTTGACGAAGTTACTCTAAGCAATATGACCAGTTTCACATAATAGTACTTCAGTGTTTGAAAGCAATACAAAGATCAAGGCAGTTCCAATGTAAATGCAATGCAGTAGGTTCTTGAATTCAACTTTATGTATTCCGTGGCTGTGAGTAGTACTCATTGTGTTTCAATTCACTTCACTTCACCCTCTATAGTTATGCACCTGTAAATAACACAAAATACACAGAATAGTAAGTAATGCATTCAACCGAAATGTGAGTAGAATATAATTTGCCTCAAACGTCCTAGGTGCTAACTTGATGCAACCCTTTTTAATATAGTTTCCATATCATTTAGAGTAGTCTGCAACCATTTCTATGTGTGTGCTACTGATGTTGACGAAGTTATTCTAAACAGTATAACCAGTTTCACATAATAGTACTACAGTGTTTCAAAGCAGTACAAAGATCAAGGCAGTTCCAATGGAAATGAAATGCAGTAGGTTCTTGAATTCAACTTTACTTTATGTATTCCGTGGCTGTGAGTAGTATTCATTGTGTTTCTATTCACTTACACTTCACCCTGTATAGTTATGCACATGTACATAACACAAAATACACAGAATAGTAACTAATGCATTCACTGACAAGAGAGTACAATATAATTTTACTCAATAGTATGTGCTAAGTTGATGCAACCTTTTCTAATATACTTTCCGTATCATTTAGAGTAGATCCGCAACCATTTTTATGTGTGTGCTACTGATGTTGGTGAAGTTACTCGAAGCAATATAACCAGTTTCACATAATAGAACTACATTGTTTCAAAGCAACAGAAGGATAAAGGCAGTTCTAATGTAAATGCAATGTAGTAGGTTCTTGAATTCAACTTTACTTTATGTATTCAGTGGCTGTGAGTAGCATTCATTGTGTTTCTATTCACTTACACTTCACCCTGTATAGTTATGCACATCTACATAACACAAAATACACAGAATAGTAACTAATGCATTCACCTGAGAAGAGAGTACAACATAATTTTACTCAATAGTATGTGCTGTTGATGCAACCTTTTTTAATATACTTTCCATATCATTTAGAGTAGTCTGCATCCATTTCAATCAGTGTGCTACTGATGTTGACGAAGTTACTCTAAGCAATATAACCAGTTTCACATAATAGTACTTCAGTGTTTCAAAGCAATACAAAGATCAAGGCAGTTCCAATGTAAATGCAATGCAGTAGGTTCTTGAATTCAACATTATGTATTCTGTGGCTGTGAGTAGTATTCATTCTGTTTCTATTCACTTACACTTCACCCTGTATAGTTATGCACCTGTAAATAACACAAAATACACAGAATAGTAAGTAATGCATTCAACCGAAATGTGAGTAGAATATAATTTCTCTCAAACGTCCTAGGTGCTAACTTGATGCAACCCTTTTTAATATAGTTTCCATATCATTTATAGTAGTCTGCAACCATTTCTATGTGTGTGCTACTGATGTTGACGAAGTTATTCTAAACAGTATAACCAGTTTCACATAATAGTACTACAGTGTTTCAAAGCAGTACAAAGATCTAGGCAGTTCCAATGGAAATGAAATGCAGTAGGTTCTTGAATTCAACTTTACTTTATGTATTCCGTGGCTGTGAGTAGTATTCATTGTGTTTCTATTCACTTACACTTCACCCTGTATAGTTATGCACATGTACATAACACAAAATACACATAATAGTAACTAATGCATTCACCTGACAAGAGAGTACAATATAATTTTACTCAATAGTATGTGCTAAGTTGATGCCACCTTTTCTAATATACTTTCCGTATCATTTAGAGTAGATCCGCAACCATTTTTATGTGTGTGCTACTGATGTTGGTGAAGTTACTCGAAGCAATATAACCAGTTTCACATAATAGAACTACATTGTTTCAAAGCAACAGAAGGATAAAGGCAGTTCTAATGTAAATGCAATGTAGTAGGTTCTTGAATTCAACTTTACTTTATGTATTCAGTGGCTGTGAGTAGTATTCATTGTGTTTCTATTCACTTACACTTCACCCTGTATAGTTATGCACATGTACATAACACAAAATACACAGAATAGTAACTAATGCATTCACCTGACAAGAGAATACAATATAATTTTACTCAGTATGTGCTAAATTGATGCAACCTTTTCTAATATACTTTCCATATCATTTAGAGTGGTCTGCATCCATTTCTATGTGTGTGCTACTGATGTTGACGAAGTTACTCTAAGCAGTATAACCAGTTTCACATAATAGTTCTTCAGTGTTTCAAAGCAATACAAAGATCAAGGCAGTTCCAATGTAAATGCAATGCAGTAGGTTCTTGAATTCAACATTATGTATTATGTGGCTGTGAGTAGTATTCATTCTGTTTCTATTCACTTACACTTCACCCTGTATAGTTATGCACATGTATATAACACAAAATACACAGAATAGTAAGTAAATGCATTCAACCGAAATGAGAGTAGAATATAATTTCTCTCAAACGTCCTAGGTGCTAACTTGATGCAACCTTTTTAATATACTTTCCATATCATTTAGAGTAGTCTGCAACCATTTGTATGTGTGTGCTACTGATGTTGACGAAGTTACTCTAAGCAATATGACCAGTTTCACATAATAGTACTTCAGTGTTTGAAAGCAATACAAAGATCAAGGCAGTTCCAATGTAAATGCAATGCAGTAGGTTCTTGAATTCAACTTTATGTATTCCGTGGCTGTGAGTAGTACTCATTGTGTTTCAATTCACTTCACTTCACCCTCTATAGTTATGCACCTGTAAATAACACAAAATACACAGAATAGTAAGTAATGCATTCAACCGAAATGTGAGTAGAATATAATTTGCCTCAAACGTCCTAGGTGCTAACTTGATGCAACCCTTTTTAATATAGTTTCCATATCATTTAGAGTAGTCTGCAACCATTTCTATGTGTGTGCTACTGATGTTGACGAAGTTATTCTAAACAGTATAACCAGTTTCACATAATAGTACTACAGTGTTTCAAAGCAGTACAAAGATCAAGGCAGTTCCAATGGAAATGAAATGCAGTAGGTTCTTGAATTCAACTTTACTTTATGTATTCCGTGGCTGTGAGTAGTATTCATTGTGTTTCTATTCACTTACACTTCACCCTGTATAGTTATGCACATGTACATAACACAAAATACACAGAATAGTAACTAATGCATTCACTGACAAGAGAGTACAATATAATTTTACTCAATAGTATGTGCTAAGTTGATGCAACCTTTTCTAATATACTTTCCGTATCATTTAGAGTAGATCCGCAACCATTTTTATGTGTGTGCTACTGATGTTGGTGAAGTTACTCGAAGCAATATAACCAGTTTCACATAATAGAACTACATTGTTTCAAAGCAACAGAAGGATAAAGGCAGTTCTAATGTAAATGCAATGTAGTAGGTTCTTGAATTCAACTTTACTTTATGTATTCAGTGGCTGTGAGTAGCATTCATTGTGTTTCTATTCACTTACACTTCACCCTGTATAGTTATGCACATCTACATAACACAAAATACACAGAATAGTAACTAATGCATTCACCTGAGAAGAGAGTACAACATAATTTTACTCAATAGTATGTGCTGTTGATGCAACCTTTTTTAATATACTTTCCATATCATTTAGAGTAGTCTGCATCCATTTCTATCAGTGTGCTACTGATGTTGACGAAGTTACTCTAAGCAATATAACCAGTTTCACATAATAGTACTTCAGTGTTTCAAAGCAATACAAAGATCAAGGCAGTTCCAATGTAAATGCAATGCAGTAGGTTCTTGAATTCAACATTATGTATTCTGTGGCTGTGAGTAGTATTCATTCTGTTTCTATTCACTTACACTTCACCCTGTATAGTTATGCACCTGTAAATAACACAAAATACACAGAATAGTAAGTAATGCATTCAACCGAAATGTGAGTAGAATATAATTTCTCTCAAACGTCCTAGGTGCTAACTTGATGCAACCCTTTTTAATATAGTTTCCATATCATTTATAGTAGTCTGCAACCATTTCTATGTGTGTGCTACTGATGTTGACGAAGTTATTCTAAACAGTATAACCAGTTTCACATAATAGTACTACAGTGTTTCAAAGCAGTACAAAGATCTAGGCAGTTCCAATGGAAATGAAATGCAGTAGGTTCTTGAATTCAACTTTACTTTATGTATTCCGTGGCTGTGAGTAGTATTCATTGTGTTTCTATTCACTTACACTTCACCCTGTATAGTTATGCACATGTACATAACACAAAATACACATAATAGTAACTAATGCATTCACCTGACAAGAGAGTACAATATAATTTTACTCAATAGTATGTGCTAAGTTGATGCCACCTTTTCTAATATACTTTCCGTATCATTTAGAGTAGATCCGCAACCATTTTTATGTGTGTGCTACTGATGTTGGTGAAGTTACTCGAAGCAATATAACCAGTTTCACATAATAGAACTACATTGTTTCAAAGCAACAGAAGGATAAAGGCAGTTCTAATGTAAATGCAATGTAGTAGGTTCTTGAATTCAACTTTACTTTATGTATTCAGTGGCTGTGAGTAGTATTCATTGTGTTTCTATTCACTTACACTTCACCCTGTATAGTTATGCACATGTATATAACACAAAATACACAGAATAGTAAGTAAATGCATTCAACCGAAATGAGAGTAGAATATAATTTCTCTCAAACGTCCTAGGTGCTAACTTGATGCAACCTTTTTAATATACTTTCCATATCATTTAGAGTAGTCTGCAACCATTTGTATGTGTGTGCTACTGATGTTGACGAAGTTACTCTAAGCCATATAACCAGTTTCACATAATAGTACTTCAGTGTTTGAAAGCAATACAAAGATCAAGGCAGTTCCAATGTAAATGCAATGCAGTAGGTTCGTGAATTCAACTTTATGTATTCCGTGTCTGTGAGTAGTATTCATTGTGTATCTATTCACTTACACTTCACCCTGTATAGTTATGCACATGTATATAACACAAAATACACAGAATAGTAAGTAAATGCATTCAACCGAAATGAGAGTAGAATATAATTTCTCTCAAACGTCCTAGGTGCTAACTTGATGCAACCTTTTTAATATACTTTCCATATCATTTAGAGTAGTCTGCAACCATTTGTATGTGTGTGCTACTGATGTTGACGAAGTTACTCTGTAATATGACCAGTTTCACATAATAGTACTTCAGTGTTTGAAAGCAATACAAAGATCAAGGCAGTTCCAATGTAAATGCAATGCAGTAGGTTCTTGAATTCTTTATGTATTCCGTGGCTGTGAGTAGTACTCATTGTGTTTCAATTCACTTCACTTCACCCTCTATAGTTATGCACCTGTAAATAACACAAAATACACAGAATAGTAAGTAATGCATTCAACCGAAATGTGAGTAGAATATAATTTGCCTCAAACGTCCTAGGTGCTAACTCCGTGGCTGTGAGTAGTATTCATTGTGTTTCTATTCACTTACACTTCACCCTGTATAGTTATGCACATGTACATAACACAAAATACACAGAATAGTAACTAATGCATTCACTGACAAGAGAGTACAATATAATTTTACTCAATAGTATGTGCTAAGTTGATGCAACCTTTTCTAATATACTTTCCGTATCATTTAGAGTAGATCCGCAACCATTTTTATGTGTGTGCTACTGATGTTGGTGAAGTTACTCGAAGCAATATAACCAGTTTCACATAATAGAACTACATTGTTTCAAAGCAACAGAAGGATAAAGGCAGTTCTAATGTAAATGCAATGTAGTAGGTTCTTGAATTCAACTTTACTTTATGTATTCAGTGGCTGTGAGTAGCATTCATTGTGTTTCTATTCACTTACACTTCACCCTGTATAGTTATGCACATCTACATAACACAAAATACACAGAATAGTAACTAATGCATTCACCTGAGAAGAGAGTACAACATAATTTTACTCAATAGTATGTGCTGTTGATGCAACCTTTTTTAATATACTTTCCATATCATTTAGAGTAGTCTGCATCCATTTCTATCAGTGTGCTACTGATGTTGACGAAGTTACTCTAAGCAATATAACCAGTTTCACATAATAGTACTTCAGTGTTTCAAAGCAATACAAAGATCAAGGCAGTTCCAATGTAAATGCAATGCAGTAGGTTCTTGAATTCAACATTATGTATTCTGTGGCTGTGAGTAGTATTCATTCTGTTTCTATTCACTTACACTTCACCCTGTATAGTTATGCACCTGTAAATAACACAAAATACACAGAATAGTAAGTAATGCATTCAACCGAAATGTGAGTAGAATATAATTTCTCTCAAACGTCCTAGGTGCTAACTTGATGCAACCCTTTTTAATATAGTTTCCATATCATTTATAGTAGTCTGCAACCATTTCTATGTGTGTGCTACTGATGTTGACGAAGTTATTCTAAACAGTATAACCAGTTTCACATAATAGTACTACAGTGTTTCAAAGCAGTACAAAGATCTAGGCAGTTCCAATGGAAATGAAATGCAGTAGGTTCTTGAATTCAACTTTACTTTATGTATTCCGTGGCTGTGAGTAGTATTCATTGTGTTTCTATTCACTTACACTTCACCCTGTATAGTTATGCACATGTACATAACACAAAATACACATAATAGTAACTAATGCATTCACCTGACAAGAGAGTACAATATAATTTTACTCAATAGTATGTGCTAAGTTGATGCCACCTTTTCTAATATACTTTCCGTATCATTTAGAGTAGATCCGCAACCATTTTTATGTGTGTGCTACTGATGTTGGTGAAGTTACTCGAAGCAATATAACCAGTTTCACATAATAGAACTACATTGTTTCAAAGCAACAGAAGGATAAAGGCAGTTCTAATGTAAATGCAATGTAGTAGGTTCTTGAATTCAACTTTACTTTATGTATTCAGTGGCTGTGAGTAGTATTCATTGTGTTTCTATTCACTTACACTTCACCCTGTATAGTTATGCACATGTATATAACACAAAATACACAGAATAGTAAGTAAATGCATTCAACCGAAATGAGAGTAGAATATAATTTCTCTCAAACGTCCTAGGTGCTAACTTGATGCAACCTTTTTAATATACTTTCCATATCATTTAGAGTAGTCTGCAACCATTTGTATGTGTGTGCTACTGATGTTGACGAAGTTACTCTAAGCAATATGACCAGTTTCACATAATTGTACTTCAGTGTTTGAAAGCAATACAAAGATCAAGGCAGTTCCAATGTAAATGCAATGCAGTAGGTTCTTGAATTCAACTTTATGTATTCCGTGTCTGTGAGTAGTATTCATTGTGTATCTATTCACTTACACTTCACCCTGTATAGTTATGCACATGTATATAACACAAAATACACAGAATAGTAAGTAAATGCATTCAACCGAAATGAGAGTAGAATATAATTTCTCTCAAACGTCCTAGGTGCTAACTTGATGCAACCTTTTTAATATACTTTCCATATCATTTAGAGTAGTCTGCAACCATTTGTATGTGTGTGCTACTGATGTTGACGAAGTTACTCTAAGCAATATGACCAGTTTCACATAATAGTACTTCAGTGTTTGAAAGCAATACAAAGATCAAGGCAGTTCCAATGTAAATGCAATGCAGTAGGTTCTTGAATTCAACTTTATGTATTCCGTGGCTGTGAGTAGTACTCATTGTGTTTCAATTCACTTCACTTCACCCTCTATAGTTATGCACCTGTAAATAACACAAAATACACAGAATAGTAAGTAATGCATTCAACCGAAATGTGAGTAGAATATAATTTGCCTCAAACGTCCTAGGTGCTAACTTGATGCAACCCTTTTTAATATAGTTTCCATATCATTTAGAGTAGTCTGCAACCATTTCTATGTGTGTGCTACTGATGTTGACGAAGTTATTCTAAACAGTATAACCAGTTTCACATAATAGTACTACAGTGTTTCAAAGCAGTACAAAGATCAAGGCAGTTCCAATGGAAATGAAATGCAGTAGGTTCTTGAATTCAACTTTACTTTATGTATTCCGTGGCTGTGAGTAGTATTCATTGTGTTTCTATTCACTTACACTTCACCCTGTATAGTTATGCACATGTACATAACACAAAATACACAGAATAGTAACTAATGCATTCACTGACAAGAGAGTACAATATAATTTTACTCAATAGTATGTGCTAAGTTGATGCAACCTTTTCTAATATACTTTCCGTATAATTTAGAGTAGATCCGCAACCATTTTTATGTGTGTGCTACTGATGTTGGTGAAGTTACTCGAAGCAATATAACCAGTTTCACATAATAGAACTACATTGTTTCAAAGCAACAGAAGGATAAAGGCAGTTCTAATGTAAATGCAATGTAGTAGGTTCTTGAATTCAACTTTACTTTATGTATTCAGTGGCTGTGAGTAGCATTCATTGTGTTTCTATTCACTTACACTTCACCCTGTATAGTTATGCACATCTACATAACACAAAATACACAGAATAGTAACTAATGCATTCACCTGAGAAGAGAGTACAACATAATTTTACTCAATAGTATGTGCTGTTGATGCAACCTTTTTTAATATACTTTCCATATCATTTAGAGTAGTCTGCATCCATTTCTATCAGTGTGCTACTGATGTTGACGAAGTTACTCTAAGCAATATAACCAGTTTCACATAATAGTACTTCAGTGTTTCAAAGCAATACAAAGATCAAGGCAGTTCCAATGTAAATGCAATGCAGTAGGTTCTTGAATTCAACATTATGTATTCTGTGGCTGTGAGTAGTATTCATTCTGTTTCTATTCACTTACACTTCACCCTGTATAGTTATGCACCTGTAAATAACACAAAATACACAGAATAGTAAGTAATGCATTCAACCGAAATGTGAGTAGAATATAATTTCTCTCAAACGTCCTAGGTGCTAACTTGATGCAACCCTTTTTAATATAGTTTCCATATCATTTATAGTAGTCTGCAACCATTTCTATGTGTGTGCTACTGATGTTGACGAAGTTATTCTAAACAGTATAACCAGTTTCACATAATAGTACTACAGTGTTTCAAAGCAGTACAAAGATCTAGGCAGTTCCAATGGAAATGAAATGCAGTAGGTTCTTGAATTCAACTTTACTTTATGTATTCCGTGGCTGTGAGTAGTATTCATTGTGTTTCTATTCACTTACACTTCACCCTGTATAGTTATGCACATGTACATAACACAAAATACACATAATAGTAACTAATGCATTCACCTGACAAGAGAGTACAATATAATTTTACTCAATAGTATGTGCTAAGTTGATGCCACCTTTTCTAATATACTTTCCGTATCATTTAGAGTAGATCCGCAACCATTTTTATGTGTGTGCTACTGATGTTGGTGAAGTTACTCGAAGCAATATAACCAGTTTCACATAATAGAACTACATTGTTTCAAAGCAACAGAAGGATAAAGGCAGTTCTAATGTAAATGCAATGTAGTAGGTTCTTGAATTCAACTTTACTTTATGTATTCAGTGGCTGTGAGTAGTATTCATTGTGTTTCTATTCACTTACACTTCACCCTGTATAGTTATGCACATGTATATAACACAAAATACACAGAATAGTAAGTAAATGCATTCAACCGAAATGAGAGTAGAATATAATTTCTCTCAAACGTCCTAGGTGCTAACTTGATGCAATCTTTTTAATATACTTTCCATATCATTTAGAGTAGTCTGCAACCATTTGTATGTGTGTGCTACTGATGTTGACGAAGTTACTCTAAGCAATATGACCAGTTTCACATAATTGTACTTCAGTGTTTGAAAGCAATACAAAGATCAAGGCAGTTCCAATGTAAATGCAATGCAGTAGGTTCTTGAATTCAACTTTATGTATTCCGTGTCTGTGAGTAGTATTCATTGTGTATCTATTCACTTACACTTCACCCTGTATAGTTATGCACATGTATATAACACAAAATACACAGAATAGTAAGTAAATGCATTCAACCGAAATGAGAGTAGAATATAATTTCTCTCAAACGTCCTAGGTGCTAACTTGATGCAACCTTTTTAATATACTTTCCATATCATTTAGAGTAGTCTGCAACCATTTGTATGTGTGTGCTACTGATGTTGACGAAGTTACTCTAAGCAATATGACCAGTTTCACATAATAGTACTTCAGTGTTTGAAAGCAATACAAAGATCAAGGCAGTTCCAATGTAAATGCAATGCAGTAGGTTCTTGAATTCAACTTTATGTATTCCGTGGCTGTGAGTAGTACTCATTGTGTTTCAATTCACTTCACTTCACCCTCTATAGTTATGCACCTGTAAATAACACAAAATACACAGAATAGTAAGTAATGCATTCAACCGAAATGTGAGTAGAATATAATTTGCCTCAAACGTCCTAGGTGCTAACTTGATGCAACCCTTTTTAATATAGTTTCCATATCATTTAGAGTAGTCTGCAACCATTTCTATGTGTGTGCTACTGATGTTGACGAAGTTATTCTAAACAGTATAACCAGTTTCACATAATAGTACTACAGTGTTTCAAAGCAGTACAAAGATCAAGGCAGTTCCAATGGAAATGAAATGCAGTAGGTTCTTGAATTCAACTTTACTTTATGTATTCCGTGGCTGTGAGTAGTATTCATTGTGTTTCTATTCACTTACACTTCACCCTGTATAGTTATGCACATGTACATAACACAAAATACACAGAATAGTAACTAATGCATTCACTGACAAGAGAGTACAATATAATTTTACTCAATAGTATGTGCTAAGTTGATGCAACCTTTTCTAATATACTTTCCGTATCATTTAGAGTAGATCCGCAACCATTTTTATGTGTGTGCTACTGATGTTGGTGAAGTTACTCGAAGCAATATAACCAGTTTCACATAATAGAACTACATTGTTTCAAAGCAACAGAAGGATAAAGGCAGTTCTAATGTAAATGCAATGTAGTAGGTTCTTGAATTCAACTTTACTTTATGTATTCAGTGGCTGTGAGTAGCATTCATTGTGTTTCTATTCACTTACACTTCACCCTGTATAGTTATGCACATCTACATAACACAAAATACACAGAATAGTAACTAATGCATTCACCTGAGAAGAGAGTACAACATAATTTTACTCAATAGTATGTGCTGTTGATGCAACCTTTTTTAATATACTTTCCATATCATTTAGAGTAGTCTGCATCCATTTCTATCAGTGTGCTACTGATGTTGACGAAGTTACTCTAAGCAATATAACCAGTTTCACATAATAGTACTTCAGTGTTTCAAAGCAATACAAAGATCAAGGCAGTTCCAATGTAAATGCAATGCAGTAGGTTCTTGAATTCAACATTATGTATTCTGTGGCTGTGAGTAGTATTCATTCTGTTTCTATTCACTTACACTTCACCCTGTATAGTTATGCACCTGTAAATAACACAAAATACACAGAATAGTAAGTAATGCATTCAACCGAAATGTGAGTAGAATATAATTTCTCTCAAACGTCCTATGTGCTAACTTGATGCAACCCTTTTTAATATAGTTTCCATATCATTTATAGTAGTCTGCAACCATTTCTATGCGTGTGCTACTGATGTTGACGAAGTTATTCTAAACAGTATAACCAGTTTCACATAATAGTACTACAGTGTTTCAAAGCAGTACAAAGATCTAGGCAGTTCCAATGGAAATGAAATGCAGTAGGTTCTTGAATTCAACTTTACTTTATGTATTCCGTGGCTGTGAGTAGTATTCATTGTGTTTCTATTCACTTACACTTCACCCTGTATAGTTATGCACATGTACATAACACAAAATACACATAATAGTAACTAATGCATTCACTGACAAGAGAGTACAATATAATTTTACTCAATAGTATGTGCTAAGTTGATGCCACCTTTTCTAATATACTTTCCGTATCATTTAGAGTAGATCCGCAACCATTTTTATGTGTGTGCTACTGATGTTGGTGAAGTTACTCGAAGCAATATAACCAGTTTCACATAATAGAACTACATTGTTTCAAAGCAACAGAAGGATAAAGGCAGTTCTAATGTAAATGCAATGTAGTAGGTTCTTGAATTCAACTTTACTTTATGTATTCAGTGGCTGTGAGTAGTATTCATTGTGTTTCTATTCACTTACACTTCACCCTGTATAGTTATGCACATGTACATAACACAAAATACACAGAATAGTAACTAATGCATTCACCTGACAAGAGAATACAATATAATTTTACTCAGTATGTGCTAAATAGATGCAACCTTTTCTAATATACTTTCCATATCATTTAGAGTGGTCTGCATCCATTTCTATGTGTGTGCTACTGATGTTGACGAAGTTACTCTAAGCAGTATAACCAGTTTCACATAATAGTACTTCAGTGTTTCAAAGCAATACAAAGATCAAGGCAGTTCCAATGTAAATGCAATGCAGTAGGTTCTTGAATTCAACATTATGTATTCTGTGGCTGTGAGTAGTATTCATTCTGTTTCTATTCACTTACACTTCACCCTGTATAGTTATGCACATGTATATAACACAAAATACACAGAATAGTAAGTAAATGCATTCAACCAAAATGAGAGTAGAATATAATTTCTCTCAACGTCCTAGGTGCTAACTTGATGCAACCTTTTTAATATACTTTCCATATCATTTAGAGTAGTCTGCAACCATTTGTATGTGTGTGCTACTGATGTTGACGAAGTTACTCTAACCAATATGACCAGTTTCACATAATAGTACTTCAGTGTTGGAAAGCAATACAAAGATCAAGGCAGTTCCAATGTAAATGCAATGCAGTAGGTTCTTGAATTCAACTTTATGTATTCCGTGGCTGTGAGTAGTACTCATTGTGTTTCAATTCACTTCACTTCACCCTCTATAGTTATGCACCTGTAAATAACACAAAATACACAGAATAGTAACTAATGCATTCACCTGAGAAGAGAGTACAACATAATTTTACTCAATAGTATGTGCTGTTGATGCAACCTTTTTTAATATACTTTCCATATCATTTAGAGTAGTCTGCATCCATTTCTATCAGTGTGCTACTGATGTTGACGAAGTTACTCTAAGCAATATAACCAGTTTCACATAATAGTACTTCAGTGTTTCAAAGCAATACAAAGATCAAGGCAGTTCCAATGTAAATGCAATGCAGTAGGTTCTTGAATTCAACATTATGTATTCTGTGGCTGTGAGTAGTATTCATTCTGTTTCTATTCACTTACACTTCACCCTGTATAGTTATGCACCTGTAAATAACACAAAATACACAGAATAGTAAGTAATGCATTCAACCGAAATGTGAGTAGAATATAATTTCTCTCAAACGTCCTAGGTGCTAACTTGATGCAACCCTTTTTAATATAGTTTCCATATCATTTATAGTAGTCTGCAACCATTTCTATGTGTGTGCTACTGATGTTGACGAAGTTATTCTAAACAGTATAACCAGTTTCACATAATAGTACTACAGTGTTTCAAAGCAGTACAAAGATCTAGGCAGTTCCAATGGAAATGAAATGCAGTAGGTTCTTGAATTCAACTTTACTTTATGTATTCCGTGGCTGTGAGTAGTATTCATTGTGTTTCTATTCACTTACACTTCACCCTGTATAGTTATGCACATGTACATAACACAAAATACACATAATAGTAACTAATGCATTCACCTGACAAGAGAGTACAATATAATTTTACTCAATAGTATGTGCTAAGTTGATGCCACCTTTTCTAATATACTTTCCGTATCATTTAGAGTAGATCCGCAACCATTTTTATGTGTGTGCTACTGATGTTGGTGAAGTTACTCGAAGCAATATAACCAGTTTCACATAATAGAACTACATTGTTTCAAAGCAACAGAAGGATAAAGGCAGTTCTAATGTAAATGCAATGTAGTAGGTTCTTGAATTCAACTTTACTTTATGTATTCAGTGGCTGTGAGTAGTATTCATTGTGTTTCTATTCACTTACACTTCACCCTGTATAGTTATGCACATGTATATAACACAAAATACACAGAATAGTAAGTAAATGCATTCAACCGAAATGAGAGTAGAATATAATTTCTCTCAAACGTCCTAGGTGCTAACTTGATGCAACCTTTTTAATATACTTTCCATATCATTTAGAGTAGTCTGCAACCATTTGTATGTGTGTGCTACTGATGTTGACGAAGTTACTCTCAGCAATATGACCAGTTTCACATAATAGTACTTCAGTGTTTGAAAGCAATACAAAGATCAAGGCAGTTCCAATGTAAATGCAATGCAGTAGGTTCTTGAATTCAACTTTATGTATTCCGTGTCTGTGAGTCGTATTCATTGTGTATCTATTCACTTACACTTCACCCTGTATAGTTATGCACATGTATATAACACAAAATACACAGAATAGTAAGTAAATGCATTCAACCGAAATGAGAGTAGAATATAATTTCTCTCAAACGTCCTAGGTGCTAACTTGATGCAACCTTTTTAATATACTTTCCATATCATTTAGAGTAGTCTGCAACCATTTGTATGTGTGTGCTACTGATGTTGACGAAGTTACTCTAAGCAATATGACCAGTTTCACATAATAGTACTTCAGTGTTTGAAAGCAATACAAAGATCAAGGCAGTTCCAATGTAAATGCAATGCAGTAGGTTCTTGAATTCAACTTTATGTATTCCGTGGCTGTGAGTAGTACTCATTGTGTTTCAATTCACTTCACTTCACCCTCTATAGTTATGCACCTGTAAATAACACAAAATACACAGAATAGTAAGTAATGCATTCAACCGAAATGTGAGTAGAATATAATTTGCCTCAAACGTCCTAGGTGCTAACTTGATGCAACCCTTTTTAATATAGTTTCCATATCATTTAGAGTAGTCTGCAACCATTTCTATGTGTGTGCTACTGATGTTGACGAAGTTATTCTAAACAGTATAACCAGTTTCACATAATAGTACTACAGTGTTTCAAAGCAGTACAAAGATCAAGGCAGTTCCAATGGAAATGAAATGCAGTAGGTTCTTGAATTCAACTTTACTTTATGTATTCCGTGGCTGTGAGTAGTATTCATTGTGTTTCTATTCACTTACACTTCACCCTGTATAGTTATGCACATGTACATAACACAAAATACACAGAATAGTAACTAATGCATTCACTGACAAGAGAGTACAATATAATTTTACTCAATAGTATGTGCTAAGTTGATGCAACCTTTTCTAATATACTTTCCGTATCATTTAGAGTAGATCCGCAACCATTTTTATGTGTGTGCTACTGATGTTGGTGAAGTTACTCGAAGCAATATAACCAGTTTCACATAATAGAACTACATTGTTTCAAAGCAACAGAAGGATAAAGGCAGTTCTAATGTAAATGCAATGTAGTAGGTTCTTGAATTCAACTTTACTTTATGTATTCAGTGGCTGTGAGTAGCATTCATTGTGTTTCTATTCACTTACACTTCACCCTGTATAGTTATGCACATCTACATAACACAAAATACACAGAATAGTAACTAATGCATTCACCTGAGAAGAGAGTACAACATAATTTTACTCAATAGTATGTGCTGTTGATGCAACCTTTTTTAATATACTTTCCATATCATTTAGAGTAGTCTGCATCCATTTCTATCAGTGTGCTACTGATGTTGACGAAGTTACTCTAAGCAATATAACCAGTTTCACATAATAGTACTTCAGTGTTTCAAAGCAATACAAAGATCAAGGCAGTTCCAATGTAAATGCAATGCAGTAGGTTCTTGAATTCAACATTATGTATTCTGTGGCTGTGAGTAGTATTCATTCTGTTTCTATTCACTTACACTTCACCCTGTATAGTTATGCACCTGTAAATAACACAAAATACACAGAATAGTAAGTAATGCATTCAACCGAAATGTGAGTAGAATATAATTTCTCTCAAACGTCCTATGTGCTAACTTGATGCAACCCTTTTTAATATAGTTTCCATATCATTTATAGTAGTCTGCAACCATTTCTATGCGTGTGCTACTGATGTTGACGAAGTTATTCTAAACAGTATAACCAGTTTCACATAATAGTACTACAGTGTTTCAAAGCAGTACAAAGATCTAGGCAGTTCCAATGGAAATGAAATGCAGTAGGTTCTTGAATTCAACTTTACTTTATGTATTCCGTGGCTGTGAGTAGTATTCATTGTGTTTCTATTCACTTACACTTCACCCTGTATAGTTATGCACATGTACATAACACAAAATACACATAATAGTAACTAATGCATTCACTGACAAGAGAGTACAATATAATTTTACTCAATAGTATGTGCTAAGTTGATGCCACCTTTTCTAATATACTTTCCGTATCATTTAGAGTAGATCCGCAACCATTTTTATGTGTGTGCTACTGATGTTGGTGAAGTTACTCGAAGCAATATAACCAGTTTCACATAATAGAACTACATTGTTTCAAAGCAACAGAAGGATAAAGGCAGTTCTAATGTAAATGCAATGTAGTAGGTTCTTGAATTCAACTTTACTTTATGTATTCAGTGGCTGTGAGTAGTATTCATTGTGTTTCTATTCACTTACACTTCACCCTGTATAGTTATGCACATGTACATAACACAAAATACACAGAATAGTAACTAATGCATTCACCTGACAAGAGAATACAATATAATTTTACTCAGTATGTGCTAAATAGATGCAACCTTTTCTAATATACTTTCCATATCATTTAGAGTGGTCTGCATCCATTTCTATGTGTGTGCTACTGATGTTGACGAAGTTACTCTAAGCAGTATAACCAGTTTCACATAATAGTACTTCAGTGTTTCAAAGCAATACAAAGATCAAGGCAGTTCCAATGTAAATGCAATGCAGTAGGTTCTTGAATTCAACATTATGTATTCTGTGGCTGTGAGTAGTATTCATTCTGTTTCTATTCACTTACACTTCACCCTGTATAGTTATGCACATGTATATAACACAAAATACACAGAATAGTAAGTAAATGCATTCAACCAAAATGAGAGTAGAATATAATTTCTCTCAACGTCCTAGGTGCTAACTTGATGCAACCTTTTTAATATACTTTCCATATCATTTAGAGTAGTCTGCAACCATTTGTATGTGTGTGCTACTGATGTTGACGAAGTTACTCTAACCAATATGACCAGTTTCACATAATAGTACTTCAGTGTTGGAAAGCAATACAAAGATCAAGGCAGTTCCAATGTAAATGCAATGCAGTAGGTTCTTGAATTCAACTTTATGTATTCCGTGGCTGTGAGTAGTACTCATTGTGTTTCAATTCACTTCACTTCACCCTCTATAGTTATGCACCTGTAAATAACACAAAATACACAGAATAGTAAGTAATGCATTCAACCGAAATGTGAGTAGAATATAATTTGCCTCAAACGTCCTAGGTGCTAACTTGATGCAACCCTTTTTAATATAGTTTCCATATCATTTAGAGTAGTCTGCAACCATTTCTATGTGTGTGCTACTGATGTTGACGAAGTTATTCTAAACAGTATAACCAGTTTCACATAATAGTACTACAGTGTTTCAAAGCAGTACAAAGATCAAGGCAGTTCCAATGGAAATGAAATGCAGTAGGTTCTTGAATTCAACTTTACTTTATGTATTCCGTGGCTGTGAGTAGTATTCATTGTGTTTCTATTCACTTACACTTCACCCTGTATAGTTATGCAAATGTACATAACACAAAATACACAGAATAGTAACTAATGCATTCACTGACAAGAGAGTACAATATAATTTTACTCAATAGTATGTGCTAAGTTGATGCAACCTTTTCTAATATACTTTCCGTATCATTTAGAGTAGATCCGCAACCATTTTTATGTGTGTGCTACTGATGTTGGTGAAGTTACTCAAAGCAATATAACCAGTTTCACATAATAGAACTACATTGTTTCAAAGCAACAGAAGGATAAAGGCAGTTCTAATGTAAATACAATGTAGTAGGGCTTGAATTCAACTTTACTTTATGTATTCAGTGGCTGTGAGTAGCATTCATTGTGTTTCTATTCACTTACACTTCACCCTGTATAGTTATGCACATCTACATAACACAAAATACACAGAATAGTAACTAATGCATTCACCTGAGAAGAGAGTACAACATAATTTTACTCAATAGTATGTGCTGTTGATGCAACCTTTTTTAATATACTTTCCATATCATTTAGAGTAGTCTGCATCCATTTCTATCAGTGTGCTACTGATGTTGACGAAGTTACTCTAAGCAATATAACCAGTTTCACATAATAGTACTTCAGTGTTTCAAAGCAATACAAAGATCAAGGCAGTTCCAATGTAAATGCAATGCAGTAGGTTCTTGAATTCAACATTATGTATTCTGTGGCTGTGAGTAGTATTCATTCTGTTTCTATTCACTTACACTTCACCCTGTATAGTTATGCACCTGTAAATAACACAAAATACACAGAATAGTAAGTAATGCATTCAACCGAAATGTGAGTAGAATATAATTTCTCTCAAACGTCCTAGGTGCTAACTTGATGCAACCCTTTTTAATATAGTTTCCATATCATTTATAGTAGTCTGCAACCATTTCTATGTGTGTGCTACTGATGTTGACGAAGTTATTCTAAACAGTATAACCAGTTTCACATAATAGTACTACAGTGTTTCAAAGCAGTACAAAGATCTAGGCAGTTCCAATGGAAATGAAATGCAGTAGGTTCTTGAATTCAACTTTACTTTATGTATTCCGTGGCTGTGAGTAGTATTCATTGTGTTTCTATTCACTTACACTTCACCCTGTATAGTTATGCACATGTACATAACACAAAATACACATAATAGTAACTAATGCATTCACCTGACAAGAGAGTACAATATAATTTTACTCAATAGTATGTGCTAAGTTGATGCCACCTTTTCTAATATACTTTCCGTATCATTTAGAGTAGATCCGCAACCATTTTTATGTGGGTGCTACTGATGTTGGTGAAGTTACTCGAAGCAATATAACCAGTTTCACATAATAGAACTACATTGTTTCAAAGCAACAGAAGGATAAAGGCAGTTCTAATGTAAATGCAATGTAGTAGGTTCTTGAATTCAACTTTACTTTATGTATTCAGTGGCTGTGAGTAGTATTCATTGTGTTTCTATTCACTTACACTTCACCCTGTATAGTTATGCACATGTACATAACACAAAATACACAGAATAGTAACTAATGCATTCACCTGACAAGAGAATACAATATAATTTTACTCAGTATGTGCTAAATTGATGCAACCTTTTCTAATATACTTTCCATATCATTTAGAGTGGTCTGCATCCATTTCTATGTGTGTGCTACTGATGTTGACGAAGTTACTCTAAGCAGTATAACCAGTTTCACATAATAGTACTTCAGTGTTTCAAAGCAATACAAAGATCAAGGCAGTTCCAATGTAAATGCAATGCAGTAGGTTCTTGAATTCAACATTATGTATTCTGTGGCTGTGAGTAGTATTCATTCTGTTTCTATTCACTTACACTTCACCCTGTATAGTTATGCACATGTATATAACACAAAATACACAGAATAGTAAGTAAATGCATTCAACCGAAATGAGAGTAGAATATAATTTCTCTCAAACGTCCTAGGTGCTAACTTGATGCAACCTTTTTAATATACTTTCCATATCATTTAGAGTAGTCTGCAACCATTTGTATGTGTGTGCTACTGATGTTGACGAAGTTACTCTAACCAATATGACCAGTTTCACATAATAGTACTTCAGTGTTGGAAAGCAATACAAAGATCAAGGCAGTTCCAATGTAAATGCAATGCAGTAGGTTCTTGAATTCAACTTTATGTATTCCGTGGCTGTGAGTAGTACTCATTGTGTTTCAATTCACTTCACTTCACCCTCTATAGTTATGCACCTGTAAATAACACAAAATACACAGAATAGTAAGTAATGCATTCAACCGAAATGTGAGTAGAATATAATTTCCCTCAAACGTCCTAGGTGCTAACTTGATGCAACCCTTTTTAATATAGTTTCCATATCATTTAGAGTAGTCTGCAACCATTTCTATGTGTGTGCTACTGATGTTGACGAAGTTATTCTAAACAGTATAACCAGTTTCACATAATAGTACTACAGTGTTTCAAAGCAGTACAAAGATCAAGGCAGTTCCAATGGAAATGAAATGCAGTAGGTTCTTGAATTCAACTTTACTTTATGTATTCCGTGGCTGTGAGTAGTATTCATTGTGTTTCTATTCACTTACACTTCACCCTGTATAGTTATGCACATGTACATAACACAAAATACACAGAATAGTAACTAATGCATTCACTGACAAGAGAGTACAATATAATTTTACTCAATAGTATGTGCTAAGTTGATGCAACCTTTTCTAATATACTTTCCGTATCATTTAGAGTAGATCCGCAACCATTTTTATGTGTGTGCTACTGATGTTGGTGAAGTTACTCGAAGCAATATAACCAGTTTCACATAATAGAACTACATTGTTTCAACGCAACAGAAGGATAAAGGCAGTTCTAATGTAAATGCAATGTAGTAGGGCTTGAATTCAACTTTACTTTATGTATTCAGTGGCTGTGAGTAGCATTCATTGTGTTTCTATTCACTTACACTTCACCCTGTATAGTTATGCACATGTACATAACACAAAATACACAGAATAGTAACTAATGCATTCACCTGAGAAGAGAGTACAACATAATTTTACTCAATAGTATGTGCTGTTGATGCAACCTTTTTTAATATACTTTCCATATCATTTAGAGTAGTCTGCATCCATTTCTATCAGTGTGCTACTGATGTTGACGAAGTTATTCTAAACAGTATAACCAGTTTCACATAATAGTACCAGTGTTTCAAAGCAGTACAAAGATCAAGGCAGTTCCAATGGAAATGAAATGCAGTAGGTTCTTGAATTCAACATTATGTATTCTGTGGCTGTGAGTAGTATTCATTCTGTTTCTATTCACTTACACTTCACCCTGTATAGTTATGCACATGTATATAACACAAAATACACAGAATAGTAAGTAAATGCATTCAACCGAAATGAGAGTAGAATATAATTTCTCTCAAACGTCCTAGGTGCTAACTTGATGCAACCTTTTTAATATACTTTCCATATCATTTAGAGTAGTCTGCAACCATTTGTATGTGTGTGCTACTGATGTTGACGAAGTTACTCTAAGCAATATGACCAGTTTCACATAATAGTACTTCAGTGTTTGAAAGCAATACAAAGATCAAGGCAGTTCCAATGTAAATGCAATGCAGTAGGTTCTTGAATTCAACTTTATGTATTCCGTGGCTGTGAGTAGTACTCATTGTGTTTCAATTCACTTCACTTCACCCTCTATAGTTATGCACCTGTAAATAACACAAAATACACAGAATAGTAAGTAATGCATTCAACCGAAATGTGAGTAGAATATAATTTGCCTCAAACGTCCTAGGTGCTAACTCCGTGGCTGTGAGTAGTATTCATTGTGTTTCTATTCACTTACACTTCACCCTGTATAGTTATGCACATGTACATAACACAAAATACACAGAATAGTAACTAATGCATTCACTGACAAGAGAGTACAATATAATTTTACTCAATAGTATGTGCTAAGTTGATGCAACCTTTTCTAATATACTTTCCGTATCATTTAGAGTAGATCCGCAACCATTTTTATGTGTGTGCTACTGATGTTGGTGAAGTTACTCGAAGCAATATAACCAGTTTCACATAATAGAACTACATTGTTTCAACGCAACAGAAGGATAAAGGCAGTTCTAATGTAAATGCAATGTAGTAGGGCTTGAATTCAACTTTACTTTATGTATTCAGTGGCTGTGAGTAGCATTCATTGTGTTTCTATTCACTTACACTTCACCCTGTATAGTTATGCACATGTACATAACACAAAATACACAGAATAGTAACTAATGCATTCACCTGAGAAGAGAGTACAACATAATTTTACTCAATAGTATGTGCTGTTGATGCAACCTTTTTTAATATACTTTCCATATCATTTAGAGTAGTCTGCATCCATTTCTATCAGTGTGCTACTGATGTTGACGAAGTTATTCTAAACAGTATAACCAGTTTCACATAATAGTACCAGTGTTTCAAAGCAGTACAAAGATCAAGGCAGTTCCAATGGAAATGAAATGCAGTAGGTTCTTGAATTCAACATTATGTATTCTGTGGCTGTGAGTAGTATTCATTCTGTTTCTATTCACTTACACTTCACCCTGTATAGTTATGCACATGTATATAACACAAAATACACAGAATAGTAAGTAAATGCATTCAACCGAAATGAGAGTAGAATATAATTTCTCTCAAACGTCCTAGGTGCTAACTTGATGCAACCTTTTTAATATACTTTCCATATCATTTAGAGTAGTCTGCAACCATTTGTATGTGTGTGCTACTGATGTTGACGAAGTTACTCTAAGCAATATGACCAGTTTCACATAATAGTACTTCAGTGTTTGAAAGCAATACAAAGATCAAGGCAGTTCCAATGTAAATGCAATGCAGTAGGTTCTTGAATTCAACTTTATGTATTCCGTGGCTGTGAGTAGTACTCATTGTGTTTCAATTCACTTCACTTCACCCTCTATAGTTATGCACCTGTAAATAACACAAAATACACAGAATAGTAAGTAATGCATTCAACCGAAATGTGAGTAGAATATAATTTGCCTCAAACGTCCTAGGTGCTAACTCCGTGGCTGTGAGTAGTATTCATTGTGTTTCTATTCACTTACACTTCACCCTGTATAGTTATGCACATGTACATAACACAAAATACACAGAATAGTAACTAATGCATTCACTGACAAGAGAGTACAATATAATTTTACTCAATAGTATGTGCTAAGTTGATGCAACCTTTTCTAATATACTTTCCGTATCATTTAGAGTAGATCCGCAACCATTTTTATGTGTGTGCTACTGATGTTGGTGAAGTTACTCGAAGCAATATAACCAGTTTCACATAATAGAACTACATTGTTTCAAAGCAACAGAAGGATAAAGGCAGTTCTAATGTAAATGCAATGTAGTAGGTTCTTGAATTCAACTTTACTTTATGTATTCAGTGGCTGTGAGTAGCATTCATTGTGTTTCTATTCACTTACACTTCACCCTGTATAGTTATGCACATCTACATAACACAAAATACACAGAATAGTAACTAATGCATTCACCTGAGAAGAGAGTACAACATAATTTTACTCAATAGTATGTGCTGTTGATGCAACCTTTTTTAATATACTTTCCATATCATTTAGAGTAGTCTGCATCCATTTCTATCAGTGTGCTACTGATGTTGACGAAGTTACTCTAAGCAATATAACCAGTTTCACATAATAGTACTTCAGTGTTTCAAAGCAATACAAAGATCAAGGCAGTTCCAATGTAAATGCAATGCAGTAGGTTCTTGAATTCAACATTATGTATTCTGTGGCTGTGAGTAGTATTCATTCTGTTTCTATTCACTTACACTTCACCCTGTATAGTTATGCACCTGTAAATAACACAAAATACACAGAATAGTAAGTAATGCATTCAACCGAAATGTGAGTAGAATATAATTTCTCTCAAACGTCCTAGGTGCTAACTTGATGCAACCCTTTTTAATATAGTTTCCATATCATTTATAGTAGTCTGCAACCATTTCTATGTGTGTGCTACTGATGTTGACGAAGTTATTCTAAACAGTATAACCAGTTTCACATAATAGTACTACAGTGTTTCAAAGCAGTACAAAGATCTAGGCAGTTCCAATGGAAATGAAATGCAGTAGGTTCTTGAATTCAACTTTACTTTATGTATTCCGTGGCTGTGAGTAGTATTCATTGTGTTTCTATTCACTTACACTTCACCCTGTATAGTTATGCACATGTACATAACACAAAATACACATAATAGTAACTAATGCATTCACCTGACAAGAGAGTACAATATAATTTTACTCAATAGTATGTGCTAAGTTGATGCCACCTTTTCTAATATACTTTCCGTATCATTTAGAGTAGATCCGCAACCATTTTTATGTGTGTGCTACTGATGTTGGTGAAGTTACTCGAAGCAATATAACCAGTTTCACATAATAGAACTACATTGTTTCAAAGCAACAGAAGGATAAAGGCAGTTCTAATGTAAATGCAATGTAGTAGGTTCTTGAATTCAACTTTACTTTATGTATTCAGTGGCTGTGAGTAGTATTCATTGTGTTTCTATTCACTTACACTTCACCCTGTATAGTTATGCACATGTATATAACACAAAATACACAGAATAGTAAGTAAATGCATTCAACCGAAATGAGAGTAGAATATAATTTCTCTCAAACGTCCTAGGTGCTAACTTGATGCAACCTTTTTAATATACTTTCCATATCATTTAGAGTAGTCTGCAACCATTTGTATGTGTGTGCTACTGATGTTGACGAAGTTACTCTAAGCAATATGACCAGTTTCACATAATTGTACTTCAGTGTTTGAAAGCAATACAAAGATCAAGGCAGTTCCAATGTAAATGCAATGCAGTAGGTTCTTGAATTCAACTTTATGTATTCCGTGTCTGTGAGTAGTATTCATTGTGTATCTATTCACTTACACTTCACCCTGTATAGTTATGCACATGTATATAACACAAAATACACAGAATAGTAAGTAAATGCATTCAACCGAAATGAGAGTAGAATATAATTTCTCTCAAACGTCCTAGGTGCTAACTTGATGCAACCTTTTTAATATACTTTCCATATCATTTAGAGTAGTCTGCAACCATTTGTATGTGTGTGCTACTGATGTTGACGAAGTTACTCTAACCAATATGACCAGTTTCACATAATAGTACTTCAGTGTTGGAAAGCAATACAAAGATCAAGGCAGTTCCAATGTAAATGCAATGCAGTAGGTTCTTGAATTCAACTTTATGTATTCCGTGGCTGTGAGTAGTACTCATTGTGTTTCAATTCACTTCACTTCACCCTCTATAGTTATGCACCTGTAAATAACACAAAATACACAGAATAGTAAGTAATGCATTCAACCGAAATGTGAGTAGAATATAATTTCCCTCAAACGTCCTAGGTGCTAACTTGATGCAACCCTTTTTAATATAGTTTCCATATCATTTAGAGTAGTCTGCAACCATTTCTATGTGTGTGCTACTGATGTTGACGAAGTTATTCTAAACAGTATAACCAGTTTCACATAATAGTACTACAGTGTTTCAAAGCAGTACAAAGATCAAGGCAGTTCCAATGGAAATGAAATGCAGTAGGTTCTTGAATTCAACTTTACTTTATGTATTCCGTGGCTGTGAGTAGTATTCATTGTGTTTCTATTCACTTACACTTCACCCTGTATAGTTATGCACATGTACATAACACAAAATACACAGAATAGTAACTAATGCATTCACTGACAAGAGAGTACAATATAATTTTACTCAATAGTATGTGCTAAGTTGATGCAACCTTTTCTAATATACTTTCCGTATCATTTAGAGTAGATCCGCAACCATTTTTATGTGTGTGCTACTGATGTTGGTGAAGTTACTCGAAGCAATATAACCAGTTTCACATAATAGAACTACATTGTTTCAACGCAACAGAAGGATAAAGGCAGTTCTAATGTAAATGCAATGTAGTAGGGCTTGAATTCAACTTTACTTTATGTATTCAGTGGCTGTGAGTAGCATTCATTGTGTTTCTATTCACTTACACTTCACCCTGTATAGTTATGCACATGTACATAACACAAAATACACAGAATAGTAACTAATGCATTCACCTGAGAAGAGAGTACAACATAATTTTACTCAATAGTATGTGCTGTTGATGCAACCTTTTTTAATATACTTTCCATATCATTTAGAGTAGTCTGCATCCATTTCTATCAGTGTGCTACTGATGTTGACGAAGTTATTCTAAACAGTATAACCAGTTTCACATAATAGTACCAGTGTTTCAAAGCAGTACAAAGATCAAGGCAGTTCCAATGGAAATGAAATGCAGTAGGTTCTTGAATTCAACATTATGTATTCTGTGGCTGTGAGTAGTATTCATTCTGTTTCTATTCACTTACACTTCACCCTGTATAGTTATGCACATGTATATAACACAAAATACACAGAATAGTAAGTAAATGCATTCAACCGAAATGAGAGTAGAATATAATTTCTCTCAAACGTCCTAGGTGCTAACTTGATGCAACCTTTTTAATATACTTTCCATATCATTTAGAGTAGTCTGCAACCATTTGTATGTGTGTGCTACTGATGTTGACGAAGTTACTCTAAGCAATATGACCAGTTTCACATAATAGTACTTCAGTGTTTGAAAGCAATACAAAGATCAAGGCAGTTCCAATGTAAATGCAATGCAGTAGGTTCTTGAATTCAACTTTATGTATTCCGTGGCTGTGAGTAGTACTCATTGTGTTTCAATTCACTTCACTTCACCCTCTATAGTTATGCACCTGTAAATAACACAAAATACACAGAATAGTAAGTAATGCATTCAACCGAAATGTGAGTAGAATATAATTTGCCTCAAACGTCCTAGGTGCTAACTCCGTGGCTGTGAGTAGTATTCATTGTGTTTCTATTCACTTACACTTCACCCTGTATAGTTATGCACATGTACATAACACAAAATACACAGAATAGTAACTAATGCATTCACTGACAAGAGAGTACAATATAATTTTACTCAATAGTATGTGCTAAGTTGATGCAACCTTTTCTAATATACTTTCCGTATCATTTAGAGTAGATCCGCAACCATTTTTATGTGTGTGCTACTGATGTTGGTGAAGTTACTCGAAGCAATATAACCAGTTTCACATAATAGAACTACATTGTTTCAACGCAACAGAAGGATAAAGGCAGTTCTAATGTAAATGCAATGTAGTAGGGCTTGAATTCAACTTTACTTTATGTATTCAGTGGCTGTGAGTAGCATTCATTGTGTTTCTATTCACTTACACTTCACCCTGTATAGTTATGCACATGTACATAACACAAAATACACAGAATAGTAACTAATGCATTCACCTGAGAAGAGAGTACAACATAATTTTACTCAATAGTATGTGCTGTTGATGCAACCTTTTTTAATATACTTTCCATATCATTTAGAGTAGTCTGCATCCATTTCTATCAGTGTGCTACTGATGTTGACGAAGTTATTCTAAACAGTATAACCAGTTTCACATAATAGTACCAGTGTTTCAAAGCAGTACAAAGATCAAGGCAGTTCCAATGGAAATGAAATGCAGTAGGTTCTTGAATTCAACATTATGTATTCTGTGGCTGTGAGTAGTATTCATTCTGTTTCTATTCACTTACACTTCACCCTGTATAGTTATGCACATGTATATAACACAAAATACACAGAATAGTAAGTAAATGCATTCAACCGAAATGAGAGTAGAATATAATTTCTCTCAAACGTCCTAGGTGCTAACTTGATGCAACCTTTTTAATATACTTTCCATATCATTTAGAGTAGTCTGCAACCATTTGTATGTGTGTGCTACTGATGTTGACGAAGTTACTCTAAGCAATATGACCAGTTTCACATAATAGTACTTCAGTGTTTGAAAGCAATACAAAGATCAAGGCAGTTCCAATGTAAATGCAATGCAGTAGGTTCTTGAATTCAACTTTATGTATTCCGTGGCTGTGAGTAGTACTCATTGTGTTTCAATTCACTTCACTTCACCCTCTATAGTTATGCACCTGTAAATAACACAAAATACACAGAATAGTAAGTAATGCATTCAACCGAAATGTGAGTAGAATATAATTTGCCTCAAACGTCCTAGGTGCTAACTCCGTGGCTGTGAGTAGTATTCATTGTGTTTCTATTCACTTACACTTCACCCTGTATAGTTATGCACATGTACATAACACAAAATACACAGAATAGTAACTAATGCATTCACTGACAAGAGAGTACAATATAATTTTACTCAATAGTATGTGCTAAGTTGATGCAACCTTTTCTAATATACTTTCCGTATCATTTAGAGTAGATCCGCAACCATTTTTATGTGTGTGCTACTGATGTTGGTGAAGTTACTCGAAGCAATATAACCAGTTTCACATAATAGAACTACATTGTTTCAAAGCAACAGAAGGATAAAGGCAGTTCTAATGTAAATGCAATGTAGTAGGTTCTTGAATTCAACTTTACTTTATGTATTCAGTGGCTGTGAGTAGCATTCATTGTGTTTCTATTCACTTACACTTCACCCTGTATAGTTATGCACATCTACATAACACAAAATACACAGAATAGTAACTAATGCATTCACCTGAGAAGAGAGTACAACATAATTTTACTCAATAGTATGTGCTGTTGATGCAACCTTTTTTAATATACTTTCCATATCATTTAGAGTAGTCTGCATCCATTTCTATCAGTGTGCTACTGATGTTGACGAAGTTACTCTAAGCAATATAACCAGTTTCACATAATAGTACTTCAGTGTTTCAAAGCAATACAAAGATCAAGGCAGTTCCAATGTAAATGCAATGCAGTAGGTTCTTGAATTCAACATTATGTATTCTGTGGCTGTGAGTAGTATTCATTCTGTTTCTATTCACTTACACTTCACCCTGTATAGTTATGCACCTGTAAATAACACAAAATACACAGAATAGTAAGTAATGCATTCAACCGAAATGTGAGTAGAATATAATTTCTCTCAAACGTCCTAGGTGCTAACTTGATGCAACCCTTTTTAATATAGTTTCCATATCATTTATAGTAGTCTGCAACCATTTCTATGTGTGTGCTACTGATGTTGACGAAGTTATTCTAAACAGTATAACCAGTTTCACATAATAGTACTACAGTGTTTCAAAGCAGTACAAAGATCTAGGCAGTTCCAATGGAAATGAAATGCAGTAGGTTCTTGAATTCAACTTTACTTTATGTATTCCGTGGCTGTGAGTAGTATTCATTGTGTTTCTATTCACTTACACTTCACCCTGTATAGTTATGCACATGTACATAACACAAAATACACATAATAGTAACTAATGCATTCACCTGACAAGAGAGTACAATATAATTTTACTCAATAGTATGTGCTAAGTTGATGCCACCTTTTCTAATATACTTTCCGTATCATTTAGAGTAGATCCGCAACCATTTTTATGTGTGTGCTACTGATGTTGGTGAAGTTACTCGAAGCAATATAACCAGTTTCACATAATAGAACTACATTGTTTCAAAGCAACAGAAGGATAAAGGCAGTTCTAATGTAAATGCAATGTAGTAGGTTCTTGAATTCAACTTTACTTTATGTATTCAGTGGCTGTGAGTAGTATTCATTGTGTTTCTATTCACTTACACTTCACCCTGTATAGTTATGCACATGTATATAACACAAAATACACAGAATAGTAAGTAAATGCATTCAACCGAAATGAGAGTAGAATATAATTTCTCTCAAACGTCCTAGGTGCTAACTTGATGCAACCTTTTTAATATACTTTCCATATCATTTAGAGTAGTCTGCAACCATTTGTATGTGTGTGCTACTGATGTTGACGAAGTTACTCTAAGCAATATGACCAGTTTCACATAATTGTACTTCAGTGTTTGAAAGCAATACAAAGATCAAGGCAGTTCCAATGTAAATGCAATGCAGTAGGTTCTTGAATTCAACTTTATGTATTCCGTGTCTGTGAGTAGTATTCATTGTGTATCTATTCACTTACACTTCACCCTGTATAGTTATGCACATGTATATAACACAAAATACACAGAATAGTAAGTAAATGCATTCAACCGAAATGAGAGTAGAATATAATTTCTCTCAAACGTCCTAGGTGCTAACTTGATGCAACCTTTTTAATATACTTTCCATATCATTTAGAGTAGTCTGCAACCATTTGTATGTGTGTGCTACTGATGTTGACGAAGTTACTCTAAGCAATATGACCAGTTTCACATAATAGTACTTCAGTGTTTGAAAGCAATACAAAGATCAAGGCAGTTCCAATGTAAATGCAATGCAGTAGGTTCTTGAATTCAACTTTATGTATTCCGTGGCTGTGAGTAGTACTCATTGTGTTTCAATTCACTTCACTTCACCCTCTATAGTTATGCACCTGTAAATAACACAAAATACACAGAATAGTAAGTAATGCATTCAACCGAAATGTGAGTAGAATATAATTTGCCTCAAACGTCCTAGGTGCTAACTTGATGCAACCCTTTTTAATATAGTTTCCATATCATTTAGAGTAGTCTGCAACCATTTCTATGTGTGTGCTACTGATGTTGACGAAGTTATTCTAAACAGTATAACCAGTTTCACATAATAGTACTACAGTGTTTCAAAGCAGTACAAAGATCAAGGCAGTTCCAATGGAAATGAAATGCAGTAGGTTCTTGAATTCAACTTTACTTTATGTATTCCGTGGCTGTGAGTA
Organism: Hemitrygon akajei; assembly: GCF_048418815.1. Lineage (NCBI taxonomy): Eukaryota > Metazoa > Chordata > Chondrichthyes > Myliobatiformes > Dasyatidae > Hemitrygon > Hemitrygon akajei. Next base: position 6,959,095 of record NC_133145.1, on the reverse strand, counting down.
GTATTCATTGTGTTTCTATTCACTTACACTTCACCCTGTATAGTTATGCACATGTACATAACACAAAATACACAGAATAGTAACTAATGCATTCACTGACAAGAGAGTACAATATAATTTTACTCAATAGTATGTGCTAAGTTGATGCAACCTTTTCTAATATACTTTCCGTATCATTTAGAGTAGATCCGCAACCATTTTTATGTGTGTGCTACTGATGTTGGTGAAGTTACTCGAAGCAATATAACCAGTTTCACATAATAGAACTACATTGTTTCAAAGCAACAGAAGGATAAAGGCAGTTCTAATGTAAATGTAATGTAGTAGGTTCTTGAATTCAACTTTACTTTATGTATTCAGTGGCTGTGAGTAGCATTCATTGTGTTTCTATTCACTTACACTTCACCCTGTATAGTTATGCACATCTACATAACACAAAATACACAGAATAGTAACTAATGCATTCACCTGAGAAGAGAGTACAACATAATTTTACTCAATAGTATGTGCTGTTGATGCAACCTTTTTTTAATATACTTTCCATATCATTTAGAGTAGTCTGCATCCATTTCTATCAGTGTGCTACTGATGTTGACGAAGTTACTCTAAGCAATATAACCAGTTTCACATAATAGTACTTCAGTGTTTCAAAGCAATACAAAGATCAAGGCAGTTCCAATGTAAATGCAATGCAGTAGGTTCTTGAATTCAACATTATGTATTCTGTGGCTGTGAGTAGTATTCATTCTGTTTCTATTCACTTACACTTCACCCTGTATAGTTATGCACCTGTAAATAACACAAAATACACAGAATAGTAAGTAATGCATTCAACCGAAATGTGAGTAGAATATAATTTCTCTCAAACGTCCTAGGTGCTAACTTGATGCAACCCTTTTTAATATAGTTTCCATATCATTTATAGTAGTCTGCAACCATTTCTATGTGTGTGCTACTGATGTTGACGAAGTTATTCTAAACAGTATAACCAGTTTCACATAATAGTACTACAGTGTTTCAAAGCAGTACAAAGATCTAGGCAGTTCCAATGGAAATGAAATGCAGTAGGTTCTTGAATTCAACTTTACTTTATGTATTCCGTGGCTGTGAGTAGTATTCATTGTGTTTCTATTCACTTACACTTCACCCTGTATAGTTATGCACATGTACATAACACAAAATACACATAATAGTAACTAATGCATTCACCTGACAAGAGAGTACAATATAATTTTACTCAATAGTATGTGCTAAGTTGATGCCACCTTTTCTAATATACTTTCCGTATCATTTAGAGTAGATCCGCAACCATTTTTATGTGTGTGCTACTGATGTTGGTGAAGTTACTCGAAGCAATATAACCAGTTTCACATAATAGAACTACATTGTTTCAAAGCAACAGAAGGATAAAGGCAGTTCTAATGTAAATGCAATGTAGTAGGTTCTTGAATTCAACTTTACTTTATGTATTCAGTGGCTGTGAGTAGTATTCATTGTGTTTCTATTCACTTACACTTCACCCTGTATAGTTATGCACATGTATATAACACAAAATACACAGAATAGTAAGTAAATGCATTCAACCGAAATGAGAGTAGAATATAATTTCTCTCAAACGTCCTAGGTGCTAACTTGATGCAACCTTTTTAATATACTTTCCATATCATTTAGAGTAGTCTGCAACCATTTGTATGTGTGTGCTACTGATGTTGACGAAGTTACTCTAAGCAATATGACCAGTTTCACATAATTGTACTTCAGTGTTTGAAAGCAATACAAAGATCAAGGCAGTTCCAATGTAAATGCAATGCAGTAGGTTCTTGAATTCAACTTTATGTATTCCGTGTCTGTGAGTAGTATTCATTGTGTATCTATTCACTTACACTTCACCCTGTATAGTTATGCACATGTATATAACACAAAATACACAGAATAGTAAGTAAATGCATTCAACCGAAATGAGAGTAGAATATAATTTCTCTCAAACGTCCTAGGTGCTAACTTGATGCAACCTTTTTAATATACTTTCCATATCATTTAGAGTAGTCTGCAACCATTTGTATGTGTGTGCTACTGATGTTGACGAAGTTACTCTAAGCAATATGACCAGTTTCACATAATAGTACTTCAGTGTTTGAAAGCAATACAAAGATCAAGGCAGTTCCAATGTAAATGCAATGCAGTAGGTTCTTGAATTCAACTTTATGTATTCCGTGGCTGTGAGTAGTACTCATTGTGTTTCAATTCACTTCACTTCACCCTCTATAGTTATGCACCTGTAAATAACACAAAATACACAGAATAGTAAGTAATGCATTCAACCGAAATGTGAGTAGAATATAATTTGCCTCAAACGTCCTAGGTGCTAACTTGATGCAACCCTTTTTAATATAGTTTCCATATCATTTAGAGTAGTCTGCAACCATTTCTATGTGTGTGCTACTGATGTTGACGAAGTTATTCTAAACAGTATAACCAGTTTCACATAATAGTACTACAGTGTTTCAAAGCAGTACAAAGATCAAGGCAGTTCCAATGGAAATGAAATGCAGTAGGTTCTTGAATTCAACTTTACTTTATGTATTCCGTGGCTGTGAGTAGTATTCATTGTGTTTCTATTCACTTACACTTCACCCTGTATAGTTATGCACATGTACATAACACAAAATACACAGAATAGTAACTAATGCATTCACTGACAAGAGAGTACAATATAATTTTACTCAATAGTATGTGCTAAGTTGATGCAACCTTTTCTAATATACTTTCCGTATCATTTAGAGTAGATCCGCAACCATTTTTATGTGTGTGCTACTGATGTTGGTGAAGTTACTCGAAGCAATATAACCAGTTTCACATAATAGAACTACATTGTTTCAAAGCAACAGAAGGATAAAGGCAGTTCTAATGTAAATGTAATGTAGTAGGTTCTTGAATTCAACTTTACTTTATGTATTCAGTGGCTGTGAGTAGCATTCATTGTGTTTCTATTCACTTACACTTCACCCTGTATAGTTATGCACATCTACATAACACAAAATACACAGAATAGTAACTAATGCATTCACCTGAGAAGAGAGTACAACATAATTTTACTCAATAGTATGTGCTGTTGATGCAACCTTTTTTTAATATACTTTCCATATCATTTAGAGTAGTCTGCATCCATTTCTATCAGTGTGCTACTGATGTTGACGAAGTTACTCTAAGCAATATAACCAGTTTCACATAATAGTACTTCAGTGTTTCAAAGCAATACAAAGATCAAGGCAGTTCCAATGTAAATGCAATGCAGTAGGTTCTTGAATTCAACATTATGTATTCTGTGGCTGTGAGTAGTATTCATTCTGTTTCTATTCACTTACACTTCACCCTGTATAGTTATGCACCTGTAAATAACACAAAATACACAGAATAGTAAGTAATGCATTCAACCGAAATGTGAGTAGAATATAATTTCTCTCAAACGTCCTAGGTGCTAACTTGATGCAACCCTTTTTAATATAGTTTCCATATCATTTATAGTAGTCTGCAACCATTTCTATGTGTGTGCTACTGATGTTGACGAAGTTATTCTAAACAGTATAACCAGTTTCACATAATAGTACTACAGTGTTTCAAAGCAGTACAAAGATCTAGGCAGTTCCAATGGAAATGAAATGCAGTAGGTTCTTGAATTCAACTTTACTTTATGTATTCCGTGGCTGTGAGTAGTATTCATTGTGTTTCTATTCACTTACACTTCACCCTGTATAGTTATGCACATGTACATAACACAAAATACACATAATAGTAACTAATGCATTCACCTGACAAGAGAGTACAATATAATTTTACTCAATAGTATGTGCTAAGTTGATGCCACCTTTTCTAATATACTTTCCGTATCATTTAGAGTAGATCCGCAACCATTTTTATGTGTGTGCTACTGATGTTGGTGAAGTTACTCGAAGCAATATAACCAGTTTCACATAATAGAACTACATTGTTTCAAAGCAACAGAAGGATAAAGGCAGTTCTAATGTAAATGCAATGTAGTAGGTTCTTGAATTCAACTTTACTTTATGTATTCAGTGGCTGTGAGTAGTATTCATTGTGTTTCTATTCACTTACACTTCACCCTGTATAGTTATGCACATGTACATAACACAAAATACACAGAATAGTAACTAATGCATTCACCTGACAAGAGAATACAATATAATTTTACTCAGTATGTGCTAAATTGATGCAACCTTTTCTAATATACTTTCCATATCATTTAGAGTAGTCTGCAACCATTTCTATGTGTGTGCTACTGATGTTGACGAAGTTACTCTAACCAATATGACCAGTTTCACATAATAGTAATTCAGTGTTGGAAAGCAATACAAAGATCAAGGCAGTTCCAATGTAAATGCAATGCAGTAGGTTCTTGAATTCAACTTTATGTATTCCGTGGCTGTGAGTAGTACTCATTGTGTTTCAATTCACTTCACTTCACCCTCTATAGTTATGCACCTGTAAATAACACAAAATACACAGAATAGTAAGTAATGCATTCAACCGAAATGTGAGTAGAATATAATTTCCCTCAAACGTCCTAGGTGCTAACTTGATGCAACCCTTTTTAATATAGTTTCCATATCATTTAGAGTAGTCTGCAACCATTTCTATGTGTGTGCTACTGATGTTGACGAAGTTATTCTAAACAGTATAACCAGTTTCACATAATAGTACTACAGTGTTTCAAAGCAGTACAAAGATCAAGGCAGTTCCAATGGAAATGAAATGCAGTAGGTTCTTGAATTCAACTTTACTTTATGTATTCCGTGGCTGTGAGTAGTATTCATTGTGTTTCTATTCACTTACACTTCACCCTGTATAGTTATGCACATGTACATAACACAAAATACACAGAATAGTAACTAATGCATTCACTGACAAGAGAGTACAATATAATTTTACTCAATAGTATGTGCTAAGTTGATGCAACCTTTTCTAATATACTTTCCGTATCATTTAGAGTAGATCCGCAACCATTTTTATGTGTGTGCTACTGATGTTGGTGAAGTTACTCGAAGCAATATAACCAGTTTCACATAATAGAACTACATTGTTTCAAAGCAACAGAAGGATAAAGGCAGTTCTAATGTAAATGCAATGTAGTAAGGCTTGAATTCAACTTTACTTTATGTATTCAGTGGCTGTGAGTAGCATTCATTGTGTTTCTATTCACTTACACTTCACCCTGTATAGTTATGCACATGTACATAACACAAAATACACAGAATAGTAACTAATGCATTCACCTGAGAAGAGAGTACAACATAATTTTACTCAATAGTATGTGCTGTTGATGCAACCTTTTTAAATATACTTTCCATATCATTTAGAGTAGTCTGCATCCATTTCTATCAGTGTGCTACTGATGTTGACGAAGTTATTCTAAACAGTATAACCAGTTTCACATAATAGTACCAGTGTTTCAAAGCAGTACAAAGATCAAGGCAGTTCCAATGGAAATGAAATGCAGTAGGTTCTTGAATTCAACTTTACTTTATGTATTCCGTGGCTGTGAGTAGTATTCATTGTGTTTCTATTCACTTACACTTCACCCTGTATAGTTATGCACATGTACATAACACAAAATACACAGAATAGTAACTAATGCATTCACCTGACAAGAGAGTACAATATAATTTTACTCAATAGTTTGTGCTAAGTTGATGCAACCTTTTCTAATATACTTTCCGTATCATTTAGAGTAGATCCGCAACCATTTTTATGTGTGTGCTACTGATGTTGGTGAAGTTACTCGAAGCAATATAACCAGTTTCACATAATAGAACTACATTGTTTCAAAGCAACAGAAGGATAAAGGCAGTTCTAATGTAAATGCAATGTAGAAGGTTCTTGAATTCAACTTTACTTTATGTATTCAGTGGCTGTGAGTAGTATTCATTGTGTTTCTATTCACTTACACTTCACCCTGTATAGTTATGCACATGTACATAACACAAAATACACAGAATAGTAACTAATGCATTCACCTGACAAGAGAGTACAACATAATTTTACTCAATAGTATGTGCTAAGTTGATGCAACCATTTTTAATATACTTTCCATATCATTTAGAGTAGTCTGCAACCATTTCTAAGTGTGTGCTACTGATGTTGACGAAGATACTCTAAGCCATATAACCAGTTTCACATAATAGTACTTCAGTGTTTCAAAACAATACAAAGATCAAGGCAGTTCCAAAGTAAATGCAATGCAGTAGGTTCTTGAATTCAACTTTATGTATTCCGTGTCTGTGAGTAGTATTCATTGTGTATCTATTCACTTACACTTCACCCTGTATAGTTATGCACATGTATATAACACAAAATACACAGAATAGTAAGTAAATGCATTCAACCGAAATGAGAGTAGAATATAATTTCTCTCAAACGTCCTAGGTGCTAACTTGATGCAACCTTTTTAATATACTTTCCATATCATTTAGAGTAGTCTGCAACCATTTGTATGTGTGTGCTACTGATGTTGACGAAGTTACTCTAAGCAATATGACCAGTTTCACATAATAGTACTTCAGTGTTTGAAAGCAATACAAAGATCAAGGCAGTTCCAATGTAAATGCAATGCAGTAGGTTCTTGAATTCAACTTTATGTATTCCGTGGCTGTGAGTAGTACTCATTGTGTTTCAATTCACTTCACTTCACCCTCTATAGTTATGCACCTGTAAATAACACAAAATACACAGAATAGTAAGTAATGCATTCAACCGAAATGTGAGTAGAATATAATTTGCCTCAAACGTCCTAGGTGCTAACTTGATGCAACCCTTTTTAATATAGTTTCCATATCATTTAGAGTAGTCTGCAACCATTTCTATGTGTGTGCTACTGATGTTGACGAAGTTATTCTAAACAGTATAACCAGTTTCACATAATAGTACTACAGTGTTTCAAAGCAGTACAAAGATCAAGGCAGTTCCAATGGAAATGAAATGCAGTAGGTTCTTGAATTCAACTTTACTTTATGTATTCCGTGGCTGTGAGTAGTATTCATTGTGTTTCTATTCACTTACACTTCACCCTGTATAGTTATGCACATGTACATAACACAAAATACACAGAATAGTAACTAATGCATTCACTGACAAGAGAGTACAATATAATTTTACTCAATAGTATGTGCTAAGTTGATGCAACCTTTTCTAATATACTTTCCGTATCATTTAGAGTAGATCCGCAACCATTTTTATGTGTGTGCTACTGATGTTGGTGAAGTTACTCGAAGCAATATAACCAGTTTCACATAATAGAACTACATTGTTTCAAAGCAACAGAAGGATAAAGGCAGTTCTAATGTAAATGCAATGTAGTAAGGCTTGAATTCAACTTTACTTTATGTATTCAGTGGCTGTGAGTAGCATTCATTGTGTTTCTATTCACTTACACTTCACCCTGTATAGTTATGCACATGTACATAACACAAAATACACAGAATAGTAACTAATGCATTCACCTGAGAAGAGAGTACAACATAATTTTACTCAATAGTATGTGCTGTTGATGCAACCTTTTTTAATATACTTTCCATATCATTTAGAGTAGTCTGCATCCATTTCTATCAGTGTGCTACTGATGTTGACGAAGTTATTCTAAACAGTATAACCAGTTTCACATAATAGTACCAGTGTTTCAAAGCAGTACAAAGATCAAGGCAGTTCCAATGGAAATGAAATGCAGTAGGTTCTTGAATTCAACTTTACTTTATGTATTCCGTGGCTGTGAGTAGTATTCATTGTGTTTCTATTCACTTACACTTCACCCTGTATAGTTATGCACATGTACATAACACAAAATACACAGAATAGTAACTAATGCATTCACCTGACAAGAGAGTACAATATAATTTTACTCAATAGTTTGTGCTAAGTTGATGCAACCTTTTCTAATATACTTTCCGTATCATTTAGAGTAGATCCGCAACCATTTTTATGTGTGTGCTACTGATGTTGGTGAAGTTACTCGAAGCAATATAACCAGTTTCACATAATAGAACTACATTGTTTCAAAGCAACAGAAGGATAAAGGCAGTTCTAATGTAAATGCAATGTAGAAGGTTCTTGAATTCAACTTTACTTTATGTATTCAGTGGCTGTGAGTAGTATTCATTGTGTTTCTATTCACTTACACTTCACCCTGTATAGTTATGCACATGTACATAACACAAAATACACAGAATAGTAACTAATGCATTCACCTGACAAGAGAGTACAACATAATTTTACTCAATAGTATGTGCTAAGTTGATGCAACCATTTTTAATATACTTTCCATATCATTTAGAGTAGTCTGCAACCATTTCTAAGTGTGTGCTACTGATGTTGACGAAGATACTCTAAGCCATATAACCAGTTTCACATAATAGTACTTCAGTGTTTCAAAACAATACAAAGATCAAGGCAGTTCCAAAGTAAATGCAATGCAGTAGGTTCTTGAATTCAACTTTATGTATTCCGTGTCTGTGAGTAGTATTCATTGTGTATCTATTCACTTACACTTCACCCTGTATAGTTATACACATGTATATAACACAAAATACACAGAATAGTAAGTAAATGCATTCAACCGAAATGAGAGTAGAATATAATTTCTCTCAAACGTCCTAGGTGCTAACTTGATGCAACCTTTTTAATATACTTTCCATATCATTTAGAGTAGTCTGCAACCATTTGTATGTGTGTGCTACTGATGTTGACGAAGTTACTCTAAGCAATATGACCAGTTTCACATAATAGTACTTCAGTGTTTGAAAGCAATACAAAGATCAAGGCAGTTCCAATGTAAATGCAATGCAGTAGGTTCTTGAATTCAACTTTATGTATTCCGTGGCTGTGAGTAGTACTCATTGTGTTTCAATTCACTTCACTTCACCCTCTATAGTTATGCACCTGTAAATAACACAAAATACACAGAATAGTAAATAATGCATTCAACCGAAATGTGAGTAGAATATAATTTGCCTCAAACGTCCTAGGTGCTAACTTGATGCAACCCTTTTTAATATAGTTTCCATATCATTTAGAGTAGTCTGCAACCATTTCTATGTGTGTGCTACTGATGTTGACGAAGTTATTCTAAACAGTATAACCAGTTTCACATAATAGTACTACAGTGTTTCAAAGCAGTACAAAGATCAAGGCAGTTCCAATGGAAATGAAATGCAGTAGGTTCTTGAATTCAACTTTACTTTATGTATTCCGTGGCTGTGAGTAGTATTCATTGTGTTTCTATTCACTTACACTTCACCCTGTATAGTTATGCACATGTACATAACACAAAATACACAGAATAGTAACTAATGCATTCACTGACAAGAGAGTACAATATAATTTTACTCAATAGTATGTGCTAAGTTGATGCAACCTTTTCTAATATACTTTCCGTATCATTTAGAGTAGATCCGCAACCATTTTTATGTGTGTGCTACTGATGTTGGTGAAGTTACTCGAAGCAATATAACCAGTTTCACATAATAGAACTACATTGTTTCAAAGCAACAGAAGGATAAAGGCAGTTCTAATGTAAATGCAATGTAGTAAGGCTTGAATTCAACTTTACTTTATGTATTCAGTGGCTGTGAGTAGCATTCATTGTGTTTCTATTCACTTACACTTCACCCTGTATAGTTATGCACATGTACATAACACAAAATACACAGAATAGTAACTAATGCATTCACCTGAGAAGAGAGTACAACATAATTTTACTCAATAGTATGTGCTGTTGATGCAACCTTTTTTAATATACTTTCCATATCATTTAGAGTAGTCTGCATCCATTTCTATCAGTGTGCTACTGATGTTGACGAAGTTATTCTAAACAGTATAACCAGTTTCACATAATAGTACCAGTGTTTCAAAGCAGTACAAAGATCAAGGCAGTTCCAATGGAAATGAAATGCAGTAGGTTCTTGAATTCAACTTTACTTTATGTATTCCGTGGCTGTGAGTAGTATTCATTGTGTTTCTATTCACTTACACTTCACCCTGTATAGTTATGCACATGTACATAACACAAAATACACAGAATAGTAACTAATGCATTCACCTGACAAGAGAGTACAATATAATTTTACTCAATAGTTTGTGCTAAGTTGATGCAACCTTTTCTAATATACTTTCCGTATCATTTAGAGTAGATCCGCAACCATTTTTATGTGTGTGCTACTGATGTTGGTGAAGTTACTCGAAGCAATATAACCAGTTTCACATAATAGAACTACATTGTTTCAAAGCAACAGAAGGATAAAGGCAGTTCTAATGTAAATGCAATGTAGAAGGTTCTTGAATTCAACTTTACTTTATGTATTCAGTGGCTGTGAGTAGTATTCATTGTGTTTCTATTCACTTACACTTCACCCTGTATAGTTATGCACATGTACATAACACAAAATACACAGAATAGTAACTAATGCATTCACCTGACAAGAGAGTACAACATAATTTTACTCAATAGTATGTGCTAAGTTGATGCAACCATTTTTAATATACTTTCCATATCATTTAGAGTAGTCTGCAACCATTTCTAAGTGTGTGCTACTGATGTTGACGAAGATACTCTAAGCCATATAACCAGTTTCACATAATAGTACTTCAGTGTTTCAAAACAATACAAAGATCAAGGCAGTTCCAAAGTAAATGCAATGCAGTAGGTTCTTGAATTCAACTTTATGTATTCCGTGTCTGTGAGTAGTATTCATTGTGTATCTATTCACTTACACTTCACCCTGTATAGTTATGCACATGTATATAACACAAAATACACAGAATAGTAAGTAAATGCATTCAACCGAAATGAGAGTAGAATATAATTTCTCTCAAACGTCCTAGGTGCTAACTTGATGCAACCTTTTTAATATACTTTCCATATCATTTAGAGTAGTCTGCAACCATTTGTATGTGTGTGCTACTGATGTTGACGAAGTTACTCTAAGCAATATGACCAGTTTCACATAATAGTACTTCAGTGTTTGAAAGCAATACAAAGATCAAGGCAGTTCCAATGTAAATGCAATGCAGTAGGTTCTTGAATTCAACTTTATGTATTCCGTGGCTGTGAGTAGTACTCATTGTGTTTCAATTCACTTCACTTCACCCTCTATAGTTATGCACCTGTAAATAACACAAAATACACAGAATAGTAAGTAATGCATTCAACCGAAATGTGAGTAGAATATAATTTGCCTCAAACGTCCTAGGTGCTAACTTGATGCAACCCTTTTTAATATAGTTTCCATATCATTTAGAGTAGTCTGCAACCATTTCTATGTGTGTGCTACTGATGTTGACGAAGTTATTCTAAACAGTATAACCAGTTTCACATAATAGTATTACAGTGTTTCAAAGCAGTACAAAGATCAAGGCAGTTCCAATGGAAATGAAATGCAGTAGGTTCTTGAATTCAACTTTACTTTATGTATTCCGTGGCTGTGAGTAGTATTCATTGTGTTTCTATTCACTTACACTTCACCCTGTATAGTTATGCACATGTACATAACACAAAATACACAGAATAGTAACTAATGCATTCACTGACAAGAGAGTACAATATAATTTTACTCAATAGTATGTGCTAAGTTGATGCAACCTTTTCTAATATACTTTCCGTATCATTTAGAGTAGATCCGCAACCATTTTTATGTGTGTGCTACTGATGTTGGTGAAGTTACTCGAAGCAATATAACCAGTTTCACATAATAGAACTACATTGTTTCAAAGCAACAGAAGGATAAAGGCAGTTCTAATGTAAATGCAATGTAGTAAGGCTTGAATTCAACTTTACTTTATGTATTCAGTGGCTGTGAGTAGCATTCATTGTGTTTCTATTCACTTACACTTCACCCTGTATAGTTATGCACATGTACATAACACAAAATACACAGAATAGTAACTAATGCATTCACCTGAGAAGAGAGTACAACATAATTTTACTCAATAGTATGTGCTGTTGATGCAACCTTTTTTAATATACTTTCCATATCATTTAGAGTAGTCTGCATCCATTTCTATCAGTGTGCTACTGATGTTGACGAAGTTATTCTAAACAGTATAACCAGTTTCACATAATAGTACCAGTGTTTCAAAGCAGTACAAAGATCAAGGCAGTTCCAATGGAAATGAAATGCAGTAGGTTCTTGAATTCAACTTTACTTTATGTATTCCGTGGCTGTGAGTAGTATTCATTGTGTTTCTATTCACTTACACTTCACCCTGTATAGTTATGCACATGTACATAACACAAAATACACAGAATAGTAACTAATGCATTCACCTGACAAGAGAGTACAATATAATTTTACTCAATAGTTTGTGCTAAGTTGATGCAACCTTTTCTAATATACTTTCCGTATCATTTAGAGTAGATCCGCAACCATTTTTATGTGTGTGCTACTGATGTTGGTGAAGTTACTCGAAGCAATATAACCAGTTTCACATAATAGAACTACATTGTTTCAAAGCAACAGAAGGATAAAGGCAGTTCTAATGTAAATGCAATGTAGAAGGTTCTTGAATTCAACTTTACTTTATGTATTCAGTGGCTGTGAGTAGTATTCATTGTGTTTCTATTCACTTACACTTCACCCTGTATAGTTATGCACATGTACATAACACAAAATACACAGAATAGTAACTAATGCATTCACCTGACAAGAGAGTACAACATAATTTTACTCAATAGTATGTGCTAAGTTGATGCAACCATTTTTAATATACTTTCCATATCATTTAGAGTAGTCTGCAACCATTTCTAAGTGTGTGCTACTGATGTTGACGAAGATACTCTAAGCCATATAACCAGTTTCACATAATAGTACTTCAGTGTTTCAAAACAATACAAAGATCAAGGCAGTTCCAAAGTAAATGCAATGCAGTAGGTTCTTGAATTCAACTTTATGTATTCCGTGTCTGTGAGTAGTATTCATTGTGTATCTATTCACTTACACTTCACCCTGTATAGTTATGCACATGTATATAACACAAAATACACAGAATAGTAAGTAAATGCATTCAACCGAAATGAGAGTAGAATATAATTTCTCTCAAACGTCCTAGGTGCTAACTTGATGCAACCTTTTTAATATACTTTCCATATCATTTAGAGTAGTCTGCAACCATTTGTATGTGTGTGCTACTGATGTTGACGAAGTTACTCTAAGCAATATGACCAGTTTCACATAATAGTACTTCAGTGTTTGAAAGCAATACAAAGATCAAGGCAGTTCCAATGTAAATGCAATGCAGTAGGTTCTTGAATTCAACTTTATGTATTCCGTGGCTGTGAGTAGTACTCATTGTGTTTCAATTCACTTCACTTCACCCTCTATAGTTATGCACCTGTAAATAACACAAAATACACAGAATAGTAAGTAATGCATTCAACCGAAATGTGAGTAGAATATAATTTGCCTCAAACGTCCTAGGTGCTAACTTGATGCAACCCTTTTTAATATAGTTTCCATATCATTTAGAGTAGTCTGCAACCATTTCTATGTGTGTGCTACTGATGTTGACGAAGTTATTCTAAACAGTATAACCAGTTTCACATAATAGTATTACAGTGTTTCAAAGCAGTACAAAGATCAAGGCAGTTCCAATGGAAATGAAATGCAGTAGGTTCTTGAATTCAACTTTACTTTATGTATTCCGTGGCTGTGAGTAGTATTCATTGTGTTTCTATTCACTTACACTTCACCCTGTATAGTTATGCACATGTACATAACACAAAATACACAGAATAGTAACTAATGCATTCACTGACAAGAGAGTACAATATAATTTTACTCAATAGTATGTGCTAAGTTGATGCAACCTTTTCTAATATACTTTCCGTATCATTTAGAGTAGATCCGCAACCATTTTTATGTGTGTGCTACTGATGTTGGTGAAGTTACTCGAAGCAATATAACCAGTTTCACATAATAGAACTACATTGTTTCAAAGCAACAGAAGGATAAAGGCAGTTCTAATGTAAATGCAATGTAGTAGGTTCTTGAATTCAACTTTACTTTATGTATTCAGTAGCTGTGAGTAGCATTCATTGTGTTTCTATTCACTTACACTTCACCCTGTATAGTTATGCACATGTACATAACACAAAATACACAGAATAGTAACTAATGCATTCACCTGAGAAGAGAGTACAACATAATTTTACTCAATCGTATGTGCTGTTGATGCAACTTTTTTTAATATACTTTCCATATCATTTAGAGTAGTCTGCATCCATTTCTATCAGTGTGCTACTGATGTTGACGAAGTTACTCTAAGCAATATAACCAGTTTCACATAATAGTACTTCAGTGTTTCAAAGCAATACAAAGATCAAGGCAGTTCCGATGTAAATGCAATGCAGTAGGTTCTTGAATTCAACATTATGTATTCTGTGGCTGTGAGTAGTATTCATTCTGTTTCTATTCACTTACACTTCACCCTGTATAGTTATGCACATGTATATAACACAAAATACACAGAATAGTAAGTAAATGCATTCAACCGAAATGTGAGTAGAATATAATTTCTCTCAAACGTCCTAGGTGCTAACTTGATGCAACCTTTTTAATATACTTTTCATATCATTTAGAGTAGTCTGCAACCATTTCTATGTGTGTGCTACTGATGTTGACGAAGTTATTCTAAACAGTATAACCAGTTTCACATAATAGTACCAGTGTTTCAAAGCAGTACAAAGATCAAGGCAGTTCCAATGGAAATGAAATGCAGTAGGTTCTTGAATTCAACTTTACTTTATGTATTCCGTGGCTGTGAGTAGTATTCATTGTGTTTCTATTCACTTACACTTCACCCTGTATAGTTATGCACATGTACATAACACAAAATACACAGAATAGTAACTAATGCATTCACCTGACAAGAGAGTACAATATAATTTTACTCAATAGTTTGTGCTAAGTTGATGCAACCTTTTCTAATATACTTTCCGTATCATTTAGAGTAGATCCGCAACCATTTTTATGTGTGTGCTACTGATGTTGGTGAAGTTACTCGAAGCAATATAACCAGTTTCACATAATAGAACTACATTGTTTCAAAGCAACAGAAGGATAAAGGCAGTTCTAATGTAAATGCAATGTAGAAGGTTCTTGAATTCAACTTTACTTTATGTATTCAGTGGCTGTGAGTAGTATTCATTGTGTTTCTATTCACTTACACTTCACCCTGTATAGTTATGCACATGTACATAACACAAAATACACAGAATAGTAACTAATGCATTCACCTGACAAGAGAGTACAACATAATTTTACTCAATAGTATGTGCTAAGTTGATGCAACCATTTTTAATATACTTTCCATATCATTTAGAGTAGTCTGCAACCATTTCTAAGTGTGTGCTACTGATGTTGACGAAGATACTCTAAGCCATATAACCAGTTTCACATAATAGTACTTCAGTGTTTCAAAACAATACAAAGATCAAGGCAGTTCCAAAGTAAATGCAATGCAGTAGGTTCTTGAATTCAACTTTATGTATTCCGTGTCTGTGAGTAGTATTCATTGTGTATCTATTCACTTACACTTCACCCTGTATAGTTATGCACATGTATATAACACAAAATACACAGAATAGTAAGTAAATGCATTCAACCGAAATGAGAGTAGAATATAATTTCTCTCAAACGTCCTAGGTGCTAACTTGATGCAACCTTTTTAATATACTTTCCATATCATTTAGAGTAGTCTGCAACCATTTGTATGTGTGTGCTACTGATGTTGACGAAGTTACTCTAAGCAATATGACCAGTTTCACATAATAGTACTTCAGTGTTTGAAAGCAATACAAAGATCAAGGCAGTTCCAATGTAAATGCAATGCAGTAGGTTCTTGAATTCAACTTTATGTATTCCGTGGCTGTGAGTAGTACTCATTGTGTTTCAATTCACTTCACTTCACCCTCTATAGTTATGCACCTGTAAATAACACAAAATACACAGAATAGTAAGTAATGCATTCAACCGAAATGTGAGTAGAATATAATTTGCCTCAAACGTCCTAGGTGCTAACTTGATGCAACCCTTTTTAATATAGTTTCCATATCATTTAGAGTAGTCTGCAACCATTTCTATGTGTGTGCTACTGATGTTGACGAAGTTATTCTAAACAGTATAACCAGTTTCACATAATAGTACTACAGTGTTTCAAAGCAGTACAAAGATCAAGGCAGTTCGAATGGAAATGAAATGCAGTAGGTTCTTGAATTCAACTTTACTTTATGTATTCCGTGGCTGTGAGTAGTATTCATTGTGTTTCTATTCACTTACACTTCACCCTGTATAGTTATGCACATGTACATAACACAAAATACACAGAATAGTAACTAATGCATTCACTGACAAGAGAGTACAACATAATTTTACTCAATAGTATGTGCTAAGTTGATGCAACCTTTTCTAATATACTTTCCGTATCATTTAGAGTAGATCCGCAACCATTTTTATGTGTGTGCTACTGATGTTGGTGAAGTTACTCGAAGCAATATAACCAGTTTCACATAATAGAACTACATTGTTTCAAAGCAACAGAAGGATAAAGGCAGTTCTAATGTAAATGCAATGTAGTAGGTTCTTGAATTCAACTTTACTTTATGTATTCAGTGGCTGTGAGTAGCATTCATTGTGTTTCTATTCACTTACACTTCACCCTGTATAGTTATGCACATGTACATAACACAAAATACACAGAATAGTAACTAATGCATTCACCTGAGAAGAGAGTACAACATAATTTTACTCAATAGTATGTGCTGTTGATGCAACCTTTTTTAATATACTTTCCATATCATTTAGAGTAGTCTGCATCCATTTCTATCAGTGTGCTACTGATGTTGACGAAGTTACTCTAAGCAATATAACCAGTTTCACATAATAGTACTTCAGTGTTTCAAAGCAATACAAAGATCAAGGCAGTTCCAATGTAAATGCAATGCAGTAGGTTCTTGAATTCAACATTATGTATTCTGTGGCTGTGAGTAGTATTCATTCTGTTTCTATTCACTTACACTTCACCCTGTATAGTTATGCACCTGTAAATAACACAAAATACACAGAATAGTAAGTAAATGCATTCAACCGAAATGTGAGTAGAATATAATTTCTCTCAAACGTCCTAGGTGCTAACTTGATGCAACCTTTTTAATATACTTTTCATATCATTTAGAGTAGTCTGCAACCATTTCTATGTGTGTGCTACTGATGTTGACGAAGATATTCTAAACAGTATAACCAGTTTCACATAATAGTACCAGTGTTTCAAAGCAGTACAAAGATCAAGGCAGTTCCAATGGAAATGAAATGCAGTAGGTTCTTGAATTCAACTTTACTTTATGTATTCCGTGGCTGTGAGTAGTATTCATTGTGTTTCTATTCACTTACACTTCACCCTGTATAGTTATGCACATGTACATAACACAAAATACACAGAATAGTAACTAATGCATTCACCTGACAAGAGAGTACAATATAATTTTACTCAATAGTTTGTGCTAAGTTGATGCAACCTTTTCTAATATACGTTCCGTATCATTTAGAGTAGATCCGCAACCATTTTTATGTGTGTGCTACTGATGTTGGTGAAGTTACTCGAAGCAATATAACCAGTTTCACATAATAGAACTACATTGTTTCAAAGCAACAGAAGGATAAAGGCAGTTCTAATGTAAATGCAATGTAGAAGGTTCTTGAATTCAACTTTACTTTATGTATTCAGTGGCTGTGAGTAGTATTCATTGTGTTTCTATTCACTTACACTTCACCCTGTATAGTTATGCACATGTACATAACACAAAATACACAGAATAGTAACTAATGCATTCACCTGACAAGAGAGTACAACATAATTTTACTCAATAGTATGTGCTAAGTTGATGCAACCATTTTTAATATACTTTCCATATCATTTAGAGTAGTCTGCAACCATTTCTAAGTGTGTGCTACTGATGTTGACGAAGATACTCTAAGCCATATAACCAGTTTCACATAATAGTACTTCAGTGTTTCAAAACAATACAAAGATCAAGGCAGTTCCAAAGTAAATGCAATGCAGTAGGTTCTTGAATTCAACTTTATGTATTCCGTGTCTGTGAGTAGTATTCATTGTGTATCTATTCACTTACACTTCACCCTGTATAGTTATGCACATGTATATAACACAAAATACACAGAATAGTAAGTAAATGCATTCAACCGAAATGAGAGTAGAATATAATTTCTCTCAAACGTCCTAGGTGCTAACTTGATGCAACCTTTTTAATATACTTTCCATATCATTTAGAGTAGTCTGCAACCATTTGTATGTGTGTGCTACTGATGTTGACGAAGTTACTCTAAGCAATATGACCAGTTTCACATAATAGTACTTCAGTGTTTGAAAGCAATACAAAGATCAAGGCAGTTCCAATGTAAATGCAATGCAGTAGGTTCTTGAATTCAACTTTATGTATTCCGTGGCTGTGAGTAGTACTCATTGTGTTTCAATTCACTTCACTTCACCCTCTATAGTTATGCACCTGTAAATAACACAAAATACACAGAATAGTAAGTAATGCATTCAACCGAAATGTGAGTAGAATATAATTTGCCTCAAACGTCCTAGGTGCTAACTTGATGCAACCCTTTTTAATATAGTTTCCATATCATTTAGAGTAGTCTGCAACCATTTCTATGTGTGTGCTACTGATGTTGACGAAGTTATTCTAAACAGTATAACCAGTTTCACATAATAGTACTACAGTGTTTCAAAGCAGTACAAAGATCAAGGCAGTTCGAATGGAAATGAAATGCAGTAGGTTCTTGAATTCAACTTTACTTTATGTATTCCGTGGCTGTGAGTAGTATTCATTGTGTTTCTATTCACTTACACTTCACCCTGTATAGTTATGCACATGTACATAACACAAAATACACAGAATAGTAACTAATGCATTCACTGACAAGAGAGTACAACATAATTTTACTCAATAGTATGTGCTAAGTTGATGCAACCTTTTCTAATATACTTTCCGTATCATTTAGAGTAGATCCGCAACCATTTTTATGTGTGTGCTACTGATGTTGGTGAAGTTACTCGAAGCAATATAACCAGTTTCACATAATAGAACTACATTGTTTCAAAGCAACAGAAGGATAAAGGCAGTTCTAATGTAAATGCAATGTAGTAGGTTCTTGAATTCAACTTTACTTTATGTATTCAGTGGCTGTGAGTAGCATTCATTGTGTTTCTATTCACTTACACTTCACCCTGTATAGTTATGCACATGTACATAACACAAAATACACAGAATAGTAACTAATGCATTCACCTGAGAAGAGAGTACAACATAATTTTACTCAATAGTATGTGCTGTTGATGCAACCTTTTTTAATATACTTTCCATATCATTTAGAGTAGTCTGCATCCATTTCTATCAGTGTGCTACTGATGTTGACGAAGTTACTCTAAGCAATATAACCAGTTTCACATAATAGTACTTCAGTGTTTCAAAGCAATACAAAGATCAAGGCAGTTCCAATGTAAATGCAATGCAGTAGGTTCTTGAATTCAACATTATGTATTCTGTGGCTGTGAGTAGTATTCATTCTGTTTCTATTCACTTACACTTCACCCTGTATAGTTATGCACCTGTAAATAACACAAAATACACAGAATAGTAAGTAAATGCATTCAACCGAAATGTGAGTAGAATATAATTTCTCTCAAACGTCCTAGGTGCTAACTTGATGCAACCTTTTTAATATACTTTTCATATCATTTAGAGTAGTCTGCAACCATTTCTATGTGTGTGCTACTGATGTTGACGAAGATATTCTAAACAGTATAACCAGTTTCACATAATAGTACCAGTGTTTCAAAGCAGTACAAAGATCAAGGCAGTTCCAATGGAAATGAAATGCAGTAGGTTCTTGAATTCAACTTTACTTTATGTATTCCGTGGCTGTGAGTAGTATTCATTGTGTTTCTATTCACTTACACTTCACCCTGTATAGTTATGCACATGTACATAACACAAAATACACAGAATAGTAACTAATGCATTCACTGACAAGAGAGTACAACATAATTTTACTCAATAGTATGTGCTAAGTTGATGCAACCTTTTCTAATATACTTTCCGTATCATTTAGAGTAGATCCGCAACCATTTTTATGTGTGTGCTACTGATGTTGGTGAAGTTACTCGAAGCAATATAACCAGTTTCACATAATAGAACTACATTGTTTCAAAGCAACAGAAGGATAAAGGCAGTTCTAATGTAAATGCAATGTAGTAGGTTCTTGAATTCAACTTTACTTTATGTATTCAGTGGCTGTGAGTAGCATTCATTGTGTTTCTATTCACTTACACTTCACCCTGTATAGTTATGCACATGTACATAACACAAAATACACAGAATAGTAACTAATGCATTCACCTGAGAAGAGAGTACAACATAATTTTACTCAATAGTATGTGCTGTTGATGCAACCTTTTTTAATATACTTTCCATATCATTTAGAGTAGTCTGCATCCATTTCTATCAGTGTGCTACTGATGTTGACGAAGTTACTCTAAGCAATATAACCAGTTTCACATAATAGTACTTCAGTGTTTCAAAGCAATACAAAGATCAAGGCAGTTCCAATGTAAATGCAATGCAGTAGGTTCTTGAATTCAACATTATGTATTCTGTGGCTGTGAGTAGTATTCATTCTGTTTCTATTCACTTACACTTCACCCTGTATAGTTATGCACCTGTAAATAACACAAAATACACAGAATAGTAAGTAAATGCATTCAACCGAAATGTGAGTAGAATATAATTTCTCTCAAACGTCCTAGGTGCTAACTTGATGCAACCTTTTTAATATACTTTTCATATCATTTAGAGTAGTCTGCAACCATTTCTATGTGTGTGCTACTGATGTTGACGAAGATATTCTAAACAGTATAACCAGTTTCACATAATAGTACCAGTGTTTCAAAGCAGTACAAAGATCAAGGCAGTTCCAATGGAAATGAAATGCAGTAGGTTCTTGAATTCAACTTTACTTTATGTATTCCGTGGCTGTGAGTAGTATTCATTGTGTTTCTATTCACTTACACTTCACCCTGTATAGTTATGCACATGTACATAACACAAAATACACAGAATAGTAACTAATGCATTCACCTGACAAGAGAGTACAATATAATTTTACTCAATAGTTTGTGCTAAGTTGATGCAACCTTTTCTAATATACTTTCCGTATCATTTAGAGTAGATCCGCAACCATTTTTATGTGTGTGCTACTGATGTTGGTGAAGTTACTCGAAGCAATATAACCAGTTTCACATAATAGAACTACATTGTTTCAAAGCAACAGAAGGATAAAGGCAGTTCTAATGTAAATGCAATGTAGAAGGTTCTTGAATTCAACTTTACTTTATGTATTCAGTGGCTGTGAGTAGTATTCATTGTGTTTCTATTCACTTACACTTCACCCTGTATAGTTATGCACATGTACATAACACAAAATACACAGAATAGTAACTAATGCATTCACCTGAGAAGAGAGTACAACATAATTTTACTCAATAGTATGTGCTGTTGATGCAACCTTTTTTAATATACTTTCCATATCATTTAGAGTAGTCTGCATCCATTTCTATCAGTGTGCTACTGATGTTGACGAAGTTACTCTAAGCAATATAACCAGTTTCACATAATAGTACTTCAGTGTTTCAAAGCAATACAAAGATCAAGGCAGTTCCGATGTAAATGCAATGCAGTAGGTTCTTGATTTCAACATTATGTATTCTGTGGCTGTGAGTAGTATTCATTCTGTTTCTATTCACTTACACTTCACCCTGTATAGTTATGCACATGTATATAACACAAAATACACAGAATAGTAAGTAAATGCATTCAACCGAAATGTGAGTAGAATATAATTTCTCTCAAACGTCCTAGGTGCTAACTTGATGCAACCTTTTTAATATACTTTTCATATCATTTAGAGTAGTCTGCAACCATTTCTATGTGTGTGCTACTGATGTTGACGAAGTTATTCTAAACAGTATAACCAGTTTCACATAATAGTACCAGTGTTTCAAAGCAGTACAAAGATCAAGGCAGTTCCAATGGAAATGAAATGCAGTAGGTTCTTGAATTCCACTTTACTTTATGTATTCCGTGGCTGTGAGTAGTATTCATTGTGTTTCTATTCACTTACACTTCACCCTGTATAGTTATGCACATGTACATAACACAAAATAGACAGAATAGTAACTAATGCATTCACCTGACAAGAGAGTACAATATAATTTTACTCAATAGTTTGTGCTAAGTTGATGCAACCTTTTCTAATATACTTTCCGTATCATTTAGAGTAGATCCGCAACCATTTTTATGTGTGTGCTACTGATGTTGGTGAAGTTACTCGAAGCAATATAACCAGTTTCACATAATAGAACTACATTGTTTCAAAGCAACAGAAGGATAAAGGCAGTTCTAATGTAAATGCAATGTAGAAGGTTCTTGAATTCAACTTTACTTTATGTATTCAGTGGCTGTGAGTAGTATTCATTGTGTTTCTATTCACTTACACTTCACCCTGTATAGTTATGCACATGTACATAACACAAAATACACAGAATAGTAACTAATGCATTCACCTGACAAGAGAGTACAACATAATTTTACTCAATAGTATGTGCTAAGTTGATGCAACCATTTTTAATATACTTTCCATATCATTTAGAGTAGTCTGCAACCATTTCTAAGTGTGTGCTACTGATGTTGACGAAGATACTCTAAGCCATATAACCAGTTTCACATAATAGTACTTCAGTGTTTCAAAACAATACAAAGATCAAGGCAGTTCCAAAGTAAATGCAATGCAGTAGGTTCTTGAATTCAACTTTATGTATTCCGTGTCTGTGAGTAGTATTCATTGTGTATCTATTCACTTACACTTCACCCTGTATAGTTATGCACATGTATATAACACAAAATACACAGAATAGTAAGTAAATGCATTCAACCGAAATGAGAGTAGAATATAATTTCTCTCAAACGTCCTAGGTGCTAACTTGATGCAACCTTTTTAATATACTTTCCATATCATTTAGAGTAGTCTGCAACCATTTGTATGTGTGTGCTACTGATGTTGACGAAGTTACTCTAAGCAATATGACCAGTTTCACATAATAGTACTTCAGTGTTTGAAAGCAATACAAAGATCAAGGCAGTTCCAATGTAAATGCAATGCAGTAGGTTCTTGAATTCAACTTTATGTATTCCGTGGCTGTGTGTAGTACTCATATTATTTCTATTCACTTACACTTCACCCTGTATAGTTATGCACCTGTAAATAACACAAAATACACAGAATAGTAAGTAATGCATTCAACCGAAATGTGAGTAGAATATAATTTCTCTCAAACGTCCTAGGTGCTAACTTGATGCAACCCTTTTTAATATAGTTTCCATATCATTTATAGTAGTCTGCAACCATTTCTATGTGTGTGCTACTGATGTTGACGAAGTTATTCTAAACAGTATAACCAGTTTCACATAATAGTACTACAGTGTTTCAAAGCAGTACAAAGTTCTAGGCAGTTCCAATGGAAATGAAATGCAGTAGGTTCTTGAATTCAACTTTACTTTATGTATTCCGTGGCTGTGAGCAGTATTCATTGTGTTTCTATTCACTTACACTTCACCCTGTATAGTTATGCACATGTACATAACACAAAATACACATAATAGTAACTAATGCATTCACCTGACAAGAGAGTACAATATAATTTTACTCAATAGTATGTGCTAAGTTGATGCCACCTTTTCTAATATACTTTCCGTATCATTTAGAGTAGATCCGCAACCATTTTTATGTGTGTGCTACTGATGTTGGTGAAGTTACTCGAAGCAATATAACCAGTTTCACATAATAGAACTACATTGTTTCAAAGCAACAGAAGGATAAAGGCAGTTCTAATGTAAATGCAATGTAGTAGGTTCTTGAATTCAACTTTACTTTATGTATTCAGTGGCTGTGAGTAGTATTCATTGTGTTTCTATTCACTTACACTTCACCCTGTATAGTTATGCACATGTACATAACACAAAATACACAGAATAGTAACTAATGCATTCACCTGAGAAGAGAGTACAACATAATTTTACTCAATAGTATGTGCTGTTGATGCAACCTTTTTTAATATACTTTCCATATCATTTAGAGTAGTCTGCATCCATTTCTATCAGTGTGCTACTGATGTTGACGAAGTTACTCTAAGCAATATAACCAGTTTCACATAATAGTACTTCAGTGTTTCAAAGCAATACAAAGATCAAGGCAGTTCCGATGTAAATGCAATGCAGTAGGTTCTTGAATTCAACATTATGTATTCTGTGGCTGTGAGTAGTATTCATTCTGTTTCTATTCACTTACACTTCACCCTGTATAGTTATGCACATGTATATAACACAAAATACACAGAATAGTAAGTAAATGCATTCAACCGAAATGTGAGTAGAATATAATTTCTCTCAAACGTCCTAGGTGCTAACTTGATGCAACCTTTTTAATATACTTTTCATATCATTTAGAGTAGTCTGCAACCATTTCTATGTGTGTGCTACTGATGTTGACGAAGTTATTCTAAACAGTATAACCAGTTTCACATAATAGTACCAGTGTTTCAAAGCAGTACAAAGATCAAGGCAGTTCCAATGGAAATGAAATGCAGTAGGTTCTTGAATTCCACTTTACTTTATGTATTCCGTGGCTGTGAGTAGTATTCATTGTGTTTCTATTCACTTACACTTCACCCTGTATAGTTATGCACATGTACATAACACAAAATACACAGAATAGTAACTAATGCATTCACCTGACAAGAGAGTACAATATAATTTTACTCAATAGTTTGTGCTAAGTTGATGCAACCTTTTCTAATATACTTTCCGTATCATTTAGAGTAGATCCGCAACCATTTTTATGTGTGTGCTACTGATGTTGGTGAAGTTACTCGAAGCAATATAACCAGTTTCACATAATAGAACTACATTGTTTCAAAGCAACAGAAGGATAAAGGCAGTTCTAATGTAAATGCAATGTAGAAGGTTCTTGAATTCAACTTTACTTTATGTATTCAGTGGCTGTGAGTAGTATTCATTGTGTTTCTATTCACTTACACTTCACCCTGTATAGTTATGCACATGTACATAACACAAAATACACAGAATAGTAACTAATGCATTCACCTGACAAGAGAGTACAACATAATTTTACTCAATAGTATGTGCTAAGTTGATGCAACCATTTTTAATATACTTTCCATATCATTTAGAGTAGTCTGCAACCATTTCTAAGTGTGTGCTACTGATGTTGACGAAGATACTCTAAGCCATATAACCAGTTTCACATAATAGTACTTCAGTGTTTCAAAACAATACAAAGATCAAGGCAGTTCCAAAGTAAATGCAATGCAGTAGGTTCTTGAATTCAACTTTATGTATTCCGTGTCTGTGAGTAGTATTCATTGTGTATCTATTCACTTACACTTCACCCTGTATAGTTATGCACATGTATATAACACAAAATACACAGAATAGTAAGTAAATGCATTCAACCGAAATGAGAGTAGAATATAATTTCTCTCAAACGTCCTAGGTGCTAACTTGATGCAACCTTTTTAATATACTTTCCATATCATTTAGAGTAGTCTGCAACCATTTGTATGTGTGTGCTACTGATGTTGACGAAGTTACTCTAAGCAATATGACCAGTTTCACATAATAGTACTTCAGTGTTTGAAAGCAATACAAAGATCAAGGCAGTTCCAATGTAAATGCAATGCAGTAGGTTCTTGAATTCAACTTTATGTATTCCGTGGCTGTGTGTAGTACTCATATTATTTCTATTCACTTACACTTCACCCTGTATAGTTATGCACCTGTAAATAACACAAAATACACAGAATAGTAAGTAATGCATTCAACCGAAATGTGAGTAGAATATAATTTCTCTCAAACGTCCTAGGTGCTAACTTGATGCAACCCTTTTTAATATAGTTTCCATATCATTTATAGTAGTCTGCAACCATTTCTATGTGTGTGCTACTGATGTTGACGAAGTTATTCTAAACAGTATAACCAGTTTCACATAATAGTACTACAGTGTTTCAAAGCAGTACAAAGTTCTAGGCAGTTCCAATGGAAATGAAATGCAGTAGGTTCTTGAATTCAACTTTACTTTATGTATTCCGTGGCTGTGAGTAGTATTCATTGTGTTTCTATTCACTTACACTTCACCCTGTATAGTTATGCACATGTACATAACACAAAATACACATAATAGTAACTAATGCATTCACCTGACAAGAGAGTACAATATAATTTTACTCAATAGTATGTGCTAAGTTGATGCCACCTTTTCTAATATACTTTCCGTATCATTTAGAGTAGATCCGCAACCATTTTTATGTGTGTGCTACTGATGTTGGTGAAGTTACTCGAAGAAATATAACCAGTTTCACATAATAGAACTACATTGTTTCAAAGCAACAGAAGGATAAAGGCAGTTCTAATGTAAATGCAATGTAGTAGGTTCTTGAATTCAACTTTACTTTATGTATTCAGTGGCTGTGAGTAGTATTCATTGTGTTTCTATTCACTTACACGTCACCCTGTATAGTTATGCACATGTACATAACACAAAATACACAGAATAGTAACTAATGCATTCACCTGACAAGAGAATACAATATAATTTTACTCAGTATGTGCTAAATTGATGCAACCTTTTCTAATATACTTTCCATATCATTTAGAGTAGTCTGCATCCATTTCTATGTGTGTGCTACTGATGTTGACGAAGTTACTCTAAGCAATATAACCAGTTTCACATAATAGTACTTCAGTGTTTCAAAGCAATACAAAGATCAAGGCAGTTCCAATGTAAATGCAATGCAGTAGGTTCTTGAATTCAACATTATGTATTCTGTGGCTGTGAGTAGTATTCATTCTGTTTCTATTCACTTACACTTCACCCTGTATAGTTATGCACATGTATATAACACAAAATACACAGAATAGTAAGTAAATGCATTCAACCGAAATGAGAGTAGAATATAATTTCTCTCAAACGTCCTAGGTGCTAACTTGATGCAACCTTTTTAATATACTTTCCATATCATTTAGAGTAGTCTGCAACCATTTGTATGTGTGTGCTACTGATGTTGACGAAGTTACTCTAACCAATATGACCAGTTTCACATAATAGTACTTCAGTGTTGGAAAGCAATACAAAGATCAAGGCAGTTCCAATGTAAATGCAATGCAGTAGGTTCTTGAATTCAACTTTATGTATTCCGTGGCTGTGAGTAGTACTCATTGTGTTTCAATTCACTTCACTTCACCCTCTATAGTTATGCACCTGTAAATAACACAAAATACACAGAATAGTAAGTAATGCATTCAACCGAAATGTGAGTAGAATATAATTTGCCTCAGACGTCCTAGGTGCTAACTTGATGCAACCCTTTTTAATATAGTTTCCATATCATTTAGAGTAGTCTGCAACCATTTCTATGTGTGTGCTACTGATGTTGACGAAGTTATTCTAAACAGTATAACCAGTTTCACATAATAGTACTACAGTGTTTCAAAGCAGTACAAAGATCAAGGCAGTTCCAATGGAAATGAAATGCAGTAGGTTCTTGAATTCAACTTTACTTTATGTATTCCGTGGCTGTGAGTAGTATTCATTGTGTTTCTATTCACTTACACTTCACCCTGTATAGTTATGCACATGTACATAACACAAAATACACAGAATAGTAACTAATGCATTCACTGACAAGAGAGTACAATATAATTTTACTCAATAGTATGTGCTAAGTTGATGCAACCTTTTCTAATATACTTTCCGTATCATTTAGAGTAGATCCGCAACCATTTTTATGTGTGTGCTACTGATGTTGGTGAAGTTACTCGAAGCAATATAACCAGTTTCACATAATAGAACTACATTGTTTCAAAGCAACAGAAGGATAAAGGCAGTTCTAATGTAAATGCAATGTAGTAGGTTCTTGAATTCAACTTTACTTTATGTATTCAGTGGCTGTGAGTAGCATTCATTGTGTTTCTATTCACTTACACTTCACTCTGTATAGTTATGCACATGTACATAACACAAAATACACAGAATAGTAACTAATGCATTCACCTGAGAAGAGAGTACAACATAATTTTACTCAATAGTATGTGCTGTTGATGCAACCTTTTTTAATATACTTTCCATATCATTTAGAGTAGTCTGCATCCATTTCTATCAGTGTGCTACTGATGTTGACGAAGTTACTCTAAGCAATATAACCAGTTTCACATAATAGTACTTCAGTGTTTCAAAGCAATACAAAGATCAAGGCAGTTCCGATGTAAATGCAATGCAGTAGGTTCTTGAATTCAACATTATGTATTCTGTGGCTGTGAGTAGTATTCATTCTGTTTCTATTCACTTACACTTCACCCTGTATAGTTATGCACATGTATATAACACAAAATACACAGAATAGTAAGTAAATGCATTCAACCGAAATGTGAGTAGAATATAATTTCTCTCAAACGTCCTAGGTGCTAACTTGATGCAACCTTTTTAATATACTTTTCATATCATTTAGAGTAGTCTGCAACCATTTCTATGTGTGTGCTACTGATGTTGACGAAGTTATTCTAAACAGTATAACCAGTTTCACATAATAGTACCAGTGTTTCAAAGCAGTACAAAGATCAAGGCAGTTCCAATGGAAATGAAATGCAGTAGGTTCTTGAATTCCACTTTACTTTATGTATTCCGTGGCTGTGAGTAGTATTCATTGTGTTTCTATTCACTTACACTTCACCCTGTATAGTTATGCACATGTACATAACACAAAATACACAGAATAGTAACTAATGCATTCACCTGACAAGAGAGTACAATATAATTTTACTCAATAGTTTGTGCTAAGTTGATGCAACCTTTTCTAATATACTTTCCGTATCATTTAGAGTAGATCCGCAACCATTTTTATGTGTGTGCTACTGATGTTGGTGAAGTTACTCGAAGCAATATAACCAGTTTCACATAATAGAACTACATTGTTTCAAAGCAACAGAAGGATAAAGGCAGTTCTAATGTAAATGCAATGTAGAAGGTTCTTGAATTCAACTTTACTTTATGTATTCAGTGGCTGTGAGTAGTATTCATTGTGTTTCTATTCACTTACACTTCACCCTGTATAGTTATGCACATGTACATAACACAAAATACACAGAATAGTAACTAATGCATTCACCTGACAAGAGAGTACAACATAATTTTACTCAATAGTATGTGCTAAGTTGATGCAACCATTTTTAATATACTTTCCATATCATTTAGAGTAGTCTGCAACCATTTCTAAGTGTGTGCTACTGATGTTGACGAAGATACTCTAAGCCATATAACCAGTTTCACATAATAGTACTACAGTGTTTCAAAACAATACAAAGATCAAGGCAGTTCCAAAGTAAATGCAATGCAGTAGGTTCTTGAATTCAACTTTATGTATTCCGTGTCTGTGAGTAGTATTCATTGTGTATCTATTCACTTACACTTCACCCTGTATAGTTATGCACATGTATATAACACAAAATACACAGAATAGTAAGTAAATGCATTCAACCGAAATGAGAGTAGAATATAATTTCTCTCAAACGTCCTAGGTGCTAACTTGATGCAACCTTTTTAATATACTTTCCATATCATTTAGAGTAGTCTGCAACCATTTGTATGTGTGTGCTACTGATGTTGACGAAGTTACTCTAAGCAATATGACCAGTTTCACATAATAGTACTTCAGTGTTTGAAAGCAATACAAAGATCAAGGCAGTTCCAATGTAAATGCAATGCAGTAGGTTCTTGAATTCAACTTTATGTATTCCGTGGCTGTGTGTAGTACTCATATTATTTCTATTCACTTACACTTCACCCTGTATAGTTATGCACCTGTAAATAACACAAAATACACAGAATAGTAAGTAATGCATTCAACCGAAATGTGAGTAGAATATAATTTCTCTCAAACGTCCTAGGTGCTAACTTGATGCAACCCTTTTTAATATAGTTTCCATATCATTTATAGTAGTCTGCAACCATTTCTATGTGTGTGCTACTGATGTTGACGAAGTTATTCTAAACAGTATAACCAGTTTCACATAATAGTACTACAGTGTTTCAAAGCAGTACAAAGTTCTAGGCAGTTCCAATGGAAATGAAATGCAGTAGGTTCTTGAATTCAACTTTACTTTATGTATTCCGTGGCTGTGAGTAGTATTCATTGTGTTTCTATTCACTTACACTTCACCCTGTATAGTTATGCACATGTACATAACACAAAATACACATAATAGTAACTAATGCATTCACCTGACAAGAGAGTACAATATAATTTTACTCAGTAGTATGTGCTAAGTTGATGCCACCTTTTCTAATATACTTTCCGTATCATTTAGAGTAGATCCGCAACCATTTTTACGTGTGTGCTACTGATGTTGGTGAAGTTACTCGAAGCAATATAACCAGTTTCACATAATAGAACTACATTGTTTCAAAGCAACAGAAGGATAAAGGCAGTTCTAATGTAAATGCAATGTAGTAGGTTCTTGAATTCAACTTTACTTTATGTATTCAGTGGCTGTGAGTAGTATTCATTGTGTTTCTATTCACTTACACTTCACCCTGTATAGTTATGCACATGTACATAACACAAAATACACAGAATAGTAACTAATGCATTCACCTGACAAGAGAATACAATATAATATTACTCAGTATGTGCTAAATTGATGCAACCTTTTCTAATATACTTTCCATATCATTTAGAGT
Organism: Hemitrygon akajei; assembly: GCF_048418815.1. Taxonomy (NCBI): domain Eukaryota; kingdom Metazoa; phylum Chordata; class Chondrichthyes; order Myliobatiformes; family Dasyatidae; genus Hemitrygon; species Hemitrygon akajei. Next base: position 6,928,148 of record NC_133145.1, on the reverse strand, counting down.
AGTCTGCATCCATTTCTATGTGTGTGCTACTGATGTTGACGAAGTTACTCTAAGCAATATAACCAGTTTCACATAATAGTACTTCAGTGTTTCAAAGCAATACAAAGATCAAGGCAGTTCCAATGTAAATGCAATGCAGTAGGTTCTTGAATTCAACATTATGTATTCTGTGGCTGTGAGTAGTATTCATTCTGTTTCTATTCACTTACACTTCACCCTGTATAGTTATGCACATGTATATAACACAAAATACACAGAATAGTAAGTAAATGCATTCAACCGAAATGAGAGTAGAATATAATTTCTCTCAAACGTCCTAGGTGCTAACTTGATGCAACCTTTTTAATATACTTTCCATATCATTTAGAGTAGTCTGCATCCATTTCTATCAGTGTGCTACTGATGTTGACGAAGTTACTCTAAGCAATATAACCAGTTTCACATAATAGTACTTCAGTGTTTCAAAGCAATACAAAGATCAAGGCAGTTCCAATGTAAATGCAATGCAGTAGGTTCTTGAATTCAACATTATGTATTCTGTGGCTGTGAGTAGTATTCATTCTGTTTCTATTCACTTACACTTCACCCTGTATAGTTATGCACCTGTAAATAACACAAAATACACAGAATAGTAAGTAAATGCATTCAACCGAAATGTGAGTAGAATATAATTTCTCTCAAACGTCCTAGGTGCTAACTTGATGCAACCTTTTTAATATACTTTTCATATCATTTAGAGTAGTCTGCAACCATTTCTATGTGTGTGCTACTGATGTTGACGAAGTTATTCTAAACAGTATAACCAGTTTCACATAATAGTACCAGTGTTTCAAAGCAGTACAAAGATCAAGGCAGTTCCAATGGAAATGAAATGCAGTAGGTTCTTGAATTCCACTTTACTTTATGTATTCCGTGGCTGTGAGTAGTATTCATTGTGTTTCTATTCACTTACACTTCACCCTGTATAGTTATGCACATGTACATAACACAAAATACACAGAATAGTAACTAATGCATTCACCTGACAAGAGAGTACAATATAATTTTACTCAATAGTTTGTGCTAAGTTGATGCAACCTTTTCTAATATACTTTCCGTATCATTTAGAGTAGATCCGCAACCATTTTTATGTGTGTGCTACTGATGTTGGTGAAGTTACTCGAAGCAATATAACCAGTTTCACATAATAGAACTACATTGTTTCAAAGCAACAGAAGGATAAAGGCAGTTCTAATGTAAATGCAATGTAGAAGGTTCTTGAATTCAACTTTACTTTATGTATTCAGTGGCTGTGAGTAGTATTCATTGTGTTTCTATTCACTTACACTTCACCCTGTATAGTTATGCACATGTACATAACACAAAATACACAGAATAGTAACTAATGCATTCACCTGACAAGAGAGTACAACATAATTTTACTCAATAGTATGTGCTAAGTTGATGCAACCATTTTTAATATACTTTCCATATCATTTAGAGTAGTCTGCAACCATTTCTAAGTGTGTGCTACTGATGTTGACGAAGATACTCTAAGCCATATAACCAGTTTCACATAATAGTACTTCAGTGTTTCAAAACAATACAAAGATCAAGGCAGTTCCAAAGTAAATGCAATGCAGTAGGTTCTTGAATTCAACTTTATGTATTCCGTGTCTGTGAGTAGTATTCATTGTGTATCTATTCACTTACACTTCACCCTGTATAGTTATGCACATGTATATAACACAAAATACACAGAATAGTAAGTAAATGCATTCAACCGAAATGAGAGTAGAATATAATTTCTCTCAAACGTCCTAGGTGCTAACTTGATGCAACCTTTTTAATATACTTTCCATATCATTTAGAGTAGTCTGCAACCATTTGTATGTGTGTGCTACTGATGTTGACGAAGTTACTCTAAGCAATATGACCAGTTTCACATAATAGTACTTCAGTGTTTCAAAGCAATACAAAGATCAAGGCAGTTCCAATGTAAATGCAATGCAGTAGGTTCTTGAATTCAACTTTATGTATTCCGTGGCTGTGTGTAGTACTCATATTATTTCTATTCACTTACACTTCACCCTGTATAGTTATGCACCTGTAAATAACACAAAATACACAGAATAGTAAGTAATGCATTCAACCGAAATGTGAGTAGAATATAATTTCTCTCAAACGTCCTAGGTGCTAACTTGATGCAACCCTTTTTAATATAGTTTCCATATCATTTATAGTAGTCTGCAACCATTTCTATGTGTGTGCTACTGATGTTGACGAAGTTATTCTAAACAGTATAACCAGTTTCACATAATAGTACTACAGTGTTTCAAAGCAGTACAAAGTTCTAGGCAGTTCCAATGGAAATGAAATGCAGTAGGTTCTTGAATTCAACTTTACTTTATGTATTCCGTGGCTGTGAGTAGTATTCATTGTGTTTCTATTCACTTACACTTCACCCTGTATAGTTATGCACATGTACATAACACAAAATACACATAATAGTAACTAATGCATTCACCTGACAAGAGAGTACAATATAATTTTACTCAATAGTATGTGCTAAGTTGATGCCACCTTTTCTAATATACTTTCCGTATCATTTAGAGTAGATCCGCAACCATTTTTATGTGTGTGCTACTGATGTTGGTGAAGTTACTCGAAGCAATATAACCAGTTTCACATAATAGAACTACATTGTTTCAAAGCAACAGAAGGATAAAGGCAGTTCTAATGTAAATGCAATGCAGTTGGTTCTTGAATTCAACTTTATGTATTCCGTGGCTGTGAGTAGTACTCATTGTGTTTCAATTCACTTCACTTCACCCTCTATAGTTATGCACCTGTAAATAACACAAAATACACAGAATAGTAAGTAATGCATTCAACCGAAATGTGAGTAGAATATAATTTGCCTCAAACGTCCTAGGTGCTAACTTGATGCAACCCTTTTTAATATAGTTTCCATATCATTTAGAGTAGTCTGCAACCATTTCTATGTGTGTGCTACTGATGTTGACGAAGTTATTCTAAACAGTATAACCAGTTTCACATAATAGTACTACAGTGTTTCAAAGCAGTACAAAGATCAAGGCAGTTCCAATGGAAATGAAATGCAGTAGGTTCTTGAATTCAACTTTACTTTATGTATTCCGTGGCTGTGAGTAGTATTCATTGTGTTTCTATTCACTTACACTTCACCCTGTATAGTTATGCACATGTACATAACACAAAATACACAGAATAGTAACTAATGCATTCACTGACAAGAGAGTACAATATAATTTTACTCAATAGTATGTGCTAAGTTGATGCAACCTTTTCTAATATACTTTCCGTATCATTTAGAGTAGATCCGCAACCATTTTTATGTGTGTGCTACTGATGTTGGTGAAGTTACTCGAAGCAATATAACCAGTTTCACATAATAGAACTACATTGTTTCAAAGCAACAGAAGGATAAAGGCAGTTCTAATGTAAATGCAATGTAGTAGGTTCTTGAATTCAACTTTACTTTATGTATTCAGTGGCTGTGAGTAGCATTCATTGTGTTTCTATTCACTTACACTTCACCCTGTATAGTTATGCACATGTACATAACACAAAATACACAGAATAGTAACTAATGCATTCACCTGAGAAGAGAGTACAACATAATGTTACTCAATAGTATGTGCTGTTGATGCAACCTTTTTTAATATACTTTCCATATCATTTAGAGTAGTCTGCATCCATTTCTATCAGTGTGCTACTGATGTTGACGAAGTTACTCTAAGCAATATAACCAGTTTCACATAATAGTACTTCAGTGTTTGAAAGCAATACAAAGATCAAGGCAGTTCCAATGTAAATGCAATGCAGTAGGTTCTTGAATTCAACATTATGTATTCTGTGGCTGTGAGTAGTATTCATTCTGTTTCTATTCACTTACACTTCACCCTGTATAGTTATGCACCTGTAAATAACACAAAATACACAGAATAGTAAGTAAATGCATTCAACCGAAATGTGAGTAGAATATAATTTCTCTCAAACGTCCTAGGTGCTAACTTGATGCAACCTTTTTAATATACTTTTCATATCATTTAGAGTAGTCTGCAACCATTTCTATGTGTGTGCTACTGATGTTGACGAAGTTATTCTAAACAGTATAACCAGTTTCACATAATAGTACCAGTGTTTCAAAGCAGTACAAAGATCAAGGCAGTTCCAATGGAAATGAAATGCAGTAGGTTCTTGAATTCCACTTTACTTTATGTATTCCGTGGCTGTGAGTAGTATTCATTGTGTTTCTATTCACTTACACTTCACCCTGTATAGTTATGCACATGTACATAACACAAAATACACAGAATAGTAACTAATGCATTCACCTGACAAGAGAGTACAATATAATTTTACTCAATAGTTTGTGCTAAGTTGATGCAACCTTTTCTAATATACTTTCCGTATCATTTAGAGTAGATCCGCAACCATTTTTATGTGTGTGCTACTGATGTTGGTGAAGTTACTCGAAGCAATATAACCAGTTTCACATAATAGAACTACATTGTTTCAAAGCAACAGAAGGATAAAGGCAGTTCTAATGTAAATGCAATGTAGAAGGTTCTTGAATTCAACTTTACTTTATGTATTCAGTGGCTGTGAGTAGTATTCATTGTGTTTCTATTCACTTACACTTCACCCTGTATAGTTATGCACATGTACATAACACAAAATACACAGAATAGTAACTAATGCATTCACCTGACAAGAGAGTACAACATAATTTTACTCAATAGTATGTGCTAAGTTGATGCAACCATTTTTAATATACTTTCCATATCATTTAGAGTAGTCTGCAACCATTTCTAAGTGTGTGCTACTGATGTTGACGAAGATACTCTAAGCCATATAACCAGTTTCACATAATAGTACTTCAGTGTTTCAAAACAATACAAAGATCAAGGCAGTTCCAAAGTAAATGCAATGCAGTAGGTTCTTGAATTCAACTTTATGTATTCCGTGTCTGTGAGTAGTATTCATTGTGTATCTATTCACTTACACTTCACCCTGTATAGTTATGCACATGTATATAACACAAAATACACAGAATAGTAAGTAAATGCATTCAACCGAAATGAGAGTAGAATATAATTTCTCTCAAACGTCCTAGGTGCTAACTTGATGCAACCTTTTTAATATACTTTCCATATCATTTAGAGTAGTCTGCAACCATTTGTATGTGTGTGCTACTGATGTTGACGAAGTTACTCTAAGCAATATGACCAGTTTCACATAATAGTACTTCAGTGTTGGAAAGCAATACAAAGATCAAGGCAGTTCCAATGTAAATGCAATGCAGTAGGTTCTTGAATTCAACTTTATGTATTCCGTGGCTGTGTGTAGTACTCATATTATTTCTATTCACTTACACTTCACCCTGTATAGTTATGCACCTGTAAATAACACAAAATACACAGAATAGTAAGTAATGCATTCAACCGAAATGTGAGTAGAATATAATTTCTCTCAAACGTCCTAGGTGCTAACTTGATGCAACCCTTTTTAATATAGTTTCCATATCATTTATAGTAGTCTGCAACCATTTCTATGTGTGTGCTACTGATGTTGACGAAGTTATTCTAAACAGTATAACCAGTTTCACATAATAGTACTACAGTGTTTCAAAGCAGTACAAAGTTCTAGGCAGTTCCAATGGAAATGAAATGCAGTAGGTTCTTGAATTCAACTTTACTTTATGTATTCTGTGGCTGTGAGTAGTATTCATTGTGTTTCTATTCACTTACACTTCACCCTGTATAGTTATGCACATGTACATAACACAAAATACACATAATAGTAACTAATGCATTCACCTGACAAGAGAGTACAATATAATTTTACTCAATAGTATGTGCTAAGTTGATGCCACCTTTTCTAATATACTTTCCGTATCATTTAGAGTAGATCCGCAACCATTTTTATGTGTGTGCTACTGATGTTGGTGAAGTTACTCGAAGCAATATAACCAGTTTCACATAATAGAACTACATTGTTTCAAAGCAACAGAAGGATAAAGGCAGTTCTAATGTAAATGCAATGTAGTAGGTTCTTGAATTCAACTTTACTTTATGTATTCAGTGGCTGTGAGTAGTATTCATTGTGTTTCTATTCACTTACACTTCACCCTGTATAGTTATGCACATGTACATAACACAAAATACACAGAATAGTAACTAATGCATTCACCTGACAAGAGAATACAATATAATTTTACTCAGTATGTGCTAAATTGATGCAACCTTTTCTAATATACTTTCCATATCATTTAGAGTAGTCTGCATCCATTTCTATGTGTGTGCTACTGATGTTGACGAAGTTACTCTAAGCAATATAACCAGTTTCACATAATAGTACTTCAGTGTTTCAAAGCAATACAAAGATCAAGGCAGTTCCAATGTAAATGCAATGCAGTAGGTTCTTGAATTCAACATTATGTATTCTGTGGCTGTGAGTAGTATTCATTCTGTTTCTATTCACTTACACTTCACCCTGTATAGTTATGCACATGTATATAACACAAAATACACAGAATAGTAAGTAAATGCATTCAACCGAAATGAGAGTAGAATATAATTTCTCTCAAACGTCCTAGGTGCTAACTTGATGCAACCTTTTTAATATACTTTCCATATCATTTAGAGTAGTCTGCAACCATTTGTATGTGTGTGCTACTGATGTTGACGAAGTTACTCTAACCAATATGACCAGTTTCACATAATAGTACTTCAGTGTTGGAAAGCAATACAAAGATCAAGGCAGTTCCAATGTAAATGCAATGCAGTAGGTTCTTGAATTCAACTTTATGTATTCCGTGGCTGTGAGTAGTACTCATTGTGTTTCAATTCACTTCACTTCACCCTCTATAGTTATGCACCTGTAAATAACACAAAATACACAGAATAGTAAGTAATGCATTCAACCGAAATGTGAGTAGAATATAATTTGCCTCAAACGTCCTAGGTGCTAACTTGATGCAACCCTTTTTAATATAGTTTCCATATCATTTAGAGTAGTCTGCAACCATTTCTATGTGTGTGCTACTGATGTTGACGAAGTTATTCTAAACAGTATAACCAGTTTCACATAATAGTACTACAGTGTTTCAAAGCAGTACAAAGATCAAGGCAGTTCCAATGGAAATGAAATGCAGTAGGTTCTTGAATTCAACTTTACTTTATGTATTCCGTGGCTGTGAGTAGTATTCATTGTGTTTCTATTCACTTACACTTCACCCTGTATAGTTATGCACATGTACATAACACAAAATACACAGAATAGTAACTAATGCATTCACTGACAAGAGAGTACAATATAATTTTACTCAATAGTATGTGCTAAGTTGATGCAACCTTTTCTAATATACTTTCCGTATCATTTAGAGTAGATCCGCAACCATTTTTATGTGTGTGCTACTGATGTTGGTGAAGTTACTCGAAGCAATATAACCAGTTTCACATAATAGAACTACATTGTTTCAAAGCAACAGAAGGATAAAGGTAGTTCTAATGTAAATGCAATGTAGTAGGTTCTTGAATTCAACTTTACTTTATGTATTCAGTGGCTGTGAGTAGCATTCATTGTGTTTCTATTGACTTACACTTCACCCTGTATAGTTATGCACATGTACATAACACAAAATACACAGAATAGTAACTAATGCATTCACCTGAGAAGAGAGTACAACATAATTTTACTCAATAGTATGTGCTGTTGATGCAACCATTTTTAATATACTTTCCATATCATTTAGAGTAGTCTGCAACCATTTCTAAGTGTGTGCTACTGATGTTGACGAAGATACTCTAAGCCATATAACCAGTTTCACATAATAGTACTTCAGTGTTTCAAAACAATACAAAGATCAAGGCAGTTCCAAAGTAAATGCAATGCAGTAGGTTCTTGAATTCAACTTTATGTATTCCGTGTCTGTGAGTAGTATTCATTGTGTATCTATTCACTTACACTTCACCCTGTATAGTTATGCACATGTATATAACACAAAATACACAGAATAGTAAGTAAATGCATTCAACCGAAATGAGAGTAGAATATAATTTCTCTCAAACGTCCTAGGTGCTAACTTGATGCAACCTTTTTAATATACTTTCCATATCATTTAGAGTAGTCTGCAACCATTTGTATGTGTGTGCTACTGATGTTGACGAAGTTACTCTAAGCAATATGACCAGTTTCACATAATAGTACTTCAGTGTTTGAAAGCAATACAAAGATCAAGGCAGTTCCAATGTAAATGCAATGCAGTAGGTTCTTGAATTCAACTTTATGTATTCCGTGGCTGTGAGTAGTACTCATATTATTTCTATTCACTTACACTTCACCCTGTATAGTTATGCACCTGTAAATAACACAAAATACACAGAATAGTAAGTAATGCATTCAACCGAAATGTGAGTAGAATATAATTTCTCTCAAACGTCCTAGGTGCTAACTTGATGCAACCCTTTTTAATATAGTTTCCATATCATTTATAGTAGTCTGCAACCATTTCTATGTGTGTGCTACTGATGTTGACGAAGTTATTCTAAACAGTATAACCAGTTTCACATAATAGTACTACAGTGTTTCAAAGCAGTACAAAGTTCTAGGCAGTTCCAATGGAAATGAAATGCAGTAGGTTCTTGAATTCAACTTTACTTTATGTATTCCGTGGCTGTGAGTAGTATTCATTGTGTTTCTATTCACTTACACTTCACCCTGTATAGTTATGCACATGTACATAACACAAAATACACATAATAGTAACTAATGCATTCACCTGACAAGAGAGTACAATATAATTTTACTCAATAGTATGTGCTAAGTTGATGCCACCTTTTCTAATATACTTTCCGTATCATTTAGAGTAGATCCGCAACCATTTTTATGTGTGTGCTACTGATGTTGGTGAAGTTACTCGAAGCAATATAACCAGTTTCACATAATAGAACTACATTGTTTCAAAGCAACAGAAGGATAAAGGCAGTTCTAATGTAAATGCAATGTAGTAGGTTCTTGAATTCAACTTTACTTTATGTATTCAGTGGCTGTGAGTAGTATTCATTGTGTTTCTATTCACTTACACTTCACCCTGTATAGTTATGCACATGTACATAACACAAAATACACAGAATAGTAACTAATGCATTCACCTGACAAGAGAATACAATATAATTTTACTCAGTATGTGCTAAATTGATGCAACCTTTTCTAATATACTTTCCATATCATTTAGAGTAGTCTGCATCCATTTCTATGTGTGTGCTACTGATGTTGACGAAGTTACTCTAAGCAATATAACCAGTTTCACATAATAGTATTTCAGTGTTTCAAAGCAATACAAAGATCAAGGCAGTTCCAATGTAAATGCAATGCAGTAGGTTCTTGAATTCAACATTATGTATTCTGTGGCTGTGAGTAGTATTCATTCTGTTTCTATTCACTTACACTTCACCCTGTATAGTTATGCACATGTATATAACACAAAATACACAGAATAGTAAGTAAATGCATTCAACCGAAATGAGAGTAGAATATAATTTCTCTCAAACGTCCTAGGTGCTAACTTGATGCAACCTTTTTAATATACTTTCCATATCATTTAGAGTAGTCTGCAACCATTTGTATGTGTGTGCTACTGATGTTGACGAAGTTACTCTAACCAATATGACCAGTTTCACATAATAGTACTTCAGTGTTGGAAAGCAATACAAAGATCAAGGCAGTTCCAATGTAAATGCAATGCAGTAGGTTCTTGAATTCAACTTTATGTATTCCGTGGCTGTGAGTAGTACTCATTGTGTTTCAATTCACTTCACTTCACCCTCTATAGTTATGCACCTGTAAATAACACAAAATACACAGAATAGTAAGTAATGCATTCAACCGAAATGTGAGTAGAATATAATTTGCCTCAAACGTCCTAGGTGCTAACTTGATGCAACCCTTTTTAATATAGTTTCCATATCATTTAGAGTAGTCTGCAACCATTTCTATGTGTGTGCTACTGATGTTGACGAAGTTATTCTAAACAGTATAACCAGTTTCACATAATAGTACTACAGTGTTTCAAAGCAGTACAAAGATCAAGGCAGTTCCAATGGAAATGAAATGCAGTAGGTTCTTGAATTCAACTTTACTTTATGTATTCCGTGGCTGTGAGTAGTATTCATTGTGTTTCTATTCACTTACACTTCACCCTGTATAGTTATGCACATGTACATAACACAAAATACACAGAATAGTAACTAATGCATTCACTGACAAGAGAGTACAATATAATTTTACTCAATAGTATGTGCTAAGTTGATGCAACCTTTTCTAATATACTTTCCGTATCATTTAGAGTAGATCCGCAACCATTTTTATGTGTGTGCTACTGATGTTGGTGAAGTTACTCGAAGCAATATAACCAGTTTCACATAATAGAACTACATTGTTTCAAAGCAACAGAAGGATAAAGGTAGTTCTAATGTAAATGCAATGTAGTAGGTTCTTGAATTCAACTTTACTTTATGTATTCAGTGGCTGTGAGTAGCATTCATTGTGTTTCTATTCACTTACACTTCACCCTGTATAGTTATGCACATGTACATAACACAAAATACACAGAATAGTAACTAATGCATTCACCTGAGAAGAGAGTACAACATAATTTTACTCAATAGTATGTGCTGTTGATGCAACCATTTTTAATATACTTTCCATATCATTTAGAGTAGTCTGCAACCATTTCTAAGTGTGTGCTACTGATGTTGACGAAGATACTCTAAGCCATATAACCAGTTTCACATAATAGTACTTCAGTGTTTCAAAACAATACAAAGATCAAGGCAGTTCCAAAGTAAATGCAATGCAGTAGGTTCTTGAATTCAACTTTATGTATTCCGTGTCTGTGAGTAGTATTCATTGTGTATCTATTCACTTACACTTCACCCTGTATAGTTATGCACATGTATATAACACAAAATACACAGAATAGTAAGTAAATGCATTCAACCGAAATGAGAGTAGAATATAATTTCTCTCAAACGTCCTAGGTGCTAACTTGATGCAACCTTTTTAATATACTTTCCATATCATTTAGAGTAGTCTGCAACCATTTGTATGTGTGTGCTACTGATGTTGACGAAGTTACTCTAAGCAATATGACCAGTTTCACATAATAGTACTTCAGTGTTTGAAAGCAATACAAAGATCAAGGCAGTTCCAATGTAAATGCAATGCAGTAGGTTCTTGAATTCAACTTTATGTATTCCGTGGCTGTGAGTAGTACTCATATTATTTCTATTCACTTACACTTCACCCTGTATAGTTATGCACCTGTAAATAACACAAAATACACAGAATAGTAAGTAATGCATTCAACCGAAATGTGAGTAGAATATAATTTCTCTCAAACGTCCTAGGTGCTAACTTGATGCAACCCTTTTTAATATAGTTTCCATATCATTTATAGTAGTCTGCAACCATTTCTATGTGTGTGCTACTGATGTTGACGAAGTTATTCTAAACAGTATAACCAGTTTCACATAATAGAACTACATTGTTTCAAAGCAACAGAAGGATAAAGGCAGTTCTAATGTAAATGCAATGTAGTAGGTTCTTGAATTCAACTTTACTTTATGTATTCAGTGGCTGTGAGTAGCATTCATTGTGTTTCTATTCACTTACACTTCACCCTGTATAGTTATGCACATGTACATAACACAAAATACACAGAATAGTAACTAATGCATTCACCTGAGAAGAGAGTACAACATAATTTTACTCAATAGTATGTGCTGTTGATGCAACCTTTTTTAATATACTTTCCATATCATTTAGAGTAGTCTGCATCCATTTCTATCAGTGTGCTACTGATGTTGACGAAGTTACTCTAAGCAATATAACCAGTTTCACATAATAGTACTTCAGTGTTTCAAAGCAATACAAAGATCAAGGCAGTTCCAATGTAAATGCAATGCAGTAGGTTCTTGAATTCAACATTATGTATTCTGTGGCTGTGAGTAGTATTCATTCTGTTTCTATTCACTTACACTTCACCCTGTATAGTTATGCACATGTATATAACACAAAATACACAGAATAGTAAGTAAATGCATTCAACCGAAATGAGAGTAGAATATAATTTCTCTCAAACGTCCTAGGTGCTAACTTGATGCAACCTTTTTAATATACTTTTCATATCATTTAGAGTAGTCTGCAACCATTTCTATGTGTGTGCTACTGATGTTGACGAAGTTATTCTAAACAGTATAACCAGTTTCACATAATAGTACCAGTGTTTCAAAGCAGTACAAAGATCAAGGCAGTTCCAATGGAAATGAAATGCAGTAGGTTCTTGAATTCAACTTTACTTTATGTATTCCGTGGCTGTGAGTAGTATTCATTGTGTTTCTATTCACTTACACTTCACCCTGTATAGTTATGCACATGTACATAACACAAAATACACAGAATAGTAACTAATGCATTCACTGACAAGAGAGTACAATATAATTTTACTCAATAGTATGTGCTAAGTTGATGCAACCTTTTCTAATATACTTTCCGTATCATTTAGAGTAGATCCGCAACCATTTTTATGTGTGTGCTACTGATGTTGGTGAAGTTACTCGAAGCAATATAACCAGTTTCACATAATAGAACTACATTGTTTCAAAGCAACAGAAGGATAAAGGCAGTTCTAATGTAAATGCAATGTAGTAGGTTCTTGAATTCAACTTTACTTTATGTATTCAGTGGCTGTGAGTAGCATTCATTGTGTTTCTATTCACTTACACTTCACCCTGTATAGTTATGCACATGTACATAACACAAAATACACAGAATAGTAACTAATGCATTCACCTGAGAAGAGAGTACAACATAATTTTACTCAATAGTATGTGCTGTTGATGCAACCTTTTTTAATATACTTTCCATATCATTTAGAGTAGTCTGCATCCATTTCTATCAGTGTGCTACTGATGTTGACGAAGTTACTCTAAGCAATATAACCAGTTTCACATAATAGTACTTCAGTGTTTCAAAGCAATACAAAGATCAAGGCAGTTCCAATGTAAATGCAATGCAGTAGGTTCTTGAATTCAACATTATGTATTCTGTGGCTGTGAGTAGTATTCATTCTGTTTCTATTCACTTACACTTCACCCTGTATAGTTATGCACATGTATATAACACAAAATACACAGAATAGTAAGTAAATGCATTCAACCGAAATGAGAGTAGAATATAATTTCTCTCAAACGTCCTAGGTGCTAACTTGATGCAACCTTTTTAATATACTTTTCATATCATTTAGAGTAGTCTGCAACCATTTCTATGTGTGTGCTACTGATGTTGACGAAGTTATTCTAAACAGTATAACCAGTTTCACATAATAGTACCAGTGTTTCAAAGCAGTACAAAGATCAAGGCAGTTCCAATGGAAATGAAATGCAGTAGGTTCTTGAATTCAACTTTACTTTATGTATTCCGTGGCTGTGAGTAGTATTCATTGTGTTTCTATTCACTTACACTTCACCCTGTATAGTTATGCACATGTACATAACACAAAATACACAGAATAGTAACTAATGCATTCACCTGACAAGAGAGTACAACATAATTTTACTCAATAGTATGTGCTAAGTTGATGCAACCTTTTCTAATATACTTTCCGTATCATTTAGAGTAGATCCGCAACCATTTTTATGTGTGTGCTACTGATGTTGGTGAAGTTCCTCGAAGCAATATAACCAGTTTCACATAATAGAACTACATTGTTTCAAAGCAACAGAAGGATAAAGGCAGTTCTAATGTAAATGCAATGTAGAAGGTTCTTGAATTCAACTTTACTTTATGTATTCAGTGGCTGTGAGTAGTATTCATTGTGTTTCTATTCACTTACACTTCACCCTGTATAGTTATGCACATGTACATAACACAAAATACACAGAATAGTAACTAATGCATTCACCTGACAAGAGAGTACAACATAATTTTACTCAATAGTATGTGCTAAGTTGATGCAACCATTTTTAATATACTTTCCATATCATTTAGAGTAGTCTGCAACCATTTCTAAGTGTGTGCTACTGATGTTGACGAAGATACTCTAAGCCATATAACCAGTTTCACATAATAGTACTTCAGTGTTTCAAAACAATACAAAGATCAAGGCAGTTCCAAAGTAAATGCAATGCAGTAGGTTCTTGAATTCAACTTTATGTATTCCGTGTCTGTGAGTAGTATTCATTGTGTATCTATTCACTTACACTTCACCCTGTATAGTTATGCACATGTATATAACACAAAATACACAGAATAGTAAGTAAATGCATTCAACCGAAATGAGAGTAGAATATAATTTCTCTCAAACGTCCTAGGTGCTAACTTGATGCAACCTTTTTAATATACTTTCCATATCATTTAGAGTAGTCTGCAACCATTTGTATGTGTGTGCTACTGATGTTGACGAAGTTACTCTAAGCAATATGACCAGTTTCACATAATAGTACTACAGTGTTTGAAAGCAATACAAAGATCAAGGCAGTTCCAATGTAAATGCAATGCAGTAGGTTCTTGAATTCAACTTTATGTATTCCGTGGCTGTGAGTAGTACTCATTGTGTTTCAATTCACTTCACTTCACCCTCTATAGTTATGCACCTGTAAATAACACAAAATACACAGAATAGTAAGTAATGCATTCAACCGAAATGTGAGTAGAATATAATTTCCCTCATACGTCCTAGGTGCTAACTTGATGCAACCCTTTTTAATATAGTTTCCATATCATTTAGAGTAGTCTGCAACCATTTCTATGTGTGTGCTACTGATGTTGGTGAAGTTACTCGAAGCAATATAACCAGTTTCACATAATAGAAATACATTGTTTCAAAGCAACAGAAGGATAAAGGCAGTTCTAATGTAAATGCAATGTAGTAGGTTCTTGAATTCAACTTTACTTTATGTATTCAGTGGCTGTGAGTAGTATTAATTGTGTTTCTATTCGCTTACACTTCACCCTGTATAGTTATGCACATGTACATAACACAAAATACACAGAATAGTAACTAATGCATTCACCTGACAAGAGAGTACAACATAATTTTACTCAATAGTATGTGCTGTTGATTCAACCTTTTTTAATATACTTTCCATATCATTTAGAGTAGTCTGCATGCATTTCTATGTGTGTGCTACTGATGTTGACGAAGTTACTCTAAGCAATATAACCAGTTTCACATAATAGTACTTCAGTGTTTCAAAGCAATACAAAGATCAAGGCAGTTCCAATGTAAATGCAATGCAGTAGGTTCTTGAATTCAACATTATGTATTCTGTGGCTGTGAGTAGTATTCATTCTGTTTCTATTCACTTACACTTCACCCTGTATAGTTATGCACATGTATATAACACAAAATACACAGAATAGTAAGTAAATGCATTCAACCGAAATGAGAGTAGAATATAATTTCTCTCAAACGTCCTAGGTGCTAACTTGATGCAACCTTTTTAATATACTTTTCATATCATTTAGAGTAGTCTGCAACCATTTCTATGTGTGTGCTACTGATGTTGACGAAGTTATTCTAAACAGTATAACCAGTTTCACATAATAGTACCAGTGTTTCAAAGCAGTACAAAGATCAAGGCAGTTCCAATGGAAATGAAATGCAGTAGGTTCTTGAATTCAACTTTACTTTATGTATTCCGTGGCTGTGAGTAGTATTCATTGTGTTTCTATTCACTTACACTTCACCCTGTATAGTTATGCACATGTACATAACACAAAATACACAGAATAGTAACTAATGCATTCACCTGACAAGAGAGTACAACATAATTTTACTCAATAGTATGTGCTAAGTTGATGCAACCTTTTCTAATATACTTTCCGTATCATTTAGAGTAGATCCGCAACCATTTTTATGTGTGTGCTACTGATGTTGGTGAAGTTCCTCGAAGCAATATAACCAGTTTCACATAATAGAACTACATTGTTTCAAAGCAACAGAAGGATAAAGGCAGTTCTAATGTAAATGCAATGTAGAAGGTTCTTGAATTCAACTTTACTTTATGTATTCAGTGGCTGTGAGTAGTATTCATTGTGTTTCTATTCACTTACACTTCACCCTGTATAGTTATGCACATGTACATAACACAAAATACACAGAATAGTAACTAATGCATTCACCTGACAAGAGAGTACAACATAATTTTACTCAATAGTATGTGCTAAGTTGATGCAACCATTTTTAATATACTTTCCATATCATTTAGAGTAGTCTGCAACCATTTCTAAGTGTGTGCTACTGATGTTGACGAAGATACTCTAAGCCATATAACCAGTTTCACATAATAGTACTTCAGTGTTTCAAAACAATACAAAGATCAAGGCAGTTCCAAAGTAAATGCAATGCAGTAGGTTCTTGAATTCAACTTTATGTATTCCGTGTCTGTGAGTAGTATTCATTGTGTATCTATTCACTTACACTTCACCCTGTATAGTTATGCACATGTATATAACACAAAATACACAGAATAGTAAGTAAATGCATTCAACCGAAATGAGAGTAGAATATAATTTCTCTCAAACGTCCTAGGTGCTAACTTGATGCAACCTTTTTAATATACTTTCCATATCATTTAGAGTAGTCTGCAACCATTTGTATGTGTGTGCTACTGATGTTGACGAAGTTACTCTAAGCAATATGACCAGTTTCACATAATAGTACTACAGTGTTTGAAAGCAATACAAAGATCAAGGCAGTTCCAATGTAAATGCAATGCAGTAGGTTCTTGAATTCAACTTTATGTATTCCGTGGCTGTGAGTAGTACTCATTGTGTTTCAATTCACTTCACTTCACCCTCTATAGTTATGCACCTGTAAATAACACAAAATACACAGAATAGTAAGTAATGCATTCAACCGAAATGTGAGTAGAATATAATTTCCCTCATACGTCCTAGGTGCTAACTTGATGCAACCCTTTTTAATATAGTTTCCATATCATTTAGAGTAGTCTGCAACCATTTCTATGTGTGTGCTACTGATGTTGGTGAAGTTACTCGAAGCAATATAACCAGTTTCACATAATAGAAATACATTGTTTCAAAGCAACAGAAGGATAAAGGCAGTTCTAATGTAAATGCAATGTAGTAGGTTCTTGAATTCAACTTTACTTTATGTATTCAGTGGCTGTGAGTAGTATTAATTGTGTTTCTATTCGCTTACACTTCACCCTGTATAGTTATGCACATGTACATAACACAAAATACACAGAATAGTAACTAATGCATTCACCTGACAAGAGAGTACAACATAATTTTACTCAATAGTATGTGCTGTTGATTCAACCTTTTTTAATATACTTTCCATATCATTTAGAGTAGTCTGCATGCATTTCTATGTGTGTGCTACTGATGTTGACGAAGTTACTCTAAGCAATATAACCAGTTTCACATAATAGTACTTCAGTGTTTCAAAGCAATACAAAGATCAAGGCAGTTCCAATGTAAATGCAATGCAGTAGGCTCTTGAATTCAACTTTATGTATTCCGTGGCTGTGAGTAGTACTCATATTATTTCTATTCACTTACACTTCACCCTGTATAGTTATGCACCTGTAAATAACACAAAATACACAGAATATTAATTAATGCATTCAACCGAAATGTGAGTAGAATATTATTTCCCTCAAACGTCCTAGGTGCTAACTTGATGCAACCCTTTTTAATATAGTTTCCATATCATTTAGAGTAGTCTGCAACCATTTCTATGAGTGTGCTACTGATGTTGACGAAGTTATTCTAAACAGTATAACCAGTTTCACATAATAGTACCAGTGTTTCAAAGCAGTACAAAGATCAAGGCAGTTCCAATGGAAATGAAATGCAGTAGTTTCTTGAATTCAACTTTACTTTATGTATTCCGTGGCTGTGAGTAGTATTCATTGTGTTTCTATTCACTTACACTTCACCCTGTATAGTTATGCACATGTACATAACACAAAATACACAGAATAGTAACTAATGCAATCACCTGACAAGAGAGTACAATATAATTTTACTCAATAGTATGTGCTAAGTTGATGCAACCTTTTCTAATATACTTTCCGTATCATTTAGAGTAGTCTGCAACCATTTCTATGAGTGTGCTACTGATGTTGACGAAGTTATTCTAAACAGTATAACCAGTTTCACATAATAGTACTACAGTGTTTCAAAGCAGTACAAAGATCAAGGCAGTTCCAATGGAAATGAAATGCAGTAGGTTCTTGAATTCAACTTTACTTTATGTATTCCGTGGCTGTGAGTAGTATTCATTGTGTTTCTATTCACTTACACTTCACCCTGTATAGTTATGCACATGTACATAACACAAAATGCACAGAATAGTAACTAATGCATTCACCTGACAAGAGAGTACAATATAATTTTACTCAATAGTATGTGCTAAGTTGATGCAACCTTTTCTAATATACTTTCCGTATCATTTAGAGTAGATCCGCAACCATTTTTATGTGTGTGCTACTGATGTTGGTGAAGTTACTCGAAGCAATATAACCAGTTTCACATAATAGAACTACATTGTTTCAAAGCAACAGAAGGATAAAGGCAGTTCTAATGTAAATGCAATGTAGTAGGTTCTTGAATTCAACTTTACTTTATGTATTCAGTGGCTGTGAGTAGTATTCATTCTGTTTCTATTCACTTACACTTCACCCTGTATAGTTATGCACATGTATATAACACAAAATACACAGAATAGTAAGTAAATGTATTCAACCGAAATGAGAGTAGAATATAATTTCTCTCAAACGTCCTAGGTGCTAACTTGATGCAACCTTTTTAATATACTTTCCATATCATTTAGAGAAGTCTGCAACCATTTGTATGTGTGTGCTACTGATGTTGACGAAGTTACTCTAAGCAATATGACCGGTTTCACATAATAGTACTTCAGTGTTTGAAAGCAATACAAAGATCAAGGCAGTTCCAATGTAAATGCAATGCAGTAGGTTCTTGAATTCAACTTTATGTATTCCGTGGCTGTGAGTAGTACTCATATTATTTCTATTCACTTACACTTCACCCTGTATAGTTATGCACCTGTAAATAACACAAAATACACAGAATATTAAGTAATGCATTCAACCGAAATGTGAGTAGAATATAATTTCCCTCAAACGTCCTAGGTGCTAACTTGATGCAACCCTTTTTAATATAGTTTCCATCTCATTTAGAGTAGTCTGCAACCATTTCTATGTGTGTGCTACTGATGTTGACGAAGTTATTCTAAACAGTATAACCAGTTTCACATAATAGTACCGGTGTTTCAAAGCAGTACAAAGATCAAGGCAGTTCCAATGGAAATGAAATGCAGAAGGTTCTTGAATTCAACTTTACTTTATGTATTCCGTGACTGTGAGTAGTATTCATTGTGTTTCTATTCACTTACACTTCACCCTGTATAGTTATGCACATGTACATAACACAAAATACACAGAATAGTAACTAATGCATTCACCTGACAAGAGAGTACAATATAATTTTACTCAATAGTATGTGCTAAGTTGATGCAACCTTTTCTAATATACTTTCCGTATCATTTAGAGTAGATCCGCAACCATTTTTATGTGTGTGCTACTGATGTTGGTGAAGTTACTCGAAGCAATATAACCAGTTTCACATAATAGAACTACATTGTTTCAAAGCAACAGAAGGATAAAGGCAGTTCTAATGTAAATGCAATGTAGAAGGTTCTTGAATTCAACTTTACTTTATGTATTCCGTGGCTGTGAGTAGTACTCATTGTGTTTCAATTCACTTCACTTCACCCTCTATAGTTATGCACCTGTAAATAACACAAAATACACAGAATATTAAGTAATGCATTCAACCGAAATGTGAGTAGAATATAATTTCCCTCAAACATCCTAGGTGCTAACTTGATGCAACCCTTTTTAATATAGTTTCCATATCATTTAGAGTAGTCTGCAACCATTTCTATGTGTGTGCTACTGATGTTGACGAAGTTATTCTAAACAGTATAACCAGTTTCACATAATAGTACCGGTGTTTCAAAGCAGTACAAAGATCAAGGCAGTTCCAATGGAAATGAAATGCAGAAGGTTCTTGAATTCAACTTTACTTTATGTATTCAGTGGCTGTGAGTAGTATTCATTGTGTTTCTATTCACTTACACTTCACCCTGTATAGTTATGCACATGTACATAACACAAAATACACAGAATAGTAACTAATGCATTCACCTGACAAGAGAGTACAACATAATTTTACTCAATAGTATGTGCTAAGTTGATGCAACCATTTTTAATATACTTTCCATATCATTTAGAGTAGTCTGCAACCATTTCTAAGTGTGTGCTACTGATGTTGACGAAGATACTCTAAGCCATATAACCAGTTTCACATAATAGTACTTCAGTGTTTCAAAACAATACAAAGATCAAGGCAGTTCCAAAGTAAATGCAATGCAGTAGGTTCTTGAATTCAACTTTATGTATTCCGTGTCTGTGAGTAGTATTCATTGTGTATCTATTCACTTACACTTCACCCTGTATAGTTATGCACATGTATATAACACAAAATACACAGAATAGTAAGTAAATGCATTCAACCGAAATGAGAGTAGAATATAATTTCTCTCAAACGTCCTAGGTGCTAACTTGATGCAACCTTTTTAATATACTTTCCATATCATTTAGAGTAGTCTGCAACCATTTGAATGTGTGTGCTACTGATGTTGACGAAGTTACTCTAAGCAATATGACCAGTTTCACATAATAGTACTACAGTGTTTGAAAGCAATACAAAGATCAAGGCAGTTCCAATGTAAATGCAATGCAGTAGGTTCTTGAATTCAACTTTATGTATTCCGTGGCTGTGAGTAGTACTCATTGTGTTTCAATTCACTTCACTTCGCCCTCTATAGTTATGCACCTGTAAATAACACAAAATACACAGAATAGTAAGTAATGCATTCAACCGAAATGTGAGTAGAATATAATTTCCCTCATACGTCCTAGGTGCTAACTTGATGCAACCCTTTTTAATATAGTTTCCATATCATTTAGAGTAGTCTGCAACCATTTCTATGTGTGTGCTACTGATGTTGGTGAAGTTACTCGAAGCAATATAACCAGTTTCACATAATAGAAATACATTGTTTCAAAGCAACAGAAGGATAAAGGCAGTTCTAATGTAAATGCAATGTAGTAGGTTCTTGAATTCAACTTTACTTTATGTATTCAGTGGCTGTGAGTAGTATTAATTGTGTTTCTATTCGCTTACACTTCACCCTGTATAGTTATGCACATGTACATAACACAAAATACACAGAATAGTAACTAATGCATTCACCTGACAAGAGAGTACAACATAATTTTACTCAATAGTATGTGCTGTTGATTCAACCTTTTTTAATATACTTTCCATATCATTTAGAGTAGTCTGCATGCATTTCTATGTGTGTGCTACTGATGTTGACGAAGTTACTCTAAGCAATATAACCAGTTTCACATAATAGTACTTCAGTGTTTCAAAGCAATACAAAGATCAAGGCAGTTCCAATGTAAATGCAATGCAGTAGGCTCTTGAATTCAACTTTATGTATTCCGTGGCTGTGAGTAGTACTCATATTATTTCTATTCACTTACACTTCACCCTGTATAGTTATGCACCTGTAAATAACACAAAATACACAGAATATTAAGTAATGCATTCAACCGAAATGTGAGTAGAATATTATTTCCCTCAAACGTCCTAGGTGCTAACTTGATGCAACCCTTTTTAATATAGTTTCCATATCATTTAGAGTAGTCTGCAACCATTTCTATGAGTGTGCTACTGATGTTGACGAAGTTATTCTAAACAGTATAACCAGTTTCACATAATAGTACCAGTGTTTCAAAGCAGTACAAAGATCAAGGCAGTTCCAATGGAAATGAAATGCAGTAGTTTCTTGAATTCAACTTTACTTTATGTATTCCGTGGCTGTGAGTAGTATTCATTGTGTTTCTATTCACTTACACTTCACCCTGTATAGTTATGCACATGTACATAACACAAAATACACAGAATAGTAACTAATGCAATCACCTGACAAGAGAGTACAATATAATTTTACTCAATAGTATGTGCTAAGTTGATGCAACCTTTTCTAATATACTTTCCGTATCATTTAGAGTAGTCTGCAACCATTTCTATGAGTGTGCTACTGATGTTGACGAAGTTATTCTAAACAGTATAACCAGTTTCACATAATAGTACTACAGTGTTTCAAAGCAGTACAAAGATCAAGGCAGTTCCAATGGAAATGAAATGCAGTAGGTTCTTGAATTCAACTTTACTTTATGTATTCCGTGGCTGTGAGTAGTATTCATTGTGTTTCTATTCACTTACACTTCACCCTGTATAGTTATGCACATGTACATAACACAAAATGCACAGAATAGTAACTAATGCATTCACCTGACAAGAGAGTACAATATAATTTTACTCAATAGTATGTGCTAAGTTGATGCAACCTTTTCTAATATACTTTCCGTATCATTTAGAGTAGATCCGCAACCATTTTTATGTGTGTGCTACTGATGTTGGTGAAGTTACTCGAAGCAATATAACCAGTTTCACATAATAGAACTACATTGTTTCAAAGCAACAGAAGGATAAAGGCAGTTCTAATGTAAATGCAATGTAGTAGGTTCTTGAATTCAACTTTACTTTATGTATTCAGTGGCTGTGAGTAGTATTCATTCTGTTTCTATTCACTTACACTTCACCCTGTATAGTTGTGCACATGTATATAACACAAAATACACAGAATAGTAAGTAAATGTATTCAACCGAAATGAGAGTAGAATATAATTTCTCTCAAACGTCCTAGGTGCTAACTTGATGCAACCTTTTTAATATACTTTCCATATCATTTAGAGAAGTCTGCAACCATTTGTATGTGTGTGCTACTGATGTTGACGAAGTTACTCTAAGCAATATGACCGGTTTCACATAATAGTACTTCAGTGTTTGAAAGCAATACAAAGATCAAGGCAGTTCCAATGTAAATGCAATGCAGTAGGTTCTTGAATTCAACTTTATGTATTCCGTGGCTGTGAGTAGTACTCATATTATTTCTATTCACTTACACTTCACCCTGTATAGTTATGCACCTGTAAATAACACAAAATACACAGAATATTAAGTAATGCATTCAACCGAAATGTGAGTAGAATATAATTTCCCTCAAACGTCCTAGGTGCTAACTTGATGCAACCCTTTTTAATATAGTTTCCATATCATTTAGAGTAGTCTGCAACCATTTCTATGTGTGTGCTACTGATGTTGACGAAGTTATTCTAAACAGTATAACCAGTTTCACATAATAGTACCGGTGTTTCAAAGCAGTACAAAGATCAAGGCAGTTCCAATGGAAATGAAATGCAGAAGGTTCTTGAATTCAACTTTACTTTATGTATTCCGTGACTGTGAGTAGTATTCATTGTGTTTCTATTCACTTACACTTCACCCTGTATAGTTATGCACATGTACATAACACAAAATACACAGAATAGTAACTAATGCATTCACCTGACAAGAGAGTACAATATAATTTTACTCAATAGTATGTGCTAAGTTGATGCAACCTTTTCTAATATACTTTCCGTATCATTTAGAGTAGATCCGCAACCATTTTTATGTGTGTGCTACTGATGTTGGTGAAGTTACTCGAAGCAATATAACCAGTTTCACATAATAGAACTACATTGTTTCAAAGCAACAGAAGGATAAAGGCAGTTCTAATGTAAATGCAATGTAGAAGGTTCTTGAATTCAACTTTACTTTATGTATTCCGTGGCTGTGAGTAGTACTCATTGTGTTTCAATTCACTTCACTTCACCCTCTATAGTTATGCACCTGTAAATAACACAAAATACACAGAATATTAAGTAATGCATTCAACCGAAATGTGAGTAGAATATAATTTCCCTCAAACATCCTAGGTGCTAACTTGATGCAAACCTTTTTAATATAGTTTCCATATCATTTAGAGTAGTCTGCAACCATTTCTATGTGTGTGCTACTGATGTTGACGAAGTTATTCCAAACAGTATAACCAGTTTCACATAATAGTACCGGTGTTTCAAAGCAGTACAAAGATCAAGGCAGTTCCAATGGAAATGAAATGCAGAAGGTTCTTGAATTCAACTTTACTTTATGTATTCAGTGGCTGTGAGTAGTATTCATTGTGTTTCTATTCACTTACACTTCACCCTGTATAGTTATGCACCTGTAAATAACACAAAATACACAGAATAGTAACTAATGCATTCACCTGACAAGAGAGTACATTATAATTTTACTCAATAGTATGTGCTAAGTTGATGCAACCTTTTCTAATATACTTTCCGTATCATTTAGAGTAGATCCGCAACCATTTTTATGTGTGTGCTACTGATGTTGGTGAAGTTACTCGAAGCAATATAACCAGTTTCACATAATAGAACTACATTGTTTCAAAGCAACAGAAGGATAAAGGCAGTTCTAATGTAAATGCAATGTAGAAGGTTCTTGAATTCAACTTTACTTTATGTATTCAGTGGCTGTGAGTAGTATTCATTGTGTTTCTATTCACTTACACTTCACCCTGTATAGTTATGCACATGTACATAACACAAAATACACAGAATAGTAACTAATGCATTCACCTGACAAGAGAGTACAACATAATTTTACTCAATAGTATGTGCTAAGTTGATGCAACCATTTTTAATATACTTTCCATATCATTTAGAGTAGTCTGCAACCATTTCTAAGTGTGTGCTACTGATGTTGACGAAGATACTCTAAGCCATATAACCAGTTTCACATAATAGTACTTCAGTGTTTCAAAACAATACAAAGATCAAGGCAGTTCCAAAGTAAATGCAATGCAGTAGGTTCTTGAATTCAACTTTATGTATTCCGTGTCTGTGAGTAGTATTCATTGTGTATCTATTCACTTACACTTCACCCTGTATAGTTATGCACATGTATATAACACAAAATACACAGAATAGTAAGTAAATGCATTCAACCGAAATGAGAGTAGAATATAATTTCTCTCAAACGTCCTAGGTGCTAACTTGATGCAACCTTTTTAATATACTTTCCATATCATTTAGAGTAGTCTGCAACCATTTGTATGTGTGTGCTACTGATGTTGACGAAGTTACTCTAAGCAATATGACCAGTTTCACATAATAGTACTACAGTGTTTGAAAGCAATACAAAGATCAAGGCAGTTACAATGTAAATGCAATGCAGTAGGTTCTTGAATTCAACTTTATGTATTCCGTGGCTGTGAGTAGTACTCATTCTGTTTCAATTCACTTCACTTCACCCTCTATAGTTATGCACCTGTACATAACACAAAATACACAGAATAGTAACTAATGCATTCACCTGACAAGAGAGTACAATATAATTTTACTCAATAGTATGTGCTAAGTTGATGCAACCTTTTCTAATATACTTTCCGTATCATTTAGAGTAGATCCGCAACCATTTTTATGTGTGTGCTACTGATGTTGGTGAAGTTACTCGAAGCAATATAACCAGTTTCACATAATAGAACTACATTGTTTCAAAGCAACAGAAGGATAAAGGCAGTTCTAATGTAAATGCAATGTAGTAGGTTCTTGAATTCAACTTTACTTTATGTATTCAGTGGCTGTGAGTAGTATTCATTCTGTTTCTATTCACTTACACTTCACCCTGTATAGTTATGCACATGTATATAACACAAAATACACAGAATAGTAAGTAAATGTATTCAACCGAAATGAGAGTAGAATATAATTTCTCTCAAACGTCCTAGGTGCTAACTTGATGCAACCTTTTTAATATACTTTCCATATCATTTAGAGAAGTCTGCAACCATTTGTATGTGTGTGCTACTGATGTTGACGAAGTTACTCTAAGCAATATGACCGGTTTCACATAATAGTACTTCAGTGTTTGAAAGCAATACAAAGATCAAGGCAGTTCCAATGTAAATGCAATGCAGTAGGTTCTTGAATTCAACTTTATGTATTCCGTGGCTGTGAGTAGTACTCATATTATTTCTATTCACTTACACTTCACCCTGTATAGTTATGCACCTGTAAATAACACAAAATACACAGAATATTAAGTAATGCATTCAACCGAAATGTGAGTAGAATATAATTTCCCTCAAACGTCCTAGGTGCTAACTTGATGCAACCCTTTTTAATATAGTTTCCATATCATTTAGAGTAGTCTGCAACCATTTCTATGTGTGTGCTACTGATGTTGACGAAGTTATTCTAAACAGTATAACCAGTTTCACATAATAGTACCGGTGTTTCAAAGCAGTACAAAGATCAAGGCAGTTCCAATGGAAATGAAATGCAGAAGGTTCTTGAATTCAACTTTACTTTATGTATTCCGTGACTGTGAGTAGTATTCATTGTGTTTCTATTCACTTACACTTCACCCTGTATAGTTATGCACATGTACATAACACAAAATACACTGAATAGTAACTAATGCATTCACCTGACAAGAGAGTACAATATAATTTTACTCAATAGTATGTGCTAAGTTGATGCAACCTTTTCTAATATACTTTCCGTATCATTTAGAGTAGATCCGCAACCATTTTTATGTGTGTGCTACTGATGTTGGTGAAGTTACTCGAAGCAATATAACCAGTTTCACATAATAGAACTACATTGTTTCAAAGCAACAGAAGGATAAAGGCAGTTCTAATGTAAATGCAATGTAGAAGGTTCTTGAATTCAACTTTACTTTATGTATTCCGTGGCTGTGAGTAGTACTCATTGTGTTTCAATTCACTTCACTTCACCCTCTATAGTTATGCACCTGTAAATAACACAAAATACACAGAATATTAAGTAATGCATTCAACCGAAATGTGAGTAGAATATAATTTCCCTCAAACATCCTAGGTGCTAACTTGATACAAACCTTTTTAATATAGTTTCCATATCATTTAGAGTAGTCTGCAACCATTTCTATGTGTGTGCTACTGATGTTGACGAAGTTATTCTAAACAGTATAACCAGTTTCACATAATAGTACCGGTGTTTCAAAGCAGTACAAAGATCAAGGCAGTTCCAATGGAAATGAAATGCAGAAGGTTCTTGAATTCAACTTTACTTTATGTATTCAGGGGCTGTGAGTAGTATTCATTGTGTTTCTATTCACTTACACTTCACCCTGTATAGTTATGCACCTGTAAATAACACAAAATACACAGAATAGTAACTAATGCATTCACCTGACAAGAGAGTACATTATAATTTTACTCAATAGTATGTGCTAAGTTGATGCAACCTTTTCTAATATACTTTCCGTATCATTTAGAGTAGATCCGCAACCATTTTTATGTGTGTGCTACTGATGTTGGTGAAGTTACTCGAAGCAATATAACCAGTTTCACATAATAGAACTACATTGTTTCAAAGCAACAGAAGGATAAAGGCAGTTCTAATGTAAATGCAATGTAGAAGGTTCTTGAATTCAACTTTACTTTATGTAATCAGTGGCTGTGAGTAGTATTCATTGTGTTTCTATTCACTTACACTTCACCCTGTATAGTTATGCACATGTACATAACACAAAATACACAGAATAGTAACTAATGCATTCACCTGACAAGAGAGTACAACATAATTTTACTCAATAGTATGTGCTAAGTTGATGCAACCATTTTTAATATACTTTCCATATCATTTAGAGTAGTCTGCGACCATTTCTAAGTGTGTGCTACTGATGTTGACGAAGATACTCTAAGCCATATAACCAGTTTCACATAATAGTACTTCAGTGTTTCAAAACAATACAAAGATCAAGGCAGTTCCAAAGTAAATGCAATGCAGTAGGTTCTTGAATTCAACTTTATGTATTCCGTGTCTGTGAGTAGTATTCATTGTGTATCTATTCACTTACACTTCACCCTGTATAGTTATGCACATGTATATAACACAAAATACACAGAATAGTAAGTAAATGCATTCAACCGAAATGAGAGTAGAATATAATTTCTCTCAAACGTCCTAGGTGCTAACTTGATGCAACCTTTTTAAAATACTTTCCATATCATTTAGAGTAGTCTGCAACCATTTCTATGTGTGTGCTACTGATGTTGACGAAGTTATTCTAAACAGTATAACCAGTTTCACATAATAGTACTACAGTGTTTCAAAGCAGTACAAAGATCAAGGCAGTTCCAATGGAAATGAAATGCAGTAGGTTCTTGAATTCAACTTTACTTTATGTATTCCGTGGCTGTGAGTAGTATTCATTGTGTTTCTATTCACTTACACTTCACCCTGTATAGTTATGCACATGTACATAACACAAAATGCACAGAATAGTAACTAATGCATTCACCTGACAAGAGAGTACAATATAATTTTACTCAATAGTATGTGCTAAGTTGATGCAACCTTTTCTAATATACTTTCCGTATCATTTAGAGTAGATCCGCAACCATTTTTATGTGTGTGCTACTGATGTTGGTGAAGTTACTCGAAGCAATATAACCAGTTTCACATAATAGAACTACATTGTTTCAAAGCAACAGAAGGATAAAGGCAGTTCTAATGTAAATGCAATGTAGTAGGTTCTTGAATTCAACTTTACTTTATGTATTCAGTGGCTGTGAGTAGTATTCATTCTGTTTCTCTTCACTTACACTTCACCCTGTATAGTTATGCACATGTATATAACACAAAATACACAGAATAGTAAGTAAATGCATTCAACCGAAATGAGAGTAGAATATAATTTCTCTCAAACGTCCTAGGTGCTAACTTGATGCAACCTTTTTAATATACTTTTCATATCATTTAGAGTAGTCTGCAACCATTTCTATGAGTGTGCTACTGATGTTGACGAAGTTATTCTAAACAGTATAACCAGTTTCACATAATAGTACCAGTGTTTCAAAGCAGTACAAAGATCAAGGCAGTTCCAATGGAAATGAAATGCAGTAGTTTCTTGAATTCAACTTTACTTTATGTATTCCGTGGCTGTGAGTAGTATTCATTGTGTTTCTATTCACTTACACTTCACCCTGTATAGTTATGCACATGTACATAACACAAAATACACAGAATAGTAACTAATGCAATCACCTGACAAGAGAGTACAATATAATTTTACTCAATAGTATGTGCTAAGTTGATGCAACCTTTTCTAATATACTTTCCGTATCATTTAGAGTAGTCTGCAACCATTTCTATGAGTGTGCTACTGATGTTGACGAAGTTATTCTAAACAGTATAACCAGTTTCACATAATAGTACTACAGTGTTTCAAAGCAGTACAAAGATCAAGGCAGTTCCAATGGAAATGAAATGCAGTAGGTTCTTGAATTCAACTTTACTTTATGTATTCCGTGGCTGTGAGTAGTATTCATTGTGTTTCTATTCACTTACACTTCACCCTGTATAGTTATGCACATGTACATAACACAAAATACACAGAATAGTAACTAATGCATTCACCTGACAAGAGAGTACAATATAATTTTACTCAATAGTATGTGCTAAGTTGATGCAACCTTTTCTAATATACATTCCGTATCATTTAGAGTAGATCCGCAACCATTTTTATGTGTGTGCTACTGATGTTGGTGAAGTTACTCGAAGCAATATAACCAGTTTCACATAATAGAACTACATTGTTTCAAAGCAACAGAAGGATAAAGGCAGTTCTAATGTAAATGCAATGTAGTAGGTTCTTGAATTCAACTTTACTTTATGTATTCAGTGGCTGTGAGTAGTATTCATTCTGTTTCTATTCACTTACACTTCACCCTGTATAGTTATGCACATGTATATAACACAAAATACACAGAATAGTAAGTAAATGTATTCAACCGAAATGAGAGTAGAATATAATTTCTCTCAAACGTCCTAGGTGCTAACTTGATGCAACCTTTTTAATATACTTTCCATATCATTTAGAGAAGTCTGCAACCATTTGTATGTGTGTGCTACTGATGTTGACGAAGTTACTCTAAGCAATATGACCGGTTTCACATAATAGTACTTCAGTGTTTGAAAGCAATACAAAGATCAAGGCAGTTCCAATGTAAATGCAATGCAGTAGGTTCTTGAATTCAACTTTATGTATTCCGTGGCTGTGAGTAGTACTCATATTATTTCTATTCACTTACACTTCACCCTGTATAGTTATGCACCTGTAAATAACACAAAATACACAGAATATTAAGTAATGCATTCAACCGAAATGTGAGTAGAATATAATTTCCCTCAAACGTCCTAGGTGCTAACTTGATGCAACCTTTTTAATATAGTTTCCATATCATTTAGAGTAGTCTGCAACCATTTCTATGAGTGTGCTACTGATGTTGACGAAGTTATTCTAAACAGTATAACCAGTTTCACATAATAGTACCAGTGTTTCAAAGCAGTACAAAGATCAAGGCAGTTCCAATGGAAATGAAATGCAGTAGTTTCTTGAATTCAACTTTACTTTATGTATTCCGTGGCTGTGAGTAGTATTCATTGTGTTTCTATTCACTTACACTTCACCCTGTATAGTTATGCACATGTACATAACACAAAATACACAGAATAGTAACTAATGCAATCACCTGACAAGAGAGTACAATATAATTTTACTCAATAGTATGTGCTAAGTTGATGCAACCTTTTCTAATATACTTTCCGTATCATTTAGAGTAGTCTGCAACCATTTCTATGAGTGTGCTACTGATGTTGACGAAGTTATTCTAAACAGTATAACCAGTTTCACATAATAGTACTACAGTGTTTCAAAGCAGTACAAAGATCAAGGCAGTTCCAATGGAAATGAAATGCAGTAGGTTCTTGAATTCAACTTTACTTTATGTATTCCGTGGCTGTGAGTAGTATTCATTGTGTTTCTATTCACTTACACTTCACCCTGTATAGTTATGCACATGTACATAACACAAAATACACAGAATAGTAACTAATGCATTCACCTGACAAGAGAGTACAATATAATTTTACTCAATAGTATGTGCTAAGTTGATGCAACCTTTTCTAATATACTTTCCGTATCATTTAGAGTAGATCCGCAACCATTTTTATGTGTGTGCTACTGATGTTGGTGAAGTTACTCGAAGCAATATAACCAGTTTCACATAATAGAACTACATTGTTTCAAAGCAACAGAAGGATAAAGGCAGTTCTAATGTAAATGCAATGTAGTAGGTTCTTGAATTCAACTTTACTTTATGTATTCAGTGGCTGTGAGTAGTATTCATTCTGTTTCTATTCACTTACACTTCACCCTGTATAGTTATGCACATGTATATAACACAAAATACACAGAATAGTAAGTAAATGTATTCAACCGAAATGAGAGTAGAATATAATTTCTCTCAAACGTCCTAGGTGCTAACTTGATGCAACCTTTTTAATATACTTTCCATATCATTTAGAGAAGTCTGCAACCATTTGTATGTGTGTGCTACTGATGTTGACGAAGTTACTCTAAGCAATATGACCGGTTTCACATAATAGTACTTCAGTGTTTGAAAGCAATACAAAGATCAAGGCAGTTCCAATGTAAATGCAATGCAGTAGGTTCTTGAATTCAACTTTATGTATTCCGTGGCTGTGAGTAGTACTCATATTATTTCTATTCACTTACACTTCACCCTGTATAGTTATGCACCTGTAAATAACACAAAATACACAGAATATTAAGTAATGCATTCAACCGAAATGTGAGTAGAATATAATTTCCCTCAAACGTCCTAGGTGCTAACTTGATGCAACCCTTTTTAATATAGTTTCCATATCATTTAGAGTAGTCTGCAACCATTTCTATGTGTGTGCTACTGATGTTGACGAAGTTATTCTAAACAGTATAACCAGTTTCACATAATAGTACCGGTGTTTCAAAGCAGTACAAAGATCAAGGCAGTTCCAATGGAAATGAAATGCAGAAGGTTCTTGAATTCAACTTTACTTTATGTATTCCGTGACTGTGAGTAGTATTCATTGTGTTTCTATTCACTTACACTTCACCCTGTATAGTTATGCACATGTACATAACACAAAATACACAGAATAGTAACTAATGCATTCACCTGACAAGAGAGTACAATATAATTTTACTCAATAGTATGTGCTAAGTTGATGCAACCTTTTCTAATATACTTTCCGTATCATTTAGAGTAGATCCGCAACCATTTTTATGTGTGTGCTACTGATGTTGGTGAAGTTACTCGAAGCAATATAACCAGTTTCACATAATAGAACTACATTGTTTCAAAGCAACAGAAGGATAAAGGCAGTTCTAATGTAAATGCAATGTAGAAGGTTCTTGAATTCAACTTTACTTTATGTATTCCGTGGCTGTGAGTAGTACTCATTGTGTTTCAATTCACTTCACTTCACCCTCTATAGTTATGCACCTGTAAATAACACAAAATACACAGAATATTAAGTAATGCATTCAACCGAAATGTGAGTAGAATATAATTTCCCTCAAACATCCTAGGTGCTAACTTGATGCAAACCTTTTTAATATAGTTTCCATATCATTTAGAGTAGTCTGCAACCATTTCTATGTGTGTGCTACTGATGTTGACGAAGTTATTCTAAACAGTATAACCAGTTTCACATAATAGTACCGGTGTTTCAAAGCAGTACAAAGATCAAGGCAGTTCCAATGGAAATGAAATGCAGAAGGTTCTTGAATTCAACTTTACTTTATGTATTCAGTGGCTGTGAGTAGTATTCATTGTGTTTCTATTCACTTACACTTCACCCTGTATAGTTATGCACCTGTAAATAACACAAAATACACAGAATAGTAACTAATGCATTCACCTGACAAGAGAGTACATTATAATTTTACTCAATAGTATGTGCTAAGTTGATGCAACCTTTTCTAATATACTTTCCGTATCATTTAGAGTAGATCCGCAACCATTTTTATGTGTGTGCTACTGATGTTGGTGAAGTTACTCGAAGCAATATAACCAGTTTCACATAATAGAACTACATTGTTTCAAAGCAACAGAAGGATAAAGGCAGTTCTAATGTAAATGCAATGTAGAAGGTTCTTGAATTCAACTTTACTTTATGTATTCAGTGGCTGTGAGTAGTATTCATTGTGTTTCTATTCACTTACACTTCACCCTGTATAGTTATGCACATGTACATAACACAAAATACACAGAATAGTAACTAATGCATTCACCTGACAAGAGAGTACAACATAATTTTACTCAATAGTATGTGCTAAGTTGATGCAACCATTTTTAATATACTTTCCATATCATTTAGAGTAGTCTGCAACTATTTCTAAGTGTGTGCTACTGATGTTGACGAAGATACTCTAAGCCATATAACCAGTTTCACATAATAGTACTTCAGTGTTTCAAAACAATACAAAGATCAAGGCAGTTCCAAAGTAAATGCAATGCAGTAGGTTCTTGAATTCAACTTTATGTATTCCGTGTCTGTGAGTAGTATTCATTGTGTATCTATTCACTTACACTTCACCCTGTATAGTTATGCACATGTATATAACACAAAATACACAGAATAGTAAGTAAATGCATTCAACCGAAATGAGAGTAGAATATAATTTCTCTCAAACGTCCTAGGTGCTAACTTGATGCAACCTTTTTAATATACTTTCCATATCATTTAGAGTAGTCTGCAACCATTTGTATGTGTGTGCTACTGATGTTGACGAAGTTACTCTAAGCAATATGACCAGTTTCACATAATAGTACTACAGTGTTTGAAAGCAATACAAAGATCAAGGCAGTTCCAATGTAAATGCAATGCAGTAGGTTCTTGAATTCAACTTTATGTATTCCGTGGCTGTGAGTAGTACTCATTGTGTTTCAATTCACTTCACTTCACCCTCTATAGTTATGCACCTGTACATAACACAAAATACACAGAATAGTAACTAATGCATTCACCTGACAAGAGAGTACAATATAATTTTACTCAATAGTATGTGCTAAGTTGATGCAACCTTTTCTAATATACTTTCCGTATCATTTAGAGTAGATCCGCAACCATTTTTATGTGTGTGCTACTGATGTTGGTGAAGTTACTCGAAGCAATATAACCAGTTTCACATAATAGAACTACATTGTTTCAAAGCAACAGAAGGATAAAGGCAGTTCTAATGTAAATGCAATGTAGTAGGTTCTTGAATTCAACTTTACTTTATGTATTCAGTGGCTGTGAGTAGTATTCATTCTGTTTCTATTCACTTACACTTCACCCTGTATAGTTATGCACATGTATATAACACAAAATACACAGAATAGTAAGTAAATGTATTCAACCGAAATGAGAGTAGAATATAATTTCTCTCAAACGTCCTAGGTGCTAACTTGATGCAACCTTTTTAATATACTTTCCATATCATTTAGAGAAGTCTGCAACCATTTGTATGTGTGTGCTACTGATGTTGACGAAGTTACTCTAAGCAATATGACCGGTTTCACATAATAGTACTTCAGTGTTTGAAAGCAATACAAAGATCAAGGCAGTTCCAATGTAAATGCAATGCAGTAGGTTCTTGAATTCAACTTTATGTATTCCGTGGCTGTGAGTAGTACTCATATTATTTCTATTCACTTACACTTCACCCTGTATAGTTATGCACCTGTAAATAACACAAAATACACAGAATATTAAGTAATGCATTCAACCGAAATGTGAGTAGAATATAATTTCCCTCAAACGTCCTAGGTGCTAACTTGATGCAACCCTTTTTAATATAGTTTCCATATCATTTAGAGTAGTCTGCAACCATTTCTATGTGTGTGCTACTGATGTTGACGAAGTTATTCTGAACAGTATAACCAGTTTCACATAATAGTACCGGTGTTTCAAAGCAGTACAAAGATCAAGGCAGTTCCAATGGAAATGAAATGCAGAAGGTTCTTGAATTCAACTTTACTTTATGTATTCCGTGACTGTGAGTAGTATTCATTGTGTTTCTATTCACTTACACTTCACCCTGTATAGTTATGCACATGTACATAACACAAAATACACAGAATAGTAACTAATGCATTCACCTGACAAGAGAGTACAATATAATTTTACTCAATAGTATGTGCTAAGTTGATGCAACCTTTTCTAATATACTTTCCGTATCATTTAGAGTAGATCCGCAACCATTTTTATGTGTGTGCTACTGATGTTGGTGAAGTTACTCGAAGCAATATAACCAGTTTCACATAATAGAACTACATTGTTTCAAAGCAACAGAAGGATAAAGGCAGTTCTAATGTAAATGCAATGTAGAAGGTTCTTGAATTCAACTTTACTTTATGTATTCCGTGGCTGTGAGTAGTACTCATTGTGTTTCAATTCACTTCTCTTCACCCTCTATAGTTATGCACCTGTAAATAACACAAAATACACAGAATATTAAGTAATGCATTCAACCGAAATGTGAGTAGAATATAATTTCCCTCAAACATCCTAGGTGCTAACTTGATACAAACCTTTTTAATATAGTTTCCATATCATTTAGAGTAGTCTGCAACCATTTCTATGTGTGTGCTACTGATGTTGACGAAGTTATTCTAAACAGTATAACCAGTTTCACATAATAGTACCGGTGTTTCAAAGCAGTACAAAGATCAAGGCAGTTCCAATGGAAATGAAATGCAGAAGGTTCTTGAATTCAACTTTACTTTATGTATTCAGTGGCTGTGAGTAGTATTCATTGTGTTTCTATTCACTTACACTTCACCCTGTATAGTTATGCACCTGTAAATAACACAAAATACACAGAATAGTAACTAATGCATTCACCTGACAAGAGAGTACATTATAATTTTACTCAATAGTATGTGCTAAGTTGATGCAACCTTTTCTAATATACTTTCCGTATCATTTAGAGTAGATCCGCAACCATTTTTATGTGTGTGCTACTGATGTTGGTGAAGTTACTCGAAGCAATATAACCAGTTTCACATAATAGAACTACATTGTTTCAAAGCAACAGAAGGATAAAGGCAGTTCTAATGTAAATGCAATGTAGAAGGTTCTTGAATTCAACTTTACTTTATGTATTCAGTGGCTGTGAGTAGTATTCATTGTGTTTCTATTCACTTACACTTCACCCTGTATAGTTATGCACATGTACATAACACAAAATACACAGAATAGTAACTAATGCATTCACCTGACAAGAGAGTACAACATAATTTTACTCAATAGTATGTGCTAAGTTGATGCAACCATTTTTAATATACTTTCCATATCATTTAGAGTAGTCTGCGACCATTTCTAAGTGTGTGCTACTGATGTTGACGAAGATACTCTAAGCCATATAACCAGTTTCACATAATAGTACTTCAGTGTTTCAAAACAATACAAAGATCAAGGCAGTTCCAAAGTAAATGCAATGCAGTAGGTTCTTGAATTCAACTTTATGTATTCCGTGTCTGTGAGTAGTATTCATTGTGTATCTATTCACTTACACTTCACCCTGTATAGTTATGCACATGTATATAACACAAAATACACAGAATAGTAAGTAAATGCATTCAACCGAAATGAGAGTAGAATATAATTTCTCTCAAACGTCCTAGGTGCTAACTTGATGCAACCTTTTTAAAATACTTTCCATATCATTTAGAGTAGTCTGCAACCATTTCTATGTGTGTGCTACTGATGTTGACGAAGTTATTCTAAACAGTATAACCAGTTTCACATAATAGTACTACAGTGTTTCAAAGCAGTACAAAGATCAAGGCAGTTCCAATGGAAATGAAATGCAGTAGGTTCTTGAATTCAACTTTACTTTATGTATTCCGTGGCTGTGAGTAGTATTCATTGTGTTTCTATTCACTTACACTTCACCCTGTATAGTTATGCACATGTACATAACACAAAATGCACAGAATAGTAACTAATGCATTCACCTGACAAGAGAGTACAATATAATTTTACTCAATAGTATGTGCTAAGTTGATGCAACCTTTTCTAATATACTTTCCGTATCATTTAGAGTAGATCCGCAACCATTTTTATGTGTGTGCTACTGATGTTGGTGAAGTTACTCGAAGCAATATAACCAGTTTCACATAATAGAACTACATTGTTTCAAAGCAACAGAAGGATAAAGGCAGTTCTAATGTAAATGCAATGTAGTAGGTTCTTGAATTCAACTTTACTTTATGTATTCAGTGGCTGTGAGTAGTATTCATTCTGTTTCTATTCACTTACACTTCACCCTGTATAGTTATGCACATGTATATAACACAAAATACACAGAATAGTAAGTAAATGCATTCAACCGAAATGAGAGTAGAATATAATTTCTCTCAAACGTCCTAGGTGCTAACTTGATGCAACCTTTTTAATATACTTTTCATATCATTTAGAGTAGTCTGCAACCATTTCTATGTGTGTGCTACTGATGTTGACGAAGTTATTCTAAACAGTATAACCAGTTTCACATAATAGTACCAGTGTTTCAAAGCAGTACAAAGATCAAGGCAGTTCCAATGGAAATGAAATGCAGTAGGTTCTTGAATTCCACTTTACTTTATGTATTCCGTGGCTGTGAGTAGTATTCATTGTGTTTCTATTCACTTACACTTCACCCTGTATAGTTATGCACATGTACATAACACAAAATACACAGAATAGTAACTAATGCATTCACCTGACAAGAGAGTACAACATAATTTTACTCAATAGTATGTGCTAAGTTGATGCAACCTTTTCTAATATACTTTCCGTATCATTTAGAGTAGATCCGCAACCATTTTTATGTGTGTGCTACTGATGTTGGTGAAGTTCCTCGAAGCAATATAACCAGTTTCACATAATAGAACTACATTGTTTCAAAGCAACAGAAGGATAAAGGCAGTTCTAATGTAAATGCAATGTAGAAGGTTCTTGAATTCAACTTTACTTTATGTATTCAGTGGCTGTGAGTAGTATTCATTGTGTTTCTATTCACTTACACTTCACCCTGTATAGTTATGCACATGTACATAACACAAAATACACAGAATAGTAACTAATGCATTCACCTGACAAGAGAGTACAACATAATTTTACTCAATAGTATGTGCTAAGTTGATGCAACCATTTTTAATATACTTTCCATATCATTTAGAGTAGTCTGCAACCATTTCTAAGTGTGTGCTACTGATGTTGACGAAGATACTCTAAGCCATATAACCAGTTTCACATAATAGTACTTCAGTGTTTCAAAACAATACAAAGATCAAGGCAGTTCCAAAGTAAATGCAATGCAGTAGGTTCTTGAATTCAACTTTATGTATTCCGTGGCTGTGAGTAGTACTCATATTATTTCTATTCACTTACACTTCACCCTGTATAGTTATGCACCTGTAAATAACACAAAATACACAGAATATTAAGTAATGCATTCAACCGAAATGTGAGTAGAATATTATTTCCCTCAAACGTCCTAGGTGCTAACTTGATGCAACCCTTTTTAATATAGTTTCCATATCATTTAGAGTAGTCTGCAACCATTTCTATGAGTGTGCTACTGATGTTGACGAAGTTATTCTAAACAGTATAACCAGTTTCACATAATAGTACCAGTGTTTCAAAGCAGTACAAAGATCAAGGCAGTTCCAATGGAAATGAAATGCAGTAGTTTCTTGAATTCAACTTTACTTTATGTATTCCGTGGCTGTGAGTAGTATTCATTGTGTTTCTATTCACTTACACTTCACCCTGTATAGTTATGCACATGTACATAACACAAAATACACAGAATAGTAACTAATGCAATCACCTGACAAGAGAGTACAATATAATTTTACTCAATAGTATGTGCTAAGTTGATGCAACCTTTTCTAATATACTTTCCGTATCATTTAGAGTAGTCTGCAACCATTTCTATGAGTGTGCTACTGATGTTGACGAAGTTATTCTAAACAGTATAACCAGTTTCACATAATAGTACTACAGTGTTTCAAAGCAGTACAAAGATCAAGGCAGTTCCAATGGAAATGAAATGCAGTAGGTTCTTGAATTCAACTTTACTTTATGTATTCCGTGGCTGTGAGTAGTATTCATTGTGTTTCTATTCACTTACACTTCACCCTGTATAGTTATGCACATGTACATAACACAAAATACACAGAATAGTAACTAATGCATTCACCTGACAAGAGAGTACAATATAATTTTACTCAATAGTATGTGCTAAGTTGATGCAACCTTTTCTAATATACTTTCCGTATCATTTAGAGTAGATCCGCAACCATTTTTATGTGTGTGCTACTGATGTTGGTGAAGTTACTCGAAGCAATATAACCAGTTTCACATAATAGAACTACATTGTTTCAAAGCAACAGAAGGATAAAGGCAGTTCTAATGTAAATGCAATGTAGTAGGTTCTTGAATTCAACTTTACTTTATGTATTCAGTGGCTGTGAGTAGTATTCATTCTGTTTCTATTCACTTACACTTCACCCTGTATAGTTATGCACATGTATATAACACAAAATACACAGAATAGTAAGTAAATGTATTCAACCGAAATGAGAGTAGAATATAATTTCTCTCAAACGTCCTAGGTGCTAACTTGATGCAACCTTTTTAATATACTTTCCATATCATTTAGAGAAGTCTGCAACCATTTGTATGTGTGTGCTACTGATGTTGACGAAGTTACTCTAAGCAATATGACCGGTTTCACATAATAGTACTTCAGTGTTTGAAAGCAATACAAAGATCAAGGCAGTTCCAATGTAAATGCAATGCAGTAGGTTCTTGAATTCAACTTTATGTATTCCGTGGCTGTGAGTAGTACTCATATTATTTCTATTCACTTACACTTCACCCTGTATAGTTATGCACCTGTAAATAACACAAAATACACAGAATATTAAGTAATGCATTCAACCGAAATGTGAGTAGAATATAATTTCCCTCAAACGTCCTAGGTGCTAACTTGATGCAACCCTTTTTAATATAGTTTCCATATCATTTAGAGTAGTCTGCAACCATTTCTATGTGTGTGCTACTGATGTTGACGAAGTTATTCTAAACAGTATAACCAGTTTCACATAATAGTACCGGTGTTTCAAAGCAGTACAAAGATCAAGGCAGTTCCAATGGAAATGAAATGCAGAAGGTTCTTGAATTCAACTTTACTTTATGTATTCCGTGACTGTGAGTAGTATTCATTGTGTTTCTATTCACTTACACTTCACCCTGTATAGTTATGCACATGTACATAACACAAAATACACTGAATAGTAACTAATGCATTCACCTGACAAGAGAGTACAATATAATTTTACTCAATAGTATGTGCTAAGTTGATGCAACCTTTTCTAATATACTTTCCGTATCATTTAGAGTAGATCCGCAACCATTTTTATGTGTGTGCTACTGATGTTGGTGAAGTTACTCGAAGCAATATAACCAGTTTCACATAATAGAACTACATTGTTTCAAAGCAACAGAAGGATAAAGGCAGTTCTAATGTAAATGCAATGTAGAAGGTTCTTGAATTCAACTTTACTTTATGTATTCCGTGGCTGTGAGTAGTACTCATTGTGTTTCAATTCACTTCACTTCACCCTCTATAGTTATGCACCTGTAAATAACACAAAATACACAGAATATTAAGTAATGCATTCAACCGAAATGTGAGTAGAATATAATTTCCCTCAAACATCCTAGGTGCTAACTTGATGCAACCCTTTTTAATATAGTTTCCATATCATTTAGAGTAGTCTGCAACCATTTCTATGTGTGTGCTACTGATGTTGACGAAGTTATTCTAAACAGTATAACCAGTTTCACATAATAGTACCGGTGTTTCAAAGCAGTACAAAGATCAAGGCAGTTCCAATGGAAATGAAATGCAGAAGGTTCTTGAATTCAACTTTACTTTATGTATTCAGTGGCTGTGAGTAGTATTCATTGTGTTTCTATTCACTTACACTTCACCCTGTATAGTTATGCACCTGTAAATAACACAAAATACACAGAATAGTAACTAATGCATTCACCTGACAAGAGAGTACATTATAATTTTACTCAATAGTATGTGCTAAGTTGATGCAACCTTTTCTAATATACTTTCCGTATCATTTAGAGTAGATCCGCAACCATTTTTATGTGTGTGCTACTGATGTTGGTGAAGTTACTCGAAGCAATATAACCAGTTTCACATAATAGAACTACATTGTTTCAAAGCAACAGAAGGATAAAGGCAGTTCTAATGTAAATGCAATGTAGAAGGTTCTTGAATTCAACTTTACTTTATGTATTCAGTGGCTGTGAGTAGTATTCATTGTGTTTCTATTCACTTACACTTCACCCTGTATAGTTATGCACATGTACATAACACAAAATACACAGAATAGTAACTAATGCATTCACCTGACAAGAGAGTACAACATAATTTTACTCAATAGTATGTGCTAAGTTGATGCAACCATTTTTAATATACTTTCCATATCATTTAGAGTAGTCTGCGACCATTTCTAAGTGTGTGCTACTGATGTTGACGAAGATACTCTAAGCCATATAACCAGTTTCACATAATAGTACTTCAGTGTTTCAAAACAATACAAAGATCAAGGCAGTTCCAAAGTAAATGCAATGCAGTAGGTTCTTGAATTCAACTTTATGTATTCCGTGTCTGTGAGTAGTATTCATTGTGTATCTATTCACTTACACTTCACCCTGTATAGTTATGCACATGTATATAACACAAAATACACAGAATAGTAAGTAAATGCATTCAACCGAAATGAGAGTAGAATATAATTTCTCTCAAACGTCCTAGGTGCTAACTTGATGCAACCTTTTTAATATACTTTCCATATCATTTAGAGAAGTCTGCAACCATTTGTATGTGTGTGCTACTGATGTTGACGAAGTTACTCTAAGCAATATGACCGGTTTCACATAATAGTACTTCAGTGTTTGAAAGCAATACAAAGATCAAGGCAGTTCCAATGTAAATGCAATGCAGTAGGTTCTTGAATTCAACTTTATGTATTCCGTGGCTGTGAGTAGTACTCATTGTGTTTCAATTCACTTCACTTCACCCTCTATAGTTATGCACCTGTAAATAACACAAAATACACAGAATAGTAAGTAATGCATTCAACCGAAATGTGAGTAGAATATAATTTCCCTCAAACGTCCTAGGTGCTAACTTGATGCAACCCTTTTTAATATAGTTTCCATATCATTTAGAGTAGTCTGCAACCATTTCTATGTGTGTGCTACTGATGTTGACGAAGTTATTCTAAACAGTATAACCAGTTTCACATAATAGTACTACAGTGTTTCAAAGCAGTACAAAGATCAAGGCAGTTCCAATGGAAATGAAATGCAGTAGGTTCTTGAATTAAACTTTACTTTATGTATTCCGTGGCTGTGAGTAGTATTCATTCTGTTTCTATTGACTTACACTTCACCCTGTATAGTTATGCACATGTATATAACACAAAATACACAGAATAGTAAGTAAATGCATTCAACCGAAATGAGAGTAGAATATAATTTCTCTCAAACGACCTAGGTGCTAACTTGATGCAACCTTTATAATATACTTTTCATATCATTTAGAGTAGTCTGCAACCATTTCTATGTGTGTGCTACTGATGTTGACGAAGTTACTCTAAGCAATAAAACCAGTTTCACATAATAGTACTTCAGTGTTTCAAAGCAATACAAAGATCAAGGCAGTTCCAATGTAAATGCAATGCAGTAGGTTCTTGAATTCAACTTTATGTATTCCGTGGCTGTGAGTAGTACTCATATTATTTCTATTCACTTACACTTCACCCTGTATAGTTATGCACCTGTAAATAACACAAAATACACAGAATAGTAAGTAATGCATTCAACCGAAATGTGAGTAGAATATAATTTCTCTCAAACGTCCTAGGTGCTAACTTGATGCAACCCTTTTTAATATAGTTTCCATATCATTTATAGTAGTCTGCAACCATTTCTATGTGTGTGCTACTGATGTTGACGAAGTTATTCTAAACAGTATAACCAGTTTCACATAATAGTACTACAGTGTTTCAAAGCAGTACAAAGATCTAGGCAGTTCCAATGGAAATGAAATGCAGTAGGTTCTTGAATTCAACTTTACTTTATGTATTCCGTGGCTGTGAGTAGTATTCATTGTGTTTCTATTCACTTACACTTCACCCTGTATAGTTATGCACATGTACATAACACAAAATACACATAATAGTAACTAATGCATTCACCTGACAAGAGAGTACAATATAATTTTACTCAATAGTATGTGCAAAGTTGATGCCACCTTTTCTAATATACTTTCCGTATCATTTAGAGTAGATCCGCAACCATTTTTATGTGTGTGCTACTGATGTTGGTGAAGTTACTCGAAGCAATATAACCAGTTTCACATAATAGAACTACATTGTTTCAAAGCAACAGAAGGATAAAGGCAGTTCTAATGTAAATGCAATGTAGTAGGTTCTTGAATTCAACTTTACTTTATGTATTCAGTGGCTGTGAGTAGTATTCATTGTGTTTCTATTCACTTACACTTCACCCTGTATAGTTATGCACATGTACATTACACAAAATACACAGAATAGTAACTAATGCATTCACCTGACAAGAGAATACAATATAATTTTACTCAGTATGTGCTAAATTGATGCAACCTTTTCTAATATACTTTCCATATCATTTAGAGTAGTCTGCATCCATTTCTATGTGTGTGCTACTGATGTTGACGAAGTTACTCTAAGCAATATAACCAGTTTCACATAATAGTACTACAGTGTTTCAAAGCAATACAAAGATCAAGGCAGTTCCAATGTAAATGCAATGCAGTAGGTTCTTGAATTCAACATTATGTATTCTGTGGCTGTGAGTAGTATTCATTCTGTTTCTATTCACTTACACTTCACCCTGTATAGTTATGCACATGTATATAACACAAAATACACAGAATAGTAAGTAAATGCATTCAACCGAAATGAGAGTAGAATATAATTTCTCTCAAACGTCCTAGGTGCTAACTTGATGCAACCTTTTTAATATACTTTCCATATCATTTAGAGTAGTCTGCAACCATTTGTATGTGTGTGCTACTGATGTTGACGAAGTTACTCTAACCAATATGACCAGTTTCACATAATAGTACTTCAGTGTTGGAAAGCAATACAAAGATCAAGGCAGTT
Organism: Hemitrygon akajei; assembly: GCF_048418815.1. Lineage (NCBI taxonomy): Eukaryota > Metazoa > Chordata > Chondrichthyes > Myliobatiformes > Dasyatidae > Hemitrygon > Hemitrygon akajei. The sequence goes on along the minus strand of NC_133145.1, from coordinate 6,883,867 downwards.
CCAATGTAAATGCACTGCAGTAGGTTCTTGAATTCAACTTTATGTATTCCGTGGCTGTGAGTAGTACTCATTGTGTTTCAATTCACTTCACTTCACCCTCTATAGTTATGCACCTGTAAATAACACAAAATACACAGAATAGTAAGTAATGCATTCAACCGAAATGTGAGTAGAATATAATTTGCCTCAAACGTCCTAGGTGCTAACTTGATGCAACCCTTTTTAATATAGTTTCCATATCATTTAGAGTAGTCTGCAACCATTTCTATGTGTGTGCTACTGATGTTGACGAAGTTATTCTAAACAGTATAACCAGTTTCACATAATAGTACTACAGTGTTTCAAAGCAGTACAAAGATCAAGGCAGTTCCAATGGAAATGAAATGCAGTAGGTTCTTGAATTCAACTTTACTTTATGTATTCCGTGGCTGTGAGTAGTATTCATTGTGTTTCTATTCACTTACACTTCACCCTGTATAGTTATGCACATGTACATAACACAAAATACACAGAATAGTAACTAATGCATTCACTGACAAGAGAGTACAATATAATTTTACTCAATAGTATGTGCTAAGTTGATGCAACCTTTTCTAATATACTTTCCGTATCATTTAGAGTAGATCCGCAACCATTTTTATGTGTGTGCTACTGATGTTGGTGAAGTTACTCGAAGCAATATAACCAGTTTCACATAATAGAACTACATTGTTTCAAAGCAACAGAAGGATAAAGGCAGTTCTAATGTAAATGCAATGTAGTAGGTTCTTGAATTCAACTTTACTTTATGTATTCAGTGGCTGTGAGTAGTATTCATTGTGTTTCTATTCACTTACACTTCACCCTGTATAGTTATGCACATGTATATAACACAAAATACACAGAATAGTAAGTAAATGCATTCAACCGAAATGAGAGTAGAATATAATTTCTCTCAAACGACCTAGGTGCTAACTTGATGCAACCTTTATAATATACTTTTCATATCATTTAGAGTAGTCTGCAACCATTTCTATGTGTGTGCTACTGATGTTGACGAAGTTACTCTAAGCAATAAAACCAGTTTCACATAATAGTACTTCAGTGTTTCAAAGCAATACAAAGATCAAGGCAGTTCCAATGTAAATGCAATGCAGTAGGTTCTTGAATTCAACTTTATGTATTCCGTGGCTGTGAGTAGTACTCATATTATTTCTATTCACTTACACTTCACCCTGTATAGTTATGCACCTGTAAATAACACAAAATACACAGAATAGTAAGTAATGCATTCAACCGAAATGTGAGTAGAATATAATTTCTCTCAAACGTCCTAGGTGCTAACTTGATGCAACCCTTTTTAATATAGTTTCCATATCATTTATAGTAGTCTGCAACCATTTCTATGTGTGTGCTACTGATGTTGACGAAGTTATTCTAAACAGTATAACCAGTTTCACATAATAGTACTACAGTGTTTCAAAGCAGTACAAAGATCTAGGCAGTTCCAATGGAAATGAAATGCAGTAGGTTCTTGAATTCAACTTTACTTTATGTATTCCGTGGCTGTGAGTAGTATTCATTGTGTTTCTATTCACTTACACTTCACCCTGTATAGTTATGCACATGTACATAACACAAAATACACATAATAGTAACTAATGCATTCACCTGACAAGAGAGTACAATATAATTTTACTCAATAGTATGTGCTAAGTTGATGCCACCTTTTCTAATATACTTTCCGTATCATTTAGAGTAGATCCGCAACCATTTTTATGTGTGTGCTACTGATGTTGGTGAAGTTACTCGAAGCAATATAACCAGTTTCACATAATAGAACTACATTGTTTCAAAGCAACAGAAGGATAAAGGCAGTTCTAATGTAAATGCAATGTAGTAGGTTCTTGAATTCAACTTTACTTTATGTATTCAGTGGCTGTGAGTAGTATTCATTGTGTTTCTATTCACTTACACTTCACCCTGTATAGTTATGCACATGTACATAACACGAAATACACAGAATAGTAACTAATGCATTCACCTGACAAGAGAATACAATATAATTTTACTCAGTATGTGCTAAATTGATGCAACCTTTTCTAATATACTTTCCATATCATTTAGAGTAGTCTGCATCCATTTCTATGTGTGTGCTACTGATGTTGACGAAGTTACTCTAAGCAATATAACCAGTTTCACATAATAGTACTACAGTGTTTCAAAGCAATACAAAGATCAAGGCAGTTCCAATGTAAATGCAATGCAGTAGGTTCTTGAATTCAACATTATGTATTCTGTGGCTGTGAGTAGTATTCATTCTGTTTCTATTCACTTACACTTCACCCTGTATAGTTATGCACATGTATATAACACAAAATACACAGAATAGTAAGTAAATGCATTCAACCGAAATGAGAGTAGAATATAATTTCTCTCAAACGTCCTAGGTGCTAACTTGATGCAACCTTTTTAATATACTTTCCATATCATTTAGAGTAGTCTGCAACCATTTGTATGTGTGTGCTACTGATGTTGACGAAGTTACTCTAACCAATATGACCAGTTTCACATAATAGTACTTCAGTGTTGGAAAGCAATACAAAGATCAAGGCAGTTCCAATGTAAATGCACTGCAGTAGGTTCTTGAATTCAACTTTATGTATTCCGTGGCTGTGAGTAGTACTCATTGTGTTTCAATTCACTTCACTTCACCCTCTATAGTTATGCACCTGTAAATAACACAAAATACACAGAATAGTAAGTAATGCATTCAACCGAAATGTGAGTAGAATATAATTTGCCTCAAACGTCCTAGGTGCTAACTTGATGCAACCCTTTTTAATATAGTTTCCATATCATTTAGAGTAGTCTGCAACCATTTCTATGTGTGTGCTACTGATGTTGACGAAGTTATTCTAAACAGTATAACCAGTTTCACATAATAGTACTACAGTGTTTCAAAGCAGTACAAAGATCAAGGCAGTTCCAATGGAAATGAAATGCAGTAGGTTCTTGAATTCAACTTTACTTTATGTATTCCGTGGCTGTGAGTAGTATTCATTGTGTTTCTATTCACTTACACTTCACCCTGTATAGTTATGCACATGTACATAACACAAAATACACAGAATAGTAACTAATGCATTCACTGACAAGAGAGTACAATATAATTTTACTCAATAGTATGTGCTAAGTTGATGCAACCTTTTCTAATATACTTTCCGTATCATTTAGAGTAGATCCGCAACCATTTTTATGTGTGTGCTACTGATGTTGGTGAAGTTACTCGAAGCAATATAACCAGTTTCACATAATAGAACTACATTGTTTCAAAGCAACAGAAGGATAAAGGCAGTTCTAATGTAAATGCAATGTAGTAGGTTCTTGAATTCAACTTTACTTTATGTATTCAGTGGCTGTGAGTAGTATTCATTGTGTTTCTATTCACTTACACTTCACCCTGTATAGTTATGCACATGTACATAACACAAAATACACAGAATAGTAACTAATGCATTCACCTGACAAGAGAATACAATATAATTTTACTCAGTATGTGCTAAATTGATGCAACCTTTTCTAATATACTTTCCATATCATTTAGAGTAGTCTGCATCCATTTCTATGTGTGTGCTACTGATGTTGACGAAGTTACTCTAAGCAATATAACCAGTTTCACATAATAGTACTACAGTGTTTCAAAGCAATACAAAGATCAAGGCAGTTCCAATGTAAATGCAATGCAGTAGGTTCTTGAATTCAACATTATGTATTCTGTGGCTGTGAGTAGTATTCATTCTGTTTCTATTCACTTACACTTCACCCTGTATAGTTATGCACATGTATATAACACAAAATACACAGAATAGTAAGTAAATGCATTCAACCGAAATGAGAGTAGAATATAATTTCTCTCAAACGTCCTAGGTGCTAACTTGATGCAACCTTTTTAATATACTTTCCATATCATTTAGAGTAGTCTGCAACCATTTGTATGTGTGTGCTACTGATGTTGACGAAGTTACTCTAACCAATATGACCAGTTTCACATAATAGTACTTCAGTGTTGGAAAGCAATACAAAGATCAAGGCAGTTCCAATGTAAATGCACTGCAGTAGGTTCTTGAATTCAACTTTATGTATTCCGTGGCTGTGAGTAGTACTCATTGTGTTTCAATTCATTTCACTTCACCCTCTATAGTTATGCACCTGTAAATAACACAAAATACACAGAATAGTAAGTAATGCATTCAACCGAAATGTGAGTAGAATATAATTTGCCTCAAACGTCCTAGGTGCTAACTTGATGCAACCCTTTTTAATATAGTTTCCATATCATTTAGAGTAGTCTGCAACCATTTCTATGTGTGTGCTACTGATGTTGACGAAGTTATTCTAAACAGTATAACCAGTTTCACATAATAGTACTACAGTGTTTCAAAGCAGTACAAAGATCAAGGCAGTTCCAATGGAAATGAAATGCAGTAGGTTCTTGAATTCAACTTTACTTTATGTATTCCGTGGCTGTGAGTAGTATTCATTGTGTTTCTATTCACTTACACTTCACCCTGTATAGTTATGCACATGTACATAACACAAAATACACAGAATAGTAACTAATGCATTCACTGACAAGAGAGTACAATATAATTTTACTCAATAGTATGTGCTAAGTTGATGCAACCTTTTCTAATATACTTTCCGTATCATTTAGAGTAGATCCGCAACCATTTTTATGTGTGTGCTACTGATGTTGGTGAAGTTACTCGAAGCAATATAACCAGTTTCACATAATAGAACTACATTGTTTCAAAGCAACAGAAGGATAAAGGCAGTTCTAATGTAAATGCAATGTAGTAGGTTCTTGAATTCAACTTTACTTTATGTATTCAGTGGCTGTGAGTAGCATTCATTGTGTTTCTATTCACTTACACTTCACCCTGTATAGTTATGCACATGTACATAACACAAAATACACAGAATAGTAACTAATGCATTCACCTGAGAAGAGAGTACAACATAATTTTACTCAATAGTATGTGCTGTTGATGCAACCTTTTTTAATATACTTTCCATATCATTTAGAGTAGTCTGCATCCATTTCTATCAGTGTGCTACTGATGTTGACGAAGTTACTCTAAGCAATATAACCAGTTTCACATAATAGTACTTCAGTGTTTCAAAGCAATACAAAGATCAAGGCAGTTCCAATGTAAATGCAATGCAGTATGTTCTTGAATTCAACATTATGTATTCTGTGGCTGTGAGTAGTATTCATTCTGTTTCTATTCACTTACACTTCACCCTGTATAGTTATGCACATGTATATAACACAAAATACACAGAATAGTAAGTAAATGCATTCAACCGAAATGAGAGTAGAATATAATTTCTCTCAAACGTCCTAGGTGCTAACTTGATGCAACCTTTTTAATATACTTTTCATATCATTTAGAGTAGTCTGCAACCATTTCTATGTGTGTGCTACTGATGTTGACGAAGTTATTCTAAACAGTATAACCAGTTTCACATAATAGTACCAGTGTTTCAAAGCAGTACAAAGATCAAGGCAGTTCCAATGGAAATGAAATGCAGTAGGTTCTTGAATTCAACTTTACTTTATGTATTCCGTGGCTGTGAGTAGTATTCATTGTGTTTCTATTCACTTACACTTCACCCTGTATAGTTATGCACATGTACATAACACAAAATACACAGAATAGTAACTAATGCATTCACCTGACAAGAGAGTACAACATAATTTTACTCAATAGTATGTGCTAAGTTGATGCAACCTTTTCTAATATACTTTCCGTATCATTTAGAGTAGATCCGCAACCATTTTTATGTGTGTGCTACTGATGTTGGTGAAGTTCCTCGAAGCAATATAACCAGTTTCACATATTAGAACTACATTGTTTCAAAGCAACAGAAGGATAAAGGCAGTTCTAATGTAAATGCAATGTAGAAGGTTCTTGAATTCAACTTTACTTTATGTATTCAGTGGCTGTGAGTAGTATTCATTGTGTTTCTATTCACTTACACTTCACCCTGTATAGTTATGCACATGTACATAACACAAAATACACAGAATAGTAAGTAAATGCATTCAACCGAAATGAGAGTAGAATATAATTTCTCTCAAACGTCCTAGGTGCTAACTTGATGCAACCTTTTTAATATACTTTCCATATCATTTAGAGTAGTCTGCAACCATTTGTATGTGTGTGCTACTGATGTTGACGAAGTTACTCTAAGGAATATGACCAGTTTCACATAATAGTACTACAGTGTTTGAAAGCAATACAAAGATCAAGGCAGTTCCAATGTAAATGCAATGCAGTAGGTTCTTGAATTCAACTTTATGTATTCCGTGGCTGTGAGTAGTACTCATTGTGTTTCAATTCACTTCACTTCACCCTCTATAGTTATGCACCTGTAAATAACACAAAATACACAGAATAGTAAGTAATGCATTCAACCGAAATGTGAGTAGAATATAATTTCCCTCATACGTCCTAGGTGCTAACTTGATGCAACCCTTTTTAATATAGTTTCCATATCATTTAGAGTAGTCTGCAACCATTTCTATGTGTGTGCTACTGATGTTGGTGAAGTTACTCGAAGCAATATAACCAGTTTCACATAATAGAAATACATTGTTTCAAAGCAACAGAAGGATAAAGGCAGTTCTAATGTAAATGCAATGTAGTAGGTTCTTGAATTCAACTTTACTTTATGTATTCAGTGGCTGTGAGTAGTATTAATTGTGTTTCTATTCGCTTACACTTCACCCTGTATAGTTATGCACATGTACATAACACAAAATACACAGAATAGTAACTAATGCATTCACCTGACAAGAGAGTACAACATAATTTTACTCAATAGTATGTGCTGTTGATTCAACCTTTTTTAATATACTTTCCATATCATTTAGAGTAGTCTGCATGCATTTCTATGTGTGTGCTACTGATGTTGACGAAGTTACTCTAAGCAATATAACCAGTTTCACATAATAGTACTTCAGTGTTTCAAAGCAATACAAAGATCAAGGCAGTTCCAATGTAAATGCAATGCAGTAGGCTCTTGAATTCAACTTTATGTATTCCGTGGCTGTGAGTAGTACTCATATTTTTTCTATTCACTTACACTTCACCCTGTATAGTTATGCACCTGTAAATAACACAAAATACACAGAATATTAAGTAATGCATTCAACCGAAATGTGAGTAGAATATTATTTCCCTCAAACGTCCTAGGTGCTAACTTGATGCAACCCTTTTTAATATAGTTTCCATATCATTTAGAGTAGTCTGCAACCATTTCTATGAGTGTGCTACTGATGTTGACGAAGTTATTCTAAACAGTATAACCAGTTTCACATAATAGTACCAGTGTTTCAAAGCAGTACAAAGATCAAGGCAGTTCCAATGGAAATGAAATGCAGTAGTTTCTTGAATTCAACTTTACTTTATGTATTCCGTGGCTGTGAGTAGTATTCATTGTGTTTCTATTCACTTACACTTCACCCTGTATAGTTATGCACATGTACATAACACAAAATACACAGAATAGTAACTAATGCAATCACCTGACAAGAGAGTACAATATAATTTTACTCAATAGTATGTGCTAAGTTGATGCAACCTTTTCTAATATACTTTCCGTATCATTTAGAATAGTCTGCAACCATTTTTATGTGTGTGCTACTGATGTTGGTGAAGTTACTCGAAGCAATATAACCAGTTTCACATAATAGAACTACATTGTTTCAAAGCAACAGAAGGATAAAGGCAGTTCTAATGTAAATGCAATGTAGTAGGTTCTTGAATTCAACTTTACTTTATGTATTCAGTGGCTGTGAGTAGTATTCATTCTGTTTCTATTCACTTACACTTCACCCTGTATAGTTATGCACATGTATATAACACAAAATACACAGAATAGTAAGTAAATGTATTCAACCGAAATGAGAGTAGAATATAATTTCTCTCAAACGTCCTAGGTGCTAACTTGATGCAACCTTTTTAATATACTTTCCATATCATTTAGAGAAGTCTGCAACCATTTGTATGTGTGTGCTACTGATGTTGACGAAGTTACTCTAAGCAATATGACCGGTTTCACATAATAGTACTTCAGTGTTTGAAAGCAATACAAAGATCAAGGCAGTTCCAATGTAAATGCAATGCAGTAGGTTCTTGAATTCAACTTTATGTATTCCGTGGCTGTGAGTAGTACTCATATTATTTCTACTCACTTACACTTCACCCTGTATAGTTATGCACCTGTAAATAACACAAAATACACAGAATATTAAGTAATGCATTCAACCGAAATGTGAGTAGAATATAATTTCCCTCAAACGTCCTAGGTGCTAACTTGATGCAACCCTTTTTAATATAGTTTCCATATCATTTAGAGTAGTCTGCAACCATTTCTATGTGTGTGCTACTGATGTTGACGAAGTTATTCTAAACAGTATAACCAGTTTCACATAATAGTACCGGTGTTTCAAAGCAGTACAAAGATCAAGGCAGTTCCAATGGAAATGAAATGCAGAAGGTTCTTGAATTCAACTTTACTTTATGTATTCCGTGACTGTGAGTAGTATTCATTGTGTTTCTATTCACTTACACTTCACCCTGTATAGTTATGCACATGTACATAACACAAAATACACAGAATAGTAACTAATGCATTCACCTGACAAGAGAGTACAATATAATTTTACTCAATAGTATGTGCTAAGTTGATGCAACCTTTTCTAATATACTTTCCGTATCATTTAGAGTAGATCCGCAACCATTTTTATGTGTGTGCTACTGATGTTGGTGAAGTTACTCGAAGCAATATAACCAGTTTCACATAATAGAACTACTTTGTTTCAAAGCAACAGAAGGATAAAGGCAGTTCTAATGTAAATGCAATGTAGAAGGTTCTTGAATTCAACTTTACTTTATGTATTCCGTGGCTGTGAGTAGTACTCATTGTGTTTCAATTCACTTCACTTCACCCTCTATAGTTATGCACCTGTAAATAACACAAAATACACAGAATATTAAGTAATGCATTCAACCGAAATGTGAGTAGAATATAATTTCCCTCAAACATCCTAGGTGCTAACTTGATGCAAACCTTTTTAATATAGTTTCCATATCATTTAGAATAGTCTGCAACCATTTCTATGTGTGTGCTACTGATGTTGACGAAGTTATTCTAAACAGTATAACCAGTTTCACATAATAGTACCGGTGTTTCAAAGCAGTACAAAGATCAAGGCAGTTCCAATGGAAATGAAATGCAGAAGGTTCTTGAATTCAACTTTACTTTATGTATTCAGTGGCTGTGAGTAGTATTCATTGTGTTTCTATTCACTTACACTTCACCCTGTATAGTTATGCACCTGTAAATAACACAAAATACACAGAATAGTAACTAATGCATTCACCTGACAAGAGAGTACATTATAATTTTACTCAATAGTATGTGCTAAGTTGATGCAACCTTTTCTAATATACTTTCCGTATCATTTAGAGTAGATCCGCAACCATTTTTATGTGTGTGCTACTGATGTTGGTGAAGTTACTCGAAGCAATATAACCAGTTTCACATAATAGAACTACATTGTTTCAAAGCAACAGAAGGATAAAGGCAGTTCTAATGTAAATGCAATGTAGAAGGTTCTTGAATTCAACTTTACTTTATGTATTCAGTGGCTGTGAGTAGTATTCATTGTGTTTCTATTCACTTACACTTCACCCTGTATAGTTATGCACATGTACATAACACAAAATACACAGAATAGTAACTAATGCATTCACCTGACAAGAGAGTACAACATAATTTTACTCAATAGTATGTGCTAAGTTGATGCAACCATTTTTAATATACTTTCCATATCATTTAGAGTAGTCTGCGACCATTTCTAAGTGTGTGCTACTGATGTTGACGAAGATACTCTAAGCCATATAACCAGTTTCACATAATAGTACTTCAGTGTTTCAAAACAATACAAAGATCAAGGCAGTTCCAAAGTAAATGCAATGCAGTAGGTTCTTGAATTCAACTTTATGTATTCCGTGTCTGTGAGTAGTATTCATTGTGTATCTATTCACTTACACTTCACCCTGTATAGTTATGCACATGTATATAACACAAAATACACAGAATAGTAAGTAAATGCATTCAACCGAAATGAGAGTAGAATATAATTTCTCTCAAACGTCCTAGGTGCTAACTTGATGCAACCTTTTTAAAATACTTTCCATATCATTTAGAGTAGTCTGCAACCATTTCTATGTGTGTGCTACTGATGTTGACGAAGTTATTCTAAACAGTATAACCAGTTTCACATAATAGTACTACAGTGTTTCAAAGCAGTACAAAGATCAAGGCAGTTCCAATGGAAATGAAATGCAGTAGGTTCTTGAATTCAACTTTACTTTATGTATTCCGTGGCTGTGAGTAGTATTCATTGTGTTTCTATTCACTTACACTTCACCCTGTATAGTTATGCACATGTACATAACACAAAATGCACAGAATAGTAACTAATGCATTCACCTGACAAGAGAGTACAATATAATTTTACTCAATAGTATGTGCTAAGTTGATGCAACCTTTTCTAATATACTTTCCGTATCATTTAGAGTAGATCCGCAACCATTTTTATGTGTGTGCTACTGATGTTGGTGAAGTTACTCGAAGCAATATAACCAGTTTCACATAATAGAACTACATTGTTTCAAAGCAACAGAAGGATAAAGGCAGTTCTAATGTAAATGCAATGTAGTAGGTTCTTGAATTCAACTTTACTTTATGTATTCAGTGGCTGTGAGTAGTATTCATTCTGTTTCTATTCACTTACACTTCACCCTGTATAGTTATGCACATGTATATAACACAAAATACACAGAATAGTAAGTAAATGTATTCAACCGAAATGAGAGTAGAATATAATTTCTCTCAAACGTCCTAGGTGCTAACTTGATGCAACCTTTTTAATATACTTTCCATATCATTTAGAGAAGTCTGCAACCATTTGTATGTGTGTGCTACTGATGTTGACGAAGTTACTCTAAGCAATATGACCGGTTTCACATAATAGTACTTCAGTGTTTGAAAGCAATACAAAGATCAAGGCAGTTCCAATGTAAATGCAATGCAGTAGGTTCTTGAATTCAACTTTATGTATTCCGTGGCTGTGAGTAGTACTCATATTATTTCTATTCACTTACACTTCACCCTGTATAGTTATGCACCTGTAAATAACACAAAATACACAGAATATTAAGTAATGCATTCAACCGAAATGTGAGTAGAATATAATTTCCCTCAAACGTCCTAGGTGCTAACTTGATGCAACCCTTTTTAATATAGTTTCCATATCATTTAGAGTAGTCTGCAACCATTTCTATGTGTGTGCTACTGATGTTGACGAAGTTATTCTAAACAGTATAACCAGTTTCACATAATAGTACCGGTGTTTCAAAGCAGTACAAAGATCAAGGCAGTTCCAATGGAAATGAAATGCAGAAGGTTCTTGAATTCAACTTTACTTTATGTATTCCGTGACTGTGAGTAGTATTCATTGTGTTTCTATTCACTTACACTTCACCCTGTATAGTTATGCACATGTACATAACACAAAATACACTGAATAGTAACTAATGCATTCACCTGACAAGAGAGTACAATATAATTTTACTCAATAGTATGTGCTAAGTTGATGCAACCTTTTCTAATATACTTTCCGTATCATTTAGAGTAGATCCGCAAACATTTTTATGTGTGTGCTACTGATGTTGGTGAAGTTACTCGAAGCAATATAACCAGTTTCACATAATAGAACTACATTGTTTCAAAGCAACAGAAGGATAAAGGCAGTTCTAATGTAAATGCAATGTAGAAGGTTCTTGAATTCAACTTTACTTTATGTATTCCGTGGCTGTGAGTAGTACTCATTGTGTTTCAATTCACTTCACTTCACCCTCTATAGTTATGCACCTGTAAATAACACAAAATACACAGAATGTTAAGTAATGCATTCAACCGAAATGTGAGTAGAATATAATTTCCCTCAAACATCCTAGGTGCTAACTTGATGCAACCCTTTTTAATATAGTTTCCATATCATTTAGAATAGTCTGCAACCATTTCTATGTGTGTGCTACTGATGTTGACGAAGTTATTCTAAACAGTATAACCAGTTTCACATAATAGTACCGGTGTTTCAAAGCAGTACAAAGATCAAGGCAGTTCCAATGGAAATGAAATGCAGAAGGTTCTTGAATTCAACTTTACTTTATGTATTCAGTGGCTGTGAGTAGTATTCATTGTGTTTCTATTCACTTACACTTCACCCTGTATAGTTATGCACCTGTAAATAACACAAAATACACAGAATAGTAACTAATGCATTCACCTGACAAGAGAGTACATTATAATTTTACTCAATAGTATGTGCTAAGTTGATGCAACCTTTTCTAATATACTTTCCGTATCATTTAGAGTAGATCCGCAACCATTTTTATGTGTGTGCTACTGATGTTGGTGAAGTTACTCGAAGCAATATAACCAGTTTCACATAATAGAACTACATTGTTTCAAAGCAACAGAAGGATAAAGGCAGTTCTAATGTAAATGCAATGTAGAAGGTTCTTGAATTCAACTTTACTTTATGTATTCAGTGGCTGTGAGTAGTATTCATTGTGTTTCTATTCACTTACACTTCACCCTGTATAGTTATGCACATGTACATAACACAAAATACACAGAATAGTAACTAATGCATTCACCTGACAAGAGAGTACAACATAATTTTACTCAATAGTATGTGCTAAGTTGATGCAACCATTTTTAATATACTTTCCATATCATTTAGAGTAGTCTGCGACCATTTCTAAGTGTGTGCTACTGATGTTGACGAAGATACTCTAAGCCATATAACCAGTTTCACATAATAGTACTTCAGTGTTTCAAAACAATACAAAGATCAAGGCAGTTCCAAAGTAAATGCAATGCAGTAGGTTCTTGAATTCAACTTTATGTATTCCGTGTCTGTGAGTAGTATTCATTGTGTATCTATTCACTTACACTTCACCCTGTATAGTTATGCACATGTATATAACACAAAATACACAGAATAGTAAGTAAATGCATTCAACCGAAATGAGAGTAGAATATAATTTCTCTCAAACGTCCTAGGTGCTAACTTGATGCAACCTTTTTAAAATACTTTCCATATCATTTAGAGTAGTCTGCAACCATTTCTATGTGTGTGCTACTGATGTTGACGAAGTTATTCTAAACAGTATAACCAGTTTCACATAATAGTACTACAGTGTTTCAAAGCAGTACAAAGATCAAGGCAGTTCCAATGGAAATGAAATGCAGTAGGTTCTTGAATTCAACTTTACTTTATGTATTCCGTGGCTGTGAGTAGTATTCATTGTGTTTCTATTCACTTACACTTCACCCTGTATAGTTATGCACATGTACATAACACAAAATGCACAGAATAGTAACTAATGCATTCACCTGACAAGAGAGTACAATATAATTTTACTCAATAGTATGTGCTAAGTTGATGCAACCTTTTCTAATATACTTTCCGTATCATTTAGAGTAGATCCGCAACCATTTTTATGTGTGTGCTACTGATGTTGGTGAAGTTACTCGAAGCAATATAACCAGTTTCACATAATAGAACTACATTGTTTCAAAGCAACAGAAGGATAAAGGCAGTTCTAATGTAAATGCAATGTAGTAGGTTCTTGAATTCAACTTTACTTTATGTATTCAGTGGCTGTGAGTAGTATTCATTCTGTTTCTATTCACTTACACTTCACCCTGTATAGTTATGCACATGTATATAACACAAAATACACAGAATAGTAAGTAAATGTATTCAACCGAAATGAGAGTAGAATATAATTTCTCTCAAACGTCCTAGGTGCTAACTTGATGCAACCTTTTTAATATACTTTCCATATCATTTAGAGAAGTCTGCAACCATTTGTATGTGTGTGCTACTGATGTTGACGAAGTTACTCTAAGCAATATGACCGGTTTCACATAATAGTACTTCAGTGTTTGAAAGCAATACAAAGATCAAGGCAGTTCCAATGTAAATGCAATGCAGTAGGTTCTTGAATTCAACTTTATGTATTCCGTGGCTGTGAGTAGTACTCATATTATTTCTATTCACTTACACTTCACCCTGTATAGTTATGCACCTGTAAATAACACAAAATACACAGAATATTAAGTAATGCATTCAACCGAAATGTGAGTAGAATATAATTTCCCTCAAACGTCCTAGGTGCTAACTTGATGCAACCCTTTTTAATATAGTTTCCATATCATTTAGAGTAGTCTGCAACCATTTCTATGTGTGTGCTACTGATGTTGACGAAGTTATTCTAAACAGTATAACCAGTTTCACATAATAGTACCGGTGTTTCAAAGCAGTACAAAGATCAAGGCAGTTCCAATGGAAATGAAATGCAGAAGGTTCTTGAATTCAACTTTACTTTATGTATTCCGTGACTGTGAGTAGTATTCATTGTGTTTCTATTCACTTACACTTCACCCTGTATAGTTATGCACATGTACATAACACAAAATACACTGAATAGTAACTAATGCATTCACCTGACAAGAGAGTACAATATAATTTTACTCAATAGTATGTGCTAAGTTGATGCAACCTTTTCTAATATACTTTCCGTATCATTTAGAGTAGATCCGCAAACATTTTTATGTGTGTGCTACTGATGTTGGTGAAGTTACTCGAAGCAATATAACCAGTTTCACATAATAGAACTACATTGTTTCAAAGCAACAGAAGGATAAAGGCAGTTCTAATGTAAATGCAATGTAGAAGGTTCTTGAATTCAACTTTACTTTATGTATTCCGTGGCTGTGAGTAGTACTCATTGTGTTTCAATTCACTTCACTTCACCCTCTATAGTTATGCACCTGTAAATAACACAAAATACACAGAATGTTAAGTAATGCATTCAACCGAAATGTGAGTAGAATATAATTTCCCTCAAACATCCTAGGTGCTAACTTGATGCAACCCTTTTTAATATAGTTTCCATATCATTTAGAGTAGTCTGCAACCATTTCTATGTGTGTGCTACTGATGTTGACGAAGTTATTCTAAACAGTATAACCAGTTTCACATAATAGTACCGGTGTTTCAAAGCAGTACAAAGATCAAGGCAGTTCCAATGGAAATGAAATGCAGAAGGTTCTTGAATTCAACTTTACTTTATGTATTCAGTGGCTGTGAGTAGTATTCATTGTGTTTCTATTCACTTACACTTCACCCTGTATAGTTATGCACCTGTAAATAACACAAAATACACAGAATAGTAACTAATGCATTCACCTGACAAGAGAGTACATTATAATTTTACTCAATAGTATGTGCTAAGTTGATGCAACCTTTTCTAATATACTTTCCGTATCATTTAGAGTAGATCCGCAACCATTTTTATGTGTGTGCTACTGATGTTGGTGAAGTTACTCGAAGCAATATAACCAGTTTCACATAATAGAACTACATTGTTTCAAAGCAACAGAAGGATAAAGGCAGTTCTAATGTAAATGCAATGTAGAAGGTTCTTGAATTCAACTTTACTTTATGTATTCAGTGGCTGTGAGTAGTATTCATTGTGTTTCTATTCACTTACACTTCACCCTGTATAGTTATGCACCTGTAAATAACACAAAATACACAGAATATTAAGTAATGCATTCAACCGAAATGTGAGTAGAATATTATTTCCCTCAAACGTCCTAGGTGCTAACTTGATGCAACCCTTTTTAATATAGTTTCCATATCATTTAGAGTAGTCTGCAACCATTTCTATGAGTGTGCTACTGATGTTGACGAAGTTATTCTAAACAGTATAACCAGTTTCACATAATAGTACCAGTGTTTCAAAGCAGTACAAAGATCAAGGCAGTTCCAATGGAAATGAAATGCAGTAGTTTCTTGAATTCAACTTTACTTTATGTATTCCGTGGCTGTGAGTAGTATTCATTGTGTTTCTATTCACTTACACTTCACCCTGTATAGTTATGCACATGTACATAACACAAAATACACAGAATAGTAACTAATGCAATCACCTGACAAGAGAGTACAATATAATTTTACTCAATAGTATGTGCTAAGTTGATGCAACCTTTTCTAATATACTTTCCGTATCATTTAGAATAGTCTGCAACCATTTTTATGTGTGTGCTACTGATGTTGGTGAAGTTACTCGAAGCAATATAACCAGTTTCACATAATAGAACTACATTGTTTCAAAGCAACAGAAGGATAAAGGCAGTTCTAATGTAAATGCAATGTAGTAGGTTCTTGAATTCAACTTTACTTTATGTATTCAGTGGCTGTGAGTAGTATTCATTCTGTTTCTATTCACTTACACTTCACCCTGTATAGTTATGCACATGTATATAACACAAAATACACAGAATAGTAAGTAAATGTATTCAACCGAAATGAGAGTAGAATATAATTTCTCTCAAACGTCCTAGGTGCTAACTTGATGCAACCTTTTTAATATACTTTCCATATCATTTAGAGAAGTCTGCAACCATTTGTATGTGTGTGCTACTGATGTTGACGAAGTTACTCTAAGCAATATGACCGGTTTCACATAATAGTACTTCAGTGTTTGAAAGCAATACAAAGATCAAGGCAGTTCCAATGTAAATGCAATGCAGTAGGTTCTTGAATTCAACTTTATGTATTCCGTGGCTGTGAGTAGTACTCATATTATTTCTACTCACTTACACTTCACCCTGTATAGTTATGCACCTGTAAATAACACAAAATACACAGAATATTAAGTAATGCATTCAACCGAAATGTGAGTAGAATATAATTTCCCTCAAACGTCCTAGGTGCTAACTTGATGCAACCCTTTTTAATATAGTTTCCATATCATTTAGAGTAGTCTGCAACCATTTCTATGTGTGTGCTACTGATGTTGACGAAGTTATTCTAAACAGTATAACCAGTTTCACATAATAGTACCGGTGTTTCAAAGCAGTACAAAGATCAAGGCAGTTCCAATGGAAATGAAATGCAGAAGGTTCTTGAATTCAACTTTACTTTATGTATTCCGTGACTGTGAGTAGTATTCATTGTGTTTCTATTCACTTACACTTCACCCTGTATAGTTATGCACATGTACATAACACAAAATACACAGAATAGTAACTAATGCATTCACCTGACAAGAGAGTACAATATAATTTTACTCAATAGTATGTGCTAAGTTGATGCAACCTTTTCTAATATACTTTCCGTATCATTTAGAGTAGATCCGCAACCATTTTTATGTGTGTGCTACTGATGTTGGTGAAGTTACTCGAAGCAATATAACCAGTTTCACATAATAGAACTACTTTGTTTCAAAGCAACAGAAGGATAAAGGCAGTTCTAATGTAAATGCAATGTAGAAGGTTCTTGAATTCAACTTTACTTTATGTATTCCGTGGCTGTGAGTAGTACTCATTGTGTTTCAATTCACTTCACTTCACCCTCTATAGTTATGCACCTGTAAATAACACAAAATACACAGAATATTAAGTAATGCATTCAACCGAAATGTGAGTAGAATATAATTTCCCTCAAACATCCTAGGTGCTAACTTGATGCAAACCTTTTTAATATAGTTTCCATATCATTTAGAATAGTCTGCAACCATTTCTATGTGTGTGCTACTGATGTTGACGAAGTTATTCTAAACAGTATAACCAGTTTCACATAATAGTACCGGTGTTTCAAAGCAGTACAAAGATCAAGGCAGTTCCAATGGAAATGAAATGCAGAAGGTTCTTGAATTCAACTTTACTTTATGTATTCAGTGGCTGTGAGTAGTATTCATTGTGTTTCTATTCACTTACACTTCACCCTGTATAGTTATGCACCTGTAAATAACACAAAATACACAGAATAGTAACTAATGCATTCACCTGACAAGAGAGTACATTATAATTTTACTCAATAGTATGTGCTAAGTTGATGCAACCTTTTCTAATATACTTTCCGTATCATTTAGAGTAGATCCGCAACCATTTTTATGTGTGTGCTACTGATGTTGGTGAAGTTACTCGAAGCAATATAACCAGTTTCACATAATAGAACTACATTGTTTCAAAGCAACAGAAGGATAAAGGCAGTTCTAATGTAAATGCAATGTAGAAGGTTCTTGAATTCAACTTTACTTTATGTATTCAGTGGCTGTGAGTAGTATTCATTGTGTTTCTATTCACTTACACTTCACCCTGTATAGTTATGCACATGTACATAACACAAAATACACAGAATAGTAACTAATGCATTCACCTGACAAGAGAGTACAACATAATTTTACTCAATAGTATGTGCTAAGTTGATGCAACCATTTTTAATATACTTTCCATATCATTTAGAGTAGTCTGCGACCATTTCTAAGTGTGTGCTACTGATGTTGACGAAGATACTCTAAGCCATATAACCAGTTTCACATAATAGTACTTCAGTGTTTCAAAACAATACAAAGATCAAGGCAGTTCCAAAGTAAATGCAATGCAGTAGGTTCTTGAATTCAACTTTATGTATTCCGTGTCTGTGAGTAGTATTCATTGTGTATCTATTCACTTACACTTCACCCTGTATAGTTATGCACATGTATATAACACAAAATACACAGAATAGTAAGTAAATGCATTCAACCGAAATGAGAGTAGAATATAATTTCTCTCAAACGTCCTAGGTGCTAACTTGATGCAACCTTTTTAAAATACTTTCCATATCATTTAGAGTAGTCTGCAACCATTTCTATGTGTGTGCTACTGATGTTGACGAAGTTATTCTAAACAGTATAACCAGTTTCACATAATAGTACTACAGTGTTTCAAAGCAGTACAAAGATCAAGGCAGTTCCAATGGAAATGAAATGCAGTAGGTTCTTGAATTCAACTTTACTTTATGTATTCCGTGGCTGTGAGTAGTATTCATTGTGTTTCTATTCACTTACACTTCACCCTGTATAGTTATGCACATGTACATAACACAAAATGCACAGAATAGTAACTAATGCATTCACCTGACAAGAGAGTACAATATAATTTTACTCAATAGTATGTGCTAAGTTGATGCAACCTTTTCTAATATACTTTCCGTATCATTTAGAGTAGATCCGCAACCATTTTTATGTGTGTGCTACTGATGTTGGTGAAGTTACTCGAAGCAATATAACCAGTTTCACATAATAGAACTACATTGTTTCAAAGCAACAGAAGGATAAAGGCAGTTCTAATGTAAATGCAATGTAGTAGGTTCTTGAATTCAACTTTACTTTATGTATTCAGTGGCTGTGAGTAGTATTCATTCTGTTTCTATTCACTTACACTTCACCCTGTATAGTTATGCACATGTATATAACACAAAATACACAGAATAGTAAGTAAATGTATTCAACCGAAATGAGAGTAGAATATAATTTCTCTCAAACGTCCTAGGTGCTAACTTGATGCAACCTTTTTAATATACTTTCCATATCATTTAGAGAAGTCTGCAACCATTTGTATGTGTGTGCTACTGATGTTGACGAAGTTACTCTAAGCAATATGACCGGTTTCACATAATAGTACTTCAGTGTTTGAAAGCAATACAAAGATCAAGGCAGTTCCAATGTAAATGCAATGCAGTAGGTTCTTGAATTCAACTTTATGTATTCCGTGGCTGTGAGTAGTACTCATATTATTTCTATTCACTTACACTTCACCCTGTATAGTTATGCACCTGTAAATAACACAAAATACACAGAATATTAAGTAATGCATTCAACCGAAATGTGAGTAGAATATAATTTCCCTCAAACGTCCTAGGTGCTAACTTGATGCAACCCTTTTTAATATAGTTTCCATATCATTTAGAGTAGTCTGCAACCATTTCTATGTGTGTGCTACTGATGTTGACGAAGTTATTCTAAACAGTATAACCAGTTTCACATAATAGTACCGGTGTTTCAAAGCAGTACAAAGATCAAGGCAGTTCCAATGGAAATGAAATGCAGAAGGTTCTTGAATTCAACTTTACTTTATGTATTCCGTGACTGTGAGTAGTATTCATTGTGTTTCTATTCACTTACACTTCACCCTGTATAGTTATGCACATGTACATAACACAAAATACACTGAATAGTAACTAATGCATTCACCTGACAAGAGAGTACAATATAATTTTACTCAATAGTATGTGCTAAGTTGATGCAACCTTTTCTAATATACTTTCCGTATCATTTAGAGTAGATCCGCAAACATTTTTATGTGTGTGCTACTGATGTTGGTGAAGTTACTCGAAGCAATATAACCAGTTTCACATAATAGAACTACATTGTTTCAAAGCAACAGAAGGATAAAGGCAGTTCTAATGTAAATGCAATGTAGAAGGTTCTTGAATTCAACTTTACTTTATGTATTCCGTGGCTGTGAGTAGTACTCATTGTGTTTCAATTCACTTCACTTCACCCTCTATAGTTATGCACCTGTAAATAACACAAAATACACAGAATGTTAAGTAATGCATTCAACCGAAATGTGAGTAGAATATAATTTCCCTCAAACATCCTAGGTGCTAACTTGATGCAACCCTTTTTAATATAGTTTCCATATCATTTAGAGTAGTCTGCAACCATTTCTATGTGTGTGCTACTGATGTTGACGAAGTTATTCTAAACAGTATAACCAGTTTCACATAATAGTACCGGTGTTTCAAAGCAGTACAAAGATCAAGGCAGTTCCAATGGAAATGAAATGCAGAAGGTTCTTGAATTCAACTTTACTTTATGTATTCAGTGGCTGTGAGTAGTATTCATTGTGTTTCTATTCACTTACACTTCACCCTGTATAGTTATGCACCTGTAAATAACACAAAATACACAGAATAGTAACTAATGCATTCACCTGACAAGAGAGTACATTATAATTTTACTCAATAGTATGTGCTAAGTTGATGCAACCTTTTCTAATATACTTTCCGTATCATTTAGAGTAGATCCGCAACCATTTTTATGTGTGTGCTACTGATGTTGGTGAAGTTACTCGAAGCAATATAACCAGTTTCACATAATAGAACTACATTGTTTCAAAGCAACAGAAGGATAAAGGCAGTTCTAATGTAAATGCAATGTAGAAGGTTCTTGAATTCAACTTTACTTTATGTATTCAGTGGCTGTGAGTAGTATTCATTGTGTTTCTATTCACTTACACTTCACCCTGTATAGTTATGCACATGTACATAACACAAAATACACAGAATAGTAACTAATGCATTCACCTGACAAGAGAGTACAACATAATTTTACTCAATAGTATGTGCTAAGTTGATGCAACCATTTTTAATATACTTTCCATATCATTTAGAGTAGTCTGCGACCATTTCTAAGTGTGTGCTACTGATGTTGACGAAGATACTCTAAGCCATATAACCAGTTTCACATAATAGTACTTCAGTGTTTCAAAACAATACAAAGATCAAGGCAGTTCCAAAGTAAATGCAATGCAGTAGGTTCTTGAATTCAACTTTATGTATTCCGTGTCTGTGAGTAGTATTCATTGTGTATCTATTCACTTACACTTCACCCTGTATAGTTATGCACATGTATATAACACAAAATACACAGAATAGTAAGTAAATGCATTCAACCGAAATGAGAGTAGAATATAATTTCTCTCAAACGTCCTAGGTGCTAACTTGATGCAACCTTTTTAATATACTTTCCATATCATTTAGAGAAGTCTGCAACCATTTGTATGTGTGTGCTACTGATGTTGACGAAGTTACTCTAAGCAATATGACCGGTTTCACATAATAGTACTTCAGTGTTTGAAAGCAATACAAAGATCAAGGCAGTTCCAATGTAAATGCAATGCAGTAGGTTCTTGAATTCAACTTTATGTATTCCGTGGCTGTGAGTAGTACTCATTGTGTTTCAATTCACTTCACTTCACCCTCTATAGTTATGCACCTGTAAATAACACAAAATACACAGAATAGTAAGTAATGCATTCAACCGAAATGTGAGTAGAATATAATTTCCCTCAAACGTCCTAGGTGCTAACTTGATGCAACCCTTTTTAATATAGTTTCCATATCATTTAGAGTAGTCTGCAACCATTTCTATGTGTGTGCTACTGATGTTGACGAAGTTATTCTAAACAGTATAACCAGTTTCACATAATAGTACTACAGTGTTTCAAAGCAGTACAAAGATCAAGGCAGTTCCAATGGAAATGAAATGCAGTAGGTTCTTGAATTAAACTTTACTTTATGTATTCCGTGGCTGTGAGTAGTATTCATTCTGTTTCTATTGACTTACACTTCACCCTGTATAGTTATGCACATGTATATAACACAAAATACACAGAATAGTAAGTAAATGCATTCAACCGAAATGAGAGTAGAATATAATTTCTCTCAAACGACCTAGGTGCTAACTTGATGCAACCTTTATAATATACTTTTCATATCATTTAGAGTAGTCTGCAACCATTTCTATGTGTGTGCTACTGATGTTGACGAAGTTACTCTAAGCAATAAAACCAGTTTCACATAATAGTACTTCAGTGTTTCAAAGCAATACAAAGATCAAGGCAGTTCCAATGTAAATGCAATGCAGTAGGTTCTTGAATTCAACTTTATGTATTCCGTGGCTGTGAGTAGTACTCATATTATTTCTATTCACTTACACTTCACCCTGTATAGTTATGCACCTGTAAATAACACAAAATACACAGAATAGTAAGTAATGCATTCAACCGAAATCTGAGTAGAATATAATTTCTCTCAAACGTCCTAGGTGCTAACTTGATGCAACCCTTTTTAATATAGTTTCCATATCATTTATAGTAGTCTGCAACCATTTCTATGTGTGTGCTACTGATGTTGACGAAGTTATTCTAAACAGTATAACCAGTTTCACATAATAGTACTACAGTGTTTCAAAGCAGTACAAAGATCTAGGCAGTTCCAATGGAAATGAAATGCAGTAGGTTCTTGAATTCAACTTTACTTTATGTATTCCGTGGCTGTGAGTAGTATTCATTGTGTTTCTATTCACTTACACTTCACCCTGTATAGTTATGCACATGTACATAACACAAAATACACATAATAGTAACTAATGCATTCACCTGACAAGAGAGTACAATATAATTTTACTCAATAGTATGTGCTAAGTTGATGCCACCTTTTCTAATATACTTTCCGTATCATTTAGAGTAGATCCGCAACCATTTTTATGTGTGTGCTACTGATGTTGGTGAAGTTACTCGAAGCAATATAACCAGTTTCACATAATAGAACTACATTGTTTCAAAGCAACAGAAGGATAAAGGCAGTTCTAATGTAAATGCAATGTAGTAGGTTCTTGAATTCAACTTTACTTTATGTATTCAGTGGCTGTGAGTAGTATTCATTGTGTTTCTATTCACTTACACTTCACCCTGTATAGTTATGCACATGTACATAACACAAAATACACAGAATAGTAACTAATGCATTCACCTGACAAGAGAATACAATATAATTTTACTCAGTATGTGCTAAATTGATGCAACCTTTTCTAATATACTTTCCATATCATTTAGAGTAGTCTGCATCCATTTCTATGTGTGTGCTACTGATGTTGATGAAGTTACTCTAAGCAATATAACCAGTTTCACATAATAGTACTTCAGTGTTTCAAAGCAATACAAAGATCAAGGCAGTTCCAATGTAAATGCAATGCAGTAGGTTCTTGAATTCAACATTATGTATTCTGTGGCTGTGAGTAGTATTCATTCTGTTTCTATTCACTTACACTTCACCCTGTATAGTTATGCACATGTATATAACACAAAATACACAGAATAGTAAGTAAATGCATTCAACCGAAATGAGAGTAGAATATAATTTCTCTCAAACGTCCTAGGTGCTAACTTGATGCAACCTTTTTAATATACTTTCCATATCATTTAGAGTAGTCTGCAACCATTTGTATGTGTGTGCTACTGATGTTGACGAAGTTACTCTAACCAATATGACCAGTTTCACATAATAGTACTTCAGTGTTGGAAAGCAATACAAAGATCAAGGCAGTTCCAATGTAAATGCACTGCAGTAGGTTCTTGAATTCAACTTTATGTATTCCGTGGCTGTGAGTAGTACTCATTGTGTTTCAATTCACTTCACTTCACCCTCTATAGTTATGCACCTGTAAATAACACAAAATACACAGAATAGTAAGTAATGCATTCAACCGAAATGTGAGTAGAATATAATTTGCCTCAAACGTCCTAGGTGCTAACTTGATGCAACCCTTTTTAATATAGTTTCCATATCATTTAGAGTAGTCTGCAACCATTTCTATGTGTGTACTACTGATGTTGACGAAGTTATTCTAAACAGTATAACCAGTTTCACATAATAGTACTACAGTGTTTCAAAGCAGTATAAAGATCAAGGCAGTTCCAATGGAAATGAAATGCAGTAGGTTCTTGAATTCAACTTTACTTTATGTATTCCGTGGCTGTGAGTAGTATTCATTGTGTTTCTATTCACTTACACTTCACCCTGTATAGTTATGCACATGTACATAACACAAAATACACAGAATAGTAACTAATGCATTCACTGACAAGAGAGTACAATATAATTTTATTCAATAGTATGTGCTAAGTTGATGCAACCTTTTCTAATATACTTTCCGTATCATTTAGAGTAGATCCGCAACCATTTTTATGTGTGTGCTACTGATGTTGGTGAAGTTACTCGAAGCAATATAACCAGTTTCACATAATAGAACTCATTGTTTCAAAGCAACAGAAGGATAAAGGCAGTTCTAATGTAAATGCAATGTAGTAGGTTCTTGAATTCAACTTTACTTTATGTATTCAGTGGCTGTAAGTAGCATTCATTGTGTTTCTATTCACTTACACTTCACCCTGTATAGTTATGCACATGTACATAACACAAAATACACAGAATAGTAACTAATGCATTCACCTGAGAAGAGAGTACAACATAATTTTACTCAATAGTATGTGCTGTTGATGCAACCTTTTTTAATATACTTTCCATATCATTTAGAGTAGTCTGCATCCATTTCTATCAGTGTGCTACTGATGTTGACGAAGTTACTCTAAGCAATATAACCAGTTTCACATAATAGTACTTCAGTGTTTCAAAGCAATACAAAGATCAAGGCAGTTCCAATGTAAATGCAATGCAGTAGGTTCTTGAATTCAACATTATGTATTCTGTGGCTGTGAGTAGTATTCATTCTGTTTCTATTCACTTACACTTCACCCTGTATAGTTATGCACATGTATATAACACAAAATACACAGAATAGTAAGTAAATGCATTCAACCGAAATGAGAGTAGAATATAATTTCTCTCAAACGTCCTAGGTGCTAACTTGATGCAACCTTTTTAATATACTTTTCATATCATTTAGAGTAGTCTGCAACCATTTCTATGTGTGTGCTACTGATGTTGACGAAGTTATTCTAAACAGTATAACCAGTTTCACATAATAGTACCAGTGTTTCAAAGCAGTACAAAGATCAAGGCAGTTCCAATGGAAATGAAATGCAGTAGGTTCTTGAATTCAACTTTACTTTATGTATTCCGTGGCTGTGAGTAGTATTCATTGTGTTTCTATTCACTTACACTTCACCCTGTATAGTTATGCACATGTACATAACACAAAATACACAGAATAGTAACTAATGCATTCACCTGACAAGAGAGTACAACATAATTTTACTCAATAGTATGTGCTAAGTTGATGCAACCTTTTCTAATATACTTTCCGTATCATTTAGAGTAGATCCGCAACCATTTTTATGTGTGTGCTACTGATGTTGGTGAAGTTCCTCGAAGCAATATAACCAGTTTCACATAATAGAACTACATTGTTTCAAAGCAACAGAAGGATAAAGGCAGTTCTAATGTAAATGCAATGTAGAAGGTTCTTGAATTCAACTTTACTTTATGTATTCAGTGGCTGTGAGTAGTATTCATTGTGTTTCTATTCACTTACACTTCACCCTGTATAGTTATGCACATGTACATAACACAAAATACACAGAATAGTAACTAATGCATTCACCTGACAAGAGAGTACAACATAATTTTACTCAATAGTATGTGCTAAGTTGATGCAACCATTTTTAATATACTTTCCATATCATTTAGAGTAGTCTGCGACCATTTCTAAGTGTGTGCTACTGATGTTGACGAAGATACTCTAAGCCATATAACCAGTTTCACATAATAGTACTTCAGTGTTTCAAAACAATACAAAGATCAAGGCAGTTCCAAAGTAAATGCAATGCAGTAGGTTCTTGAATTCAACTTTATGTATTCCGTGTCTGTGAGTAGTATTCATTGTGTATCTATTCACTTACACTTCACCCTGTATAGTTATGCACATGTATATAACACAAAATACACAGAATAGTAAGTAAATGCATTCAACCGAAATGAGAGTAGAATATAATTTCTCTCAAACGTCCTAGGTGCTAACTTGATGCAACCTTTTTAAAATACTTTCCATATCATTTAGAGTAGTCTGCAACCATTTCTATGTGTGTGCTACTGATGTTGACGAAGTTATTCTAAACAGTATAACCAGTTTCACATAATAGTACTACAGTGTTTCAAAGCAGTACAAAGATCAAGGCAGTTCCAATGGAAATGAAATGCAGTAGGTTCTTGAATTCAACTTTACTTTATGTATTCCGTGGCTGTGAGTAGTATTCATTGTGTTTCTATTCACTTACACTTCACCCTGTATAGTTATGCACATGTACATAACACAAAATGCACAGAATAGTAACTAATGCATTCACCTGACAAGAGAGTACAATATAATTTTACTCAATAGTATGTGCTAAGTTGATGCAACCTTTTCTAATATACTTTCCGTATCATTTAGAGTAGATCCGCAACCATTTTTATGTGTGTGCTACTGATGTTGGTGAAGTTACTCGAAGCAATATAACCAGTTTCACATAATAGAACTACATTGTTTCAAAGCAACAGAAGGATAAAGGCAGTTCTAATGTAAATGCAATGTAGTAGGTTCTTGAATTCAACTTTACTTTATGTATTCAGTGGCTGTGAGTAGTATTCATTCTGTTTCTATTCACTTACACTTCACCCTGTATAGTTATGCACATGTATATAACACAAAATACACAGAATAGTAAGTAAATGTATTCAACCGAAATGAGAGTAGAATATAATTTCTCTCAAACGTCCTAGGTGCTAACTTGATGCAACCTTTTTAATATACTTTCCATATCATTTAGAGAAGTCTGCAACCATTTGTATGTGTGTGCTACTGATGTTGACGAAGTTACTCTAAGCAATATGACCGGTTTCACATAATAGTACTTCAGTGTTTGAAAGCAATACAAAGATCAAGGCAGTTCCAATGTAAATGCAATGCAGTAGGTTCTTGAATTCAACTTTATGTATTCCGTGGCTGTGAGTAGTACTCATATTATTTCTATTCACTTACACTTCACCCTGTATAGTTATGCACCTGTAAATAACACAAAATACACAGAATATTAAGTAATGCATTCAACCGAAATGTGAGTAGAATATAATTTCCCTCAAACGTCCTAGGTGCTAACTTGATGCAACCCTTTTTAATATAGTTTCCATATCATTTAGAGTAGTCTGCAACCATTTCTATGTGTGTGCTACTGATGTTGACGAAGTTATTCTAAACAGTATAACCAGTTTCACATAATAGTACCGGTGTTTCAAAGCAGTACAAAGATCAAGGCAGTTCCAATGGAAATGAAATGCAGAAGGTTCTTGAATTCAACTTTACATTATGTATTCCGTGACTGTGAGTAGTATTCATTGTGTTTCTATTCACTTACACTTCACCCTGTATAGTTATGCACATGTACATAACACAAAATACACAGAATAGTAACTAATGCATTCACCTGAGAAGAGAGTACAACATAATTTTACTCAATAGTATGTGCTGTTGATGCAACCTTTTTTAATATACTTTCCATATCATTTAGAGTAGTCTGCATCCATTTCTATCAGTGTGCTACTGATGTTGACGAAGTTACTCTAAGCAATATAACCAGTTTCACATAATAGTACTTCAGTGTTTCAAAGCAATACAAAGATCAAGGCAGTTCCAATGTAAATGCAATGCAGTAGGTTCTTGAATTCAACATTATGTATTCTGTGGCTGTGAGTAGTATTCATTCTGTTTCTATTCACTTACACTTCACCCTGTATAGTTATGCACATGTATATAACACAAAATACACAGAATAGTAAGTAAATGCATTCAACCGAAATGAGAGTAGAATATAATTTCTCTCAAACGTCCTAGGTGCTAACTTGATGCAACCTTTTTAATATACTTTTCATATCATTTAGAGTAGTCTGCAACCATTTCTATGTGTGTGCTACTGATGTTGACGAAGTTATTCTAAACAGTATAACCAGTTTCACATAATAGTACCAGTGTTTCAAAGCAGTACAAAGATCAAGGCAGTTCCAATGGAAATGAAATGCAGTAGGTTCTTGAATTCAACTTTACTTTATGTATTCCGTGGCTGTGAGTAGTATTCATTGTGTTTCTATTCACTTACACTTCACCCTGTATAGTTATGCACATGTACATAACACAAAATACACAGAATAGTAACTAATGCATTCACCTGACAAGAGAGTACAACATAATTTTACTCAATAGTATGTGCTAAGTTGATGCAACCTTTTCTAATATACTTTCCGTATCATTTAGAGTAGATCCGCAACCATTTTTATGTGTGTGCTACTGATGTTGGTGAAGTTCCTCGAAGCAATATAACCAGTTTCACATAATAGAACTACATTGTTTCAAAGCAACAGAAGGATAAAGGCAGTTCTAATGTAAATGCAATGTAGAAGGTTCTTGAATTCAACTTTACTTTATGTATTCAGTGGCTGTGAGTAGTATTCATTGTGTTTCTATTCACTTACACTTCACCCTGTATAGTTATGCACATGTACATAACACAAAATACACAGAATAGTAACTAATGCATTCACCTGACAAGAGAGTACAACATAATTTTACTCAATAGTATGTGCTAAGTTGATGCAACCATTTTTAATATACTTTCCATATCATTTAGAGTAGTCTGCGACCATTTCTAAGTGTGTGCTACTGATGTTGACGAAGATACTCTAAGCCATATAACCAGTTTCACATAATAGTACTTCAGTGTTTCAAAACAATACAAAGATCAAGGCAGTTCCAAAGTAAATGCAATGCAGTAGGTTCTTGAATTCAACTTTATGTATTCCGTGTCTGTGAGTAGTATTCATTGTGTATCTATTCACTTACACTTCACCCTGTATAGTTATGCACATGTATATAACACAAAATACACAGAATAGTAAGTAAATGCATTCAACCGAAATGAGAGTAGAATATAATTTCTCTCAAACGTCCTAGGTGCTAACTTGATGCAACCTTTTTAAAATACTTTCCATATCATTTAGAGTAGTCTGCAACCATTTCTATGTGTGTGCTACTGATGTTGACGAAGTTATTCTAAACAGTATAACCAGTTTCACATAATAGTACTACAGTGTTTCAAAGCAGTACAAAGATCAAGGCAGTTCCAATGGAAATGAAATGCAGTAGGTTCTTGAATTCAACTTTACTTTATGTATTCCGTGGCTGTGAGTAGTATTCATTGTGTTTCTATTCACTTACACTTCACCCTGTATAGTTATGCAC
Organism: Hemitrygon akajei; assembly: GCF_048418815.1. Classification (NCBI taxonomy): domain Eukaryota; kingdom Metazoa; phylum Chordata; class Chondrichthyes; order Myliobatiformes; family Dasyatidae; genus Hemitrygon; species Hemitrygon akajei. The sequence goes on along the minus strand of NC_133145.1, from coordinate 6,854,039 downwards.
ATGTACATAACACAAAATGCACAGAATAGTAACTAATGCATTCACCTGACAAGAGAGTACAATATAATTTTACTCAATAGTATGTGCTAAGTTGATGCAACCTTTTCTAATATACTTTCCGTATCATTTAGAGTAGATCCGCAACCATTTTTATGTGTGTGCTACTGATGTTGGTGAAGTTACTCGAAGCAATATAACCAGTTTCACATAATAGAACTACATTGTTTCAAAGCAACAGAAGGATAAAGGCAGTTCTAATGTAAATGCAATGTAGTAGGTTCTTGAATTCAACTTTACTTTATGTATTCAGTGGCTGTGAGTAGTATTCATTCTGTTTCTATTCACTTACACTTCACCCTGTATAGTTATGCACATGTATATAACACAAAATACACAGAATAGTAAGTAAATGTATTCAACCGAAATGAGAGTAGAATATAATTTCTCTCAAACGTCCTAGGTGCTAACTTGATGCAACCTTTTTAATATACTTTCCATATCATTTAGAGAAGTCTGCAACCATTTGTATGTGTGTGCTACTGATGTTGACGAAGTTACTCTAAGCAATATGACCGGTTTCACATAATAGTACTTCAGTGTTTGAAAGCAATACAAAAATCAAGGCAGTTCCAATGTAAATGCAATGCAGTAGGTTCTTGAATTCAACTTTATGTATTCCGTGGCTGTGAGTAGTACTCATATTATTTCTATTCACTTACACTTCACCCTGTATAGTTATGCACCTGTAAATAACACAAAATACACAGAATATTAAGTAATGCATTCAACCGAAATGTGAGTAGAATATAATTTCCCTCAAACGTCCTAGGTGCTAACTTGATGCAACCCTTTTTAATATAGTTTCCATATCATTTAGAGTAGTCTGCAACCATTTCTATGTGTGTGCTACTGATGTTGACGAAGTTATTCTAAACAGTATAACCAGTTTCACATAATAGTACCGGTGTTTCAAAGCAGTACAAAGATCAAGGCAGTTCCAATGGAAATGAAATGCAGAAGGTTCTTGAATTCAACTTTACTTTATGTATTCCGTGACTGTGAGTAGTATTCATTGTGTTTCTATTCACTTACACTTCACCCTGTATAGTTATGCACATGTACATAACACAAAATACACTGAATAGTAACTAATGCATTCACCTGACAAGAGAGTACAATATAATTTTACTCAATAGTATGTGCTAAGTTGATGCAACCTTTTCTAATATACTTTCCGTATCATTTAGAGTAGATCCGCAAACATTTTTATGTGTGTGCTACTGATGTTGGTGAAGTTACTCGAAGCAATATAACCAGTTTCACATAATAGAACTACATTGTTTCAAAGCAACAGAAGGATAAAGGCAGTTCTAATGTAAATGCAATGTAGAAGGTTCTTGAATTCAACTTTACTTTATGTATTCCGTGGCTGTGAGTAGTACTCATTGTGTTTCAATTCACTTCACTTCACCCTCTATAGTTATGCACCTGTAAATAACACAAAATACACAGAATATTAAGTAATGCATTCAACCGAAATGTGAGTAGAATATAATTTCCCTCAAACATCCTAGGTGCTAACTTGATGCAACCCTTTTTAATATAGTTTCCATATCATTTAGAGTAGTCTGCAACCATTTCTATGTGTGTGCTACTGATGTTGACGAAGTTATTCTAAACAGTATAACCAGTTTCACATAATAGTACCGGTGTTTCAAAGCAGTACAAAGATCAAGGCAGTTCCAATGGAAATGAAATGCAGAAGGTTCTTGAATTCAACTTTACTTTATGTATTCAGTGGCTGTGAGTAGTATTCATTGTGTTTCTATTCACTTACACTTCACCCTGTATAGTTATGCACCTGTAAATAACACAAAATACACAGAATAGTAACTAATGCATTCACCTGACAAGAGAGTACATTATAATTTTACTCAATAGTATGTGCTAAGTTGATGCAACCTTTTCTAATATACTTTCCGTATCATTTAGAGTAGATCCGCAACCATTTTTATGTGTGTGCTACTGATGTTGGTGAAGTTACTCGAAGCAATATAACCAGTTTCACATAATAGAACTACATTGTTTCAAAGCAACAGAAGGATAAAGGCAGTTCTAATGTAAATGCAATGTAGAAGGTTCTTGAATTCAACTTTACTTTATGTATTCAGTGGCTGTGAGTAGTATTCATTTTGTTTCTATTCACTTACACTTCACCCTGTATAGTTATGCACATGTACATAACACAAAATACACAGAATAGTAACTAATGCATTCACCTGACAAGAGAGTACAACATAATTTTACTCAATAGTATGTGCTAAGTTGATGCAACCATTTTTAATATACTTTCCATATCATTTAGAGTAGTCTGCGACCATTTCTAAGTGTGTGCTACTGATGTTGACGAAGATACTCTAAGCCATATAACCAGTTTCACATAATAGTACTTCAGTGTTTCAAAACAATACAAAGATCAAGGCAGTTCCAAAGTAAATGCAATGCAGTAGGTTCTTGAATTCAACTTTATGTATTCCGTGTCTGTGAGTAGTATTCATTGTGTATCTATTCACTTACACTTCACCCTGTATAGTTATGCACATGTATATAACACAAAATACACAGAATAGTAAGTAAATGCATTCAACCGAAATGAGAGTAGAATATAATTTCTCTCAAACGTCCTAGGTGCTAACTTGATGCAACCTTTTTAATATACTTTCCATATCATTTAGAGAAGTCTGCAACCATTTGTATGTGTGTGCTACTGATGTTGACGAAGTTACTCTAAGCAATATGACCGGTTTCACATAATAGTACTTCAGTGTTTGAAAGCAATACAAAGATCAAGGCAGTTCCAATGTAAATGCAATGCAGTAGGTTCTTGAATTCAACTTTATGTATTCCGTGGCTGTGAGTAGTACTCATTGTGTTTCAATTCACTTCACTTCACCCTCTATAGTTATGCACCTGTAAATAACACAAAATACACAGAATAGTAAGTAATGCATTCAACCGAAATGTGAGTAGAATATAATTTCCCTCAAACGTCCTAGGTGCTAACTTGATGCAACCCTTTTTAATATAGTTTCCATATCATTTAGAGTAGTCTGCAACCATTTCTATGTGTGTGCTACTGATGTTGACGAAGTTATTCTAAACAGTATAACCAGTTTCACATAATAGTACTACAGTGTTTCAAAGCAGTACAAAGATCAAGGCAGTTCCAATGGAAATGAAATGCAGTAGGTTCTTGAATTAAACTTTACTTTATGTATTCCGTGGCTGTGAGTAGTATTCATTCTGTTTCTATTGACTTACACTTCACCCTGTATAGTTATGCACATGTATATAACACAAAATACACAGAATAGTAAGTAAATGCATTCAACCGAAATGAGAGTAGAATATAATTTCTCTCAAACGACCTAGGTGCTAACTTGATGCAACCTTTATAATATACTTTTCATATCATTTAGAGTAGTCTGCAACCATTTCTATGTGTGTGCTACTGATGTTGACGAAGTTACTCTAAGCAATAAAACCAGTTTCACATAATAGTACTTCAGTGTTTCAAAGCAATACAAAGATCAAGGCAGTTCCAATGTAAATGCAATGCAGTAGGTTCTTGAATTCAACTTTATGTATTCCGTGGCTGTGAGTAGTACTCATATTATTTCTATTCACTTACACTTCACCCTGTATAGTTATGCACCTGTAAATAACACAAAATACACAGAATAGTAAGTAATGCATTCAACCGAAATGTGAGTAGAATATAATTTCTCTCAAACGTCCTAGGTGCTAACTTGATGCAACCCTTTTTAATATAGTTTCCATATCATTTATAGTAGTCTGCAACCATTTCTATGTGTGTGCTACTGATGTTGACGAAGTTATTCTAAACAGTATAACCAGTTTCACATAATAGTACTACAGTGTTTCAAAGCAGTACAAAGATCTAGGCAGTTCCAATGGAAATGAAATGCAGTAGGTTCTTGAATTCAACTTTACTTTATGTATTCCGTGGCTGTGAGTAGTATTCATTGTGTTTCTATTCACTTACACTTCACCCTGTATAGTTATGCACATGTACATAACACAAAATACACATAATAGTAACTAATGCATTCACCTGACAAGAGAGTACAATATAATTTTACTCAATAGTATGTGCTAAGTTGATGCCACCTTTTCTAATATACTTTCCGTATCATTTAGAGTAGATCCGCAACCATTTTTATGTGTGTGCTACTGATGTTGGTGAAGTTACTCGAAGCAATATAACCAGTTTCACATAATAGAACTACATTGTTTCAAAGCAACAGAAGGATAAAGGCAGTTCTAATGTAAATGCAATGTAGTAGGTTCTTGAATTCAACTTTACTTTATGTATTCAGTGGCTGTGAGTAGTATTCATTGTGTTTCTATTCACTTACACTTCACCCTGTATAGTTATGCACATGTACATAACACAAAATACACAGAATAGTAACTAATGCATTCACCTGACAAGAGAATACAATATAATTTTACTCAGTATGTGCTAAATTGATGCAACCTTTTCTAATATACTTTCCATATCATTTAGAGTAGTCTGCATCCATTTCTATGTGTGTGCTACTGATGTTGACGAAGTTACTCTAAGCAATATAACCAGTTTCACATAATAGTACTTCAGTGTTTCAAAGCAATACAAAGATCAAGGCAGTTCCAATGTAAATGCAATGCAGTAGGTTCTTGAATTCAACATTATGTATTCTGTGGCTGTGAGTAGTATTCATTCTGTTTCTATTCACTTACACTTCACCCTGTATAGTTATGCACATGTATATAACACAAAATACACAGAATAGTAAGTAAATGCATTCAACCGAAATGAGAGTAGAATATAATTTCTCTCAAACGTCCTAGGTGCTAACTTGATGCAACCTTTTTAATATACTTTCCATATCATTTAGAGTAGTCTGCAACCATTTGTATGTGTGTGCTACTGATGTTGACGAAGTTACTCTAACCAATATGACCAGTTTCACATAATAGTACTTCAGTGTTGGAAAGCAATACAAAGATCAAGGCAGTTCCAATGTAAATGCACTGCAGTAGGTTCTTGAATTCAACTTTATGTATTCCGTGGCTGTGAGTAGTACTCATTGTGTTTCAATTCACTTCACTTCACCCTCTATAGTTATGCACCTGTAAATAACACAAAATACACAGAATAGTAAGTAATGCATTCAACCGAAATGTGAGTAGAATATAATTTGCCTCAAACGTCCTAGGTGCTAACTTGATGCAACCCTTTTTAATATAGTTTCCATATCATTTAGAGTAGTCTGCAACCATTTCTATGTGTGTACTACTGATGTTGACGAAGTTATTCTAAACAGTATAACCAGTTTCACATAATAGTACTACAGTGTTTCAAAGCAGTACAAAGATCAAGGCAGTTCCAATGGAAATGAAATGCAGTAGGTTCTTGAATTCAACTTTACTTTATGTATTCCGTGGCTGTGAGTAGTATTCATTGTGTTTCTATTCACTTACACTTCACCCTGTATAGTTATGCACATGTACATAACACAAAATACACAGAATAGTAACTAATGCATTCACTGACAAGAGAGTACAATATAATTTTACTCAATAGTATGTGCTAAGTTGATGCAACCTTTTCTAATATACTTTCCGTATCATTTAGAGTAGATCCGCAACCATTTTTATGTGTGTGCTACTGATGTTGGTGAAGTTACTCGAAGCAATATAACCAGTTTCACATAATAGAACTACATTGTTTCAAAGCAACAGAAGGATAAAGGCAGTTCTAATGTAAATGCAATGTAGTAGGTTCTTGAATTCAACTTTACTTTATGTATTCAGTGGCTGTGAGTAGCATTCATTGTGTTTCTATTCACTTACACTTCACCCTGTATAGTTATGCACATGTACATAACACAAAATACACAGAATAGTAACTAATGCATTCACCTGAGAAGAGAGTACAACATAATTTTACTCAATAGTATGTGCTGTTGATGCAACCTTTTTTAATATACTTTCCATATCATTTAGAGTAGTCTGCATCCATTTCTATCAGTGTGCTACTGATGTTGACGAAGTTACTCTAAGCAATATAACCAGTTTCACATAATAGTACTTCAGTGTTTCAAAGCAATACAAAGATCAAGGCAGTTCCAATGTAAATGCAATGCAGTAGGTTCTTGAATTCAACATTATGTATTCTGTGGCTGTGAGTAGTATTCATTCTGTTTCTATTCACTTACACTTCACCCTGTATAGTTATGCACATGTATATAACACAAAATACACAGAATAGTAAGTAAATGCATTCAACCGAAATGAGAGTAGAATATAATTTCTCTCAAACGTCCTAGGTGCTAACTTGATGCAACCTTTTTAATATACTTTTCATATCATTTAGAGTAGTCTGCAACCATTTCTATGTGTGTGCTACTGATGTTGACGAAGTTATTCTAAACAGTATAACCAGTTTCACATAATAGTACCAGTGTTTCAAAGCAGTACAAAGATCAAGGCAGTTCCAATGGAAATGAAATGCAGTAGGTTCTTGAATTCAACTTTACTTTATGTATTCCGTGGCTGTGAGTAGTATTCATTGTGTTTCTATTCACTTACACTTCACCCTGTATAGTTATGCACATGTACATAACACAAAATACACAGAATAGTAACTAATGCATTCACCTGACAAGAGAGTACAACATAATTCTACTCAATAGTATGTGCTAAGTTGATGCAACCTTTTCTAATATACTTTCCGTATCATTTAGAGTAGATCCGCAACCATTTTTATGTGTGTGCTACTGATGTTGGTGAAGTTCCTCGAAGCAATATAACCAGTTTCACATAATAGAACTACATTGTTTCAAAGCAACAGAAGGATAAAGGCAGTTCTAATGTAAATGCAATGTAGAAGGTTCTTGAATTCAACTTTACTTTATGTATTCAGTGGCTGTGAGTAGTATTCATTGTGTTTCTATTCACTTACACTTCACCCTGTATAGTTATGCACATGTACATAACACAAAATACACAGAATAGTAACTAATGCATTCACCTGACAAGAGAGTACAACATAATTTTACTCAATAGTATGTGCTAAGTTGATGCAACCATTTTTAATATACTTTCCATATCATTTAGAGTAGTCTGCGACCATTTCTAAGTGTGTGCTACTGATGTTGACGAAGATACTCTAAGCCATATAACCAGTTTCACATAATAGTACTTCAGTGTTTCAAAACAATACAAAGATCAAGGCAGTTCCAAAGTAAATGCAATGCAGTAGGTTCTTGAATTCAACTTTATGTATTCCGTGTCTGTGAGTAGTATTCATTGTGTATCTATTGACTTACACTTCACCCTGTATAGTTATGCACATGTATATAACACAAAATACACAGAATAGTAAGTAAATGCATTCAACCGAAATGAGAGTAGAATATAATTTCTCTCAAACGTCCTAGGTGCTAACTTGATGCAACCTTTTTAAAATACTTTCCATATCATTTAGAGTAGTCTGCAACCATTTCTATGTGTGTGCTACTGATGTTGACGAAGTTATTCTAAACAGTATAACCAGTTTCACATAATAGTACTACAGTGTTTCAAAGCAGTACAAAGATCAAGGCAGTTCCAATGGAAATGAAATGCAGTAGGTTCTTGAATTCAACTTTACTTTATGTATTCCGTGGCTGTGAGTAGTATTCATTGTGTTTCTATTCACTTACACTTCACCCTGTATAGTTATGCACATGTACATAACACAAAATGCACAGAATAGTAACTAATGCATTCACCTGACAAGAGAGTACAATATAATTTTACTCAATAGTATGTGCTAAGTTGATGCAACCTTTTCTAATATACTTTCCGTATCATTTAGAGTAGATCCGCAACCATTTTTATGTGTGTGCTACTGATGTTGGTGAAGTTACTCGAAGCAATATAACCAGTTTCACATAATAGAACTACATTGTTTCAAAGCAACAGAAGGATAAAGGCAGTTCTAATGTAAATGCAATGTAGTAGGTTCTTGAATTCAACTTTACTTTATGTATTCAGTGGCTGTGAGTAGTATTCATTCTGTTTCTATTCACTTACACTTCACCCTGTATAGTTATGCACATGTATATAACACAAAATACACAGAATAGTAAGTAAATGTATTCAACCGAAATGAGAGTAGAATATAATTTCTCTCAAACGTCCTAGGTGCTAACTTGATGCAACCTTTTTAATATACTTTCCATATCATTTAGAGAAGTCTGCAACCATTTGTATGTGTGTGCTACTGATGTTGACGAAGTTACTCTAAGCAATATGACCGGTTTCACATAATAGTACTTCAGTGTTTGAAAGCAATACAAAGATCAAGGCAGTTCCAATGTAAATGCAATGCAGTAGGTTCTTGAATTCAACTTTATGTATTCCGTGGCTGTGAGTAGTACTCATATTATTTCTATTCACTTACACTTCACCCTGTATAGTTATGCACCTGTAAATAACACAAAATACACAGAATATTAAGTAATGCATTCAACCGAAATGTGAGTAGAATATAATTTCCCTCAAACGTCCTAGGTGCTAACTTGATGCAACCCTTTTTAATATAGTTTCCATATCATTTAGAGTAGTCTGCAACCATTTCTATGTGTGTGCTACTGATGTTGACGAAGTTATTCTAAACAGTATAACCAGTTTCACATAATAGTACCGGTGTTTCAAAGCAGTACAAAGATCAAGGCAGTTCCAATGGAAATGAAATGCAGAAGGTTCTTGAATTCAACTTTACTTTATGTATTCCGTGACTGTGAGTAGTATTCATTGTGTTTCTATTCACTTACACTTCACCCTGTATAGTTATGCACATGTACATAACACAAAATACACTGAATAGTAACTAATGCATTCACCTGACAAGAGAGTACAATATAATTTTACTCAATAGTATGTGCTAAGTTGATGCAACCTTTTCTAATATACTTTCCGTATCATTTAGAGTAGATCCGCAAACATTTTTATGTGTGTGCTACTGATGTTGGTGAAGTTACTCGAAGCAATATAACCAGTTTCACATAATAGAACTACATTGTTTCAAAGCAACAGAAGGATAAAGGCAGTTCTAATGTAAATGCAATGTAGAAGGTTCTTGAATTCAACTTTACTTTATGTATTCCGTGGCTGTGAGTAGTACTCATTGTGTTTCAATTCACTTCACTTCACCCTCTATAGTTATGCACCTGTAAATAACACAAAATACACAGAATATTAAGTAATGCATTCAACCGAAATGTGAGTAGAATATAATTTCCCTCAAACATCCTAGGTGCTAACTTGATGCAACCCTTTTTAATATAGTTTCCATATCATTTAGAGTAGTCTGCAACCATTTCTATGTGTGTGCTACTGATGTTGACGAAGTTATTCTAAACAGTATAACCAGTTTCACATAATAGTACCGGTGTTTCAAAGCAGTACAAAGATCAAGGCAGTTCCAATGGAAATGAAATGCAGAAGGTTCTTGAATTCAACTTTACTTTATGTATTCAGTGGCTGTGAGTAGTATTCATTGTGTTTCTATTCACTTACACTTCACCCTGTATAGTTATGCACATGTACATAACACAAAATACACAGAATAGTAACTAATGCATTCACCTGACAAGAGAATACAATATAATTTTACTCAGTATGTGCTAAATTGATGCAACCTTTTCTAATATACTTTCCATATCATTTAGAGTAGTCTGCATCCATTTCTATGTGTGTGCTACTGATGTTGACGAAGTTACTCTAAGCAATATAACCAGTTTCACATAATAGTACTTCAGTGTTTCAAAGCAATACAAAGATCAAGGCAGTTCCAATGTAAATGCAATGCAGTAGGTTCTTGAATTCAACATTATGTATTCTGTGGCTGTGAGTAGTATTCATTCTGTTTCTATTCACTTACACTTCACCCTGTATAGTTATGCACATGTATATAACACAAAATACACAGAATAGTAAGTAAATGCATTCAACCGAAATGAGAGTAAAATATAATTTCTCTCAAACGTCCTAGGTGCTAACTTGATGCAACCTTTTTAATATACTTTCCATATCATTTAGAGTAGTCTGCAACCATTTGTATGTGTGTGCTACTGATGTTGACGAAGTTACTCTAACCAATATGACCAGTTTCACATAATAGTACTTCAGTGTTGGAAAGCAATACAAAGATCAAGGCAGTTCCAATGTAAATGCACTGCAGTAGGTTCTTGAATTCAACTTTATGTATTCCGTGGCTGTGAGTAGTACTCATTGTGTTTCAATTCACTTCACTTCACCCTCTATAGTTATGCACCTGTAAATAACACAAAATACACAGAATAGTAAGTAATGCATTCAACCGAAATGTGAGTAGAATATAATTTGCCTCAAACGTCCTAGGTGCTAACTTGATGCAACCCTTTTTAATATAGTTTCCATATCATTTAGAGTAGTCTGCAACCATTTCTATGTGTGTACTACTGATGTTGACGAAGTTATTCTAAACAGTATAACCAGTTTCACATAATAGTACTACAGTGTTTCAAAGCAGTACAAAGATCAAGGCAGTTCCAATGGAAATGAAATGCAGTAGGTTCTTGAATTCAACTTTACTTTATGTATTCCGTGGCTGTGAGTAGTATTCATTGTGTTTCTATTCACTTACACTTCACCCTGTATAGTTATGCACATGTACATAACACAAAATACACAGAATAGTAACTAATGCATTCACTGACAAGAGAGTACAATATAATTTTACTCAATAGTATGTGCTAAGTTGATGCAACCTTTTCTAATATACTTTCCGTATCATTTAGAGTAGATCCGCAACCATTTTTATGTGTGTGCTACTGATGTTGGTGAAGTTACTCGAAGCAATATAACCAGTTTCACATAATAGAACTACATTGTTTCAAAGCAACAGAAGGATAAAGGCAGTTCTAATGTAAATGCAATGTAGTAGGTTCTTGAATTCAACTTTACTTTATGTATTCAGTGGCTGTGAGTAGCATTCATTGTGTTTCTATTCACTTACACTTCACCCTGTATAGTTATGCACATGTACATAACACAAAATACACAGAATAGTAACTAATGCATTCACCTGAGAAGAGAGTACAACATAATTTTACTCAATAGTATGTGCTGTTGATGCAACCTTTTTTAATATACTTTCCATATCATTTAGAGTAGTCTGCATCCATTTCTATCAGTGTGCTACTGATGTTGACGAAGTTACTCTAAGCAATATAACCAGTTTCACATAATAGTACTTCAGTGTTTCAAAGCAATACAAAGATCAAGGCAGTTCCAATGTAAATGCAATGCAGTAGGTTCTTGAATTCAACATTATGTATTCTGTGGCTGTGAGTAGTATTCATTCTGTTTCTATTCACTTACACTTCACCCTGTATAGTTATGCACATGTATATAACACAAAATACACAGAATAGTAAGTAAATGCATTCAACCGAAATGAGAGTAGAATATAATTTCTCTCAAACGTCCTAGGTGCTAACTTGATGCAACCTTTTTAATATACTTTTCATATCATTTAGAGTAGTCTGCAACCATTTCTATGTGTGTGCTACTGATGTTGACGAAGTTATTCTAAACAGTATAACCAGTTTCACATAATAGTACCAGTGTTTCAAAGCAGTACAAAGATCAAGGCAGTTCCAATGGAAATGAAATGCAGTAGGTTCTTGAATTCAACTTTACTTTATGTATTCCGTGGCTGTGAGTAGTATTCATTGTGTTTCTATTCACTTACACTTCACCCTGTATAGTTATGCACATGTACATAACACAAAATACACAGAATAGTAACTAATGCATTCACCTGACAAGAGAGTACAACATAATTTTACTCAATAGTATGTGCTAAGTTGATGCAACCTTTTCTAATATACTTTCCGTATCATTTAGAGTAGATCCGCAACCATTTTTATGTGTGTGCTACTGATGTTGGTGAAGTTCCTCGAAGCAATATAACCAGTTTCACATAATAGAACTACATTGTTTCAAAGCAACAGAAGGATAAAGGCAGTTCTAATGTAAATGCAATGTAGAAGGTTCTTGAATTCAACTTTACTTTATGTATTCAGTGGCTGTGAGTAGTATTCATTGTGTTTCTATTCACTTACACTTCACCCTGTATAGTTATGCACATGTACATAACACAAAATACACAGAATAGTAACTAATGCATTCACCTGACAAGAGAGTACAACATAATTTTACTCAATAGTATGTGCTAAGTTGATGCAACCATTTTTAATATACTTTCCATATCATTTAGAGTAGTCTGCGACCATTTCTAAGTGTGTGCTACTGATGTTGACGAAGATACTCTAAGCCATATAACCAGTTTCACATAATAGTACTTCAGTGTTTCAAAACAATACAAAGATCAAGGCAGTTCCAAAGTAAATGCAATGCAGTAGGTTCTTGAATTCAACTTTATGTATTCCGTGTCTGTGAGTAGTATTCATTGTGTATCTATTGACTTACACTTCACCCTGTATAGTTATGCACATGTATATAACACAAAATACACAGAATAGTAAGTAAATGCATTCAACCGAAATGAGAGTAGAATATAATTTCTCTCAAACGTCCTAGGTGCTAACTTGATGCAACCTTTTTAAAATACTTTCCATATCATTTAGAGTAGTCTGCAACCATTTCTATGTGTGTGCTACTGATGTTGACGAAGTTATTCTAAACAGTATAACCAGTTTCACATAATAGTACTACAGTGTTTCAAAGCAGTACAAAGATCAAGGCAGTTCCAATGGAAATGAAATGCAGTAGGTTCTTGAATTCAACTTTACTTTATGTATTCCGTGGCTGTGAGTAGTATTCATTGTGTTTCTATTCACTTACACTTCACCCTGTATAGTTATGCACATGTACATAACACAAAATGCACAGAATAGTAACTAATGCATTCACCTGACAAGAGAGTACAATATAATTTTACTCAATAGTATGTGCTAAGTTGATGCAACCTTTTCTAATATACTTTCCGTATCATTTAGAGTAGATCCGCAACCATTTTTATGTGTGTGCTACTGATGTTGGTGAAGTTACTCGAAGCAATATAACCAGTTTCACATAATAGAACTACATTGTTTCAAAGCAACAGAAGGATAAAGGCAGTTCTAATGTAAATGCAATGTAGTAGGTTCTTGAATTCAACTTTACTTTATGTATTCAGTGGCTGTGAGTAGTATTCATTCTGTTTCTATTCACTTACACTTCACCCTGTATAGTTATGCACATGTATATAACACAAAATACACAGAATAGTAAGTAAATGTATTCAACCGAAATGAGAGTAGAATATAATTTCTCTCAAACGTCCTAGGTGCTAACTTGATGCAACCTTTTTAATATACTTTCCATATCATTTAGAGAAGTCTGCAACCATTTGTATGTGTGTGCTACTGATGTTGACGAAGTTACTCTAAGCAATATGACCGGTTTCACATAATAGTACTTCAGTGTTTGAAAGCAATACAAAGATCAAGGCAGTTCCAATGTAAATGCAATGCAGTAGGTTCTTGAATTCAACTTTATGTATTCCGTGGCTGTGAGTAGTACTCATATTATTTCTATTCACTTACACTTCACCCTGTATAGTTATGCACCTGTAAATAACACAAAATACACAGAATATTAAGTAATGCATTCAACCGAAATGTGAGTAGAATATAATTTCCCTCAAACGTCCTAGGTGCTAACTTGATGCAACCCTTTTTAATATAGTTTCCATATCATTTAGAGTAGTCTGCAACCATTTCTATGTGTGTGCTACTGATGTTGACGAAGTTATTCTAAACAGTATAACCAGTTTCACATAATAGTACCGGTGTTTCAAAGCAGTACAAAGATCAAGGCAGTTCCAATGGAAATGAAATGCAGAAGGTTCTTGAATTCAACTTTACTTTATGTATTCCGTGACTGTGAGTAGTATTCATTGTGTTTCTATTCACTTACACTTCACCCTGTATAGTTATGCACATGTACATAACACAAAATACACTGAATAGTAACTAATGCATTCACCTGACAAGAGAGTACAATATAATTTTACTCAATAGTATGTGCTAAGTTGATGCAACCTTTTCTAATATACTTTCCGTATCATTTAGAGTAGATCCGCAAACATTTTTATGTGTGTGCTACTGATGTTGGTGAAGTTACTCGAAGCAATATAACCAGTTTCACATAATAGAACTACATTGTTTCAAAGCAACAGAAGGATAAAGGCAGTTCTAATGTAAATGCAATGTAGAAGGTTCTTGAATTCAACTTTACTTTATGTATTCCGTGGCTGTGAGTAGTACTCATTGTGTTTCAATTCACTTCACTTCACCCTCTATAGTTATGCACCTGTAAATAACACAAAATACACAGAATATTAAGTAATGCATTCAACCGAAATGTGAGTAGAATATAATTTCCCTCAAACATCCTAGGTGCTAACTTGATGCAACCCTTTTTAATATAGTTTCCATATCATTTAGAGTAGTCTGCAACCATTTCTATGTGTGTGCTACTGATGTTGACGAAGTTATTCTAAACAGTATAACCAGTTTCACATAATAGTACCGGTGTTTCAAAGCAGTACAAAGATCAAGGCAGTTCCAATGGAAATGAAATGCAGAAGGTTCTTGAATTCAACTTTACTTTATGTATTCAGTGGCTGTGAGTAGTATTCATTGTGTTTCTATTCACTTACACTTCACCCTGTATAGTTATGCACCTGTAAATAACACAAAATACACAGAATAGTAACTAATGCATTCACCTGACAAGAGAGTACATTATAATTTTACTCAATAGTATGTGCTAAGTTGATGCAACCTTTTCTAATATACTTTCCGTATCATTTAGAGTAGATCCGCAACCATTTTTATGTGTGTGCTACTGATGTTGGTGAAGTTACTCGAAGCAATATAACCAGTTTCACATAATAGAACTACATTGTTTCAAAGCAACAGAAGGATAAAGGCAGTTCTAATGTAAATGCAATGTAGAAGGTTCTTGAATTCAACTTTACTTTATGTATTCAGTGGCTGTGAGTAGTATTCATTGTGTTTCTATTCACTTACACTTCACCCTGTATAGTTATGCACATGTACATAACACAAAATACACAGAATAGTAACTAATGCATTCACCTGACAAGAGAGTACAACATAATTTTACTCAATAGTATGTGCTAAGTTGATGCAACCATTTTTAATATACTTTCCATATCATTTAGAGTAGTCTGCGACCATTTCTAAGTGTGTGCTACTGATGTTGACGAAGATACTCTAAGCCATATAACCAGTTTCACATAATAGTACTTCAGTGTTTCAAAACAATACAAAGATCAAGGCAGTTCCAAAGTAAATGCAATGCAGTAGGTTCTTGAATTCAACTTTATGTATTCCGTGTCTGTGAGTAGTATTCATTGTGTATCTATTCACTTACACTTCACCCTGTATAGTTATGCACATGTATATAACACAAAATACACAGAATAGTAAGTAAATGCATTCAACCGAAATGAGAGTAGAATATAATTTCTCTCAAACGTCCTAGGTGCTAACTTGATGCAACCTTTTTAATATACTTTCCATATCATTTAGAGAAGTCTGCAACCATTTGTATGTGTGTGCTACTGATGTTGACGAAGTTACTCTAAGCAATATGACCGGTTTCACATAATAGTACTTCAGTGTTTGAAAGCAATACAAAGATCAAGGCAGTTCCAATGTAAATGCAATGCAGTAGGTTCTTGAATTCAACTTTATGTATTCCGTGGCTGTGAGTAGTACTCATTGTGTTTCAATTCACTTCACTTCACCCTCTATAGTTATGCACCTGTAAATAACACAAAATACACAGAATAGTAAGTAATGCATTCAACCGAAATGTGAGTAGAATATAATTTCCCTCAAACGTCCTAGGTGCTAACTTGATGCAACCCTTTTTAATATAGTTTCCATATCATTTAGAGTAGTCTGCAACCATTTCTATGTGTGTGCTACTGATGTTGACGAAGTTATTCTAAACAGTATAACCAGTTTCACATAATAGTACTACAGAGTTTCAAAGCAGTACAAAGATCAAGGCAGTTCCAATGGAAATGAAATGCAGTAGGTTCTTGAATTAAACTTTACTTTATGTATTCCGTGGCTGTGAGTAGTATTCATTCTGTTTCTATTGACTTACACTTCACCCTGTATAGTTATGCACATGTATATAACACAAAATACACAGAATAGTAAGTAAATGCATTCAACCGAAATGAGAGTAGAATATAATTTCTCTCAAACGACCTAGGTGCTAACTTGATGCAACCTTTATAATATACTTTTCATATCATTTAGAGTAGTCTGCAACCATTTCTATGTGTGTGCTACTGATGTTGACGAAGTTACTCTAAGCAATAAAACCAGTTTCACATAATAGTACTTCAGTGTTTCAAAGCAATACAAAGATCAAGGCAGTTCCAATGTAAATGCAATGCAGTAGGTTCTTGAATTCAACTTTATGTATTCCGTGTCTGTGAGTAGTATTCATTGTGTATCTATTCACTTACACTTCACCCTGTATAGTTATGCACATGTATATAACACAAAATACACAGAATAGTAAGTAAATGCATTCAACCGAAATGAGAGTAGAATATAATTTCTCTCAAACGTCCTAGGTGCTAACTTGATGCAACCTTTTTAATATACTTTCCATATCATTTAGAGTAGTCTGCAACCATTTGTATGTGTGTGCTACTGATGTTGACGAAGTTACTCTAAGCAATATGACCAGTTTCACATAATAGTACTACAGTGTTTGAAAGCAATACAAAGATCAAGGCAGTTCCAATGTAAATGCAATGCAGTAGGTTCTTGAATTCAACTTTATGTATTCCGTGGCTGTGAGTAGTACTCATTGTGTTTCAATTCACTTCACTTCACCCTCTATAGTTATGCACCTGTAAATAACACAAAATACACAGAATAGTAAGTAATGCATTCAACCGAAATGTGAGTAGAATATAATTTCCCTCATACGTCCTAGGTGCTAACTTGATGCAACCCTTTTTAATATAGTTTCCATATCATTTAGAGTAGTCTGCAACCATTTCTATGTGTGTGCTACTGATGTTGGTGAAGTTACTCGAAGCAATATAACCAGTTTCACATAATAGAAATACATTGTTGCAAAGCAACAGAAGGATAAAGGCAGTTCTAATGTAAATGCAATGTAGTAGGTTCTTGAATTCAACTTTACTTTATGTATTCAGTGGCTGTGAGTAGTATTCATTGTATTTCTATTCGCTTACACTTCACCCTGTATAGTTATGCACATGTACATAACACAAAATACACAGAATAGTAACTAATGCATTCACCTGACAAGAGAGTACAACATAATTTTACTCAATAGTATGTGCTGTTGATTCAACCTTTTTTAATATACTTTCCATATCATTTAGAGTAGTCTGCATGCATTTCTATGTGTGTGCTACTGATGTTGACGAAGTTACTCTAAGCAATATAACCAGTTTCACATAATAGTACTTCAGTGTTTCAAAGCAATACAAAGATCAAGGCAGTTCCAATGTAAATGCAATGCAGTAGGTTCTTGAATTCAACATTATGTATTCTGTGGCTGTGAGTAGTATTCATTGTGTTTCTATTCACTTACACTTCACCCTGTATAGTTATGCACATGTACATAACACAAAATACACAGAATAGTAACTAATGCAATCACCTGACAAGAGAGTACAATATAATTTTACTCAATAGTATGTGCTAAGTTGATGCAACCTTTTCTAATATACTTTCCGTATCATTTAGAGTAGTCTGCAACCATTTCTATGAGTGTGCTACTGATGTTGACGAAGTTATTCTAAACAGTATAACCAGTTTCACATAATAGTACTACAGTGTTTCAAAGCAGTACAAAGATCAAGGCAGTTCCAATGGAAATGAAATGCAGTAGGTTCTTGAATTCAACTTTACTTTATGTATTCCGTGGCTGTGAGTAGTATTCATTGTGTTTCTATTCACTTACACTTCACCCTGTATAGTTATGCACATGTACATAACACAAAATACACAGAATAGTAACTAATGCATTCACCTGACAAGAGAGTACAATATAATTTTACTCAATAGTATGTGCTAAGTTGATGCAACCTTTTCTAATATACTTTCCGTATCATTTAGAGTAGATCCGCAACCATTTTTATGTGTGTGCTACTGATGTTGGTGAAGTTACTCGAAGCAATATAACCAGTTTCACATAATAGAACTACATTGTTTCAAAGCAACAGAAGGATAAAGGCAGTTCTAATGTAAATGCAATGTAGTAGGTTCTTGAATTCAACTTTACTTTATGTATTCAGTGGCTGTGAGTAGTATTCATTCTGTTTCTATTCACTTACACTTCACCCTGTATAGTTATGCACATGTATATAACACAAAATACACAGAATAGTAAGTAAATGCATTCAACCGAAATGAGAGTTGAATATAATTTCTCTCAAACGTCCTAGGTGCTAACTTGATGCAACCTTTTTAATATACTTTCCATATCATTTAGAGAAGTCTGCAACCATTTGTATGTGTGTGCTACTGATGTTGACGAAGTTACTCTAAGCAATATGACCGGTTTCACATAATAGTACTTCAGTGTTTGAAAGCAATACAAAGATCAAGGCAGTTCCAATGTAAATGCAATGCAGTAGGTTCTTGAATTCAACTTTATGTATTCCGTGGCTGTGAGTAGTACTCATATTATTTCTATTCACTTACACTTCACCCTGTATAGTTATGCACCTGTAAATAACACAAAATACACAGAATATTAAGTAATGCATTCAACCGAAATGTGAGTAGAATATAATTTCCCTCAAACGTCCTAGGTGCTAACTTGATGCAACCCTTTTTAATATAGTTTCCATATCATTTAGAGTAGTCTGCAACCATTTCTATGTGTGTGCTACTGATGTTGACGAAGTTATTCTAAACAGTATAACCAGTTTCACATAATAGTACCGGTGTTTCAAAGCAGTACAAAGATCAAGGCAGTTCCAATGGAAATGAAATGCAGAAGGTTCTTGAATTCAACTTTACTTTATGTATTCCGTGACTGTGAGTAGTATTCATTGTGTTTCTATTCACTTACACTTCACCCTGTATAGTTATGCACATGTACATAACACAAAATACACAGAATAGTAACTAATGCATTCACCTGACAAGAGAGTACAATATAATTTTACTCAATAGTATGTGCTAAGTTGATGCAACCTTTTCTAATATACTTTCCGTATCATTTAGAGTAGATCCGCAACCATTTTTATGTGTGTGCTACTGATGTTGGTGAAGTTACTCGAAGCAATATAACCAGTTTCACATAATAGAACTACATTTTTTCAAAGCAACAGAAGGATAAAGGCAGTTCTAATGTAAATGCAATGTAGAAGGTTCTTGAATTCAACTTTACTTTATGTATTCCGTGGCTGTGAGTAGTACTCATTGTGTTTCAATTCACTTCACTTCACCCTCTATAGTTATGCACCTGTAAATAACACAAAATACACAGAATATTAAGTAATGCATTCAACCGAAATGTGAGTAGAATATAATTTCCCTCAAACATCCTAGGTGCTAACTTGATGCAACCCTTTTTAATATAGTTTCCATATCTTTTAGAGTAGTCTGCAACCATTTCTATGTGTGTGCTACTGATGTTGACGAAGTTATTCTAAACAGTATAACCAGTTTCACATAATAGTACCGGTGTTTCAAAGCAGTACAAAGATCAAGGCAGTTCCAATGGAAATGAAATGCAGAAGGTTCTTGAATTCAACTTTACTTTATGTATTCAGTGGCTGTGAGTAGTATTCATTGTGTTTCTATTCACTTACACTTCACCCTGTATAGTTATGCACCTGTAAATAACACAAAATACACAGAATAGTAACTAATGCATTCACCTGACAAGAGAGTACATTATAATTTTACTCAATAGTATGTGCTAAGTTGATGCAACCTTTTCTAATATACTTTCCGTATCATTTAGAGTAGATCCGCAACCATTTTTATGTGTGTGCTACTGATGTTGGTGAAGTTACTCGAAGCAATATAACCAGTTTCACATAATAGAACTACATTGTTTCAAAGCAACAGAAGGATAAAGGCAGTTCTAATGTAAATGCAATGTAGAAGGTTCTTGAATTCAACTTTACTTTATGTATTCAGTGGCTGTGAGTAGTATTCATTGTGTTTCTATTCACTTACACTTCACCCTGTATAGTTATGCACATGTACATAACACAAAATACACAGAATAGTAACTAATGCATTCACCTGACAAGAGAGTACAACATAATTTTACTCAATAGTATGTGCTAAGTTGATGCAACCATTTTTAATATACTTTCCATATCATTTAGAGTAGTCTGCGACCATTTCTAAGTGTGTGCTACTGATGTTGACGAAGATACTCTAAGCCATATAACCAGTTTCACATAATAGTACTTCAGTGTTTCAAAACAATACAAAGATCAAGGCAGTTCCAAAGTAAATGCAATGCAGTAGGTTCTTGAATTCAACTTTATGTATTCCGTGTCTGTGAGTAGTATTCATTGTGTATCTATTCACTTACACTTCACCCTGTATAGTTATGCACATGTATATAACACAAAATACACAGAATAGTAAGTAAATGCATTCAACCGAAATGAGAGTAGAATATAATTTCTCTCAAACGTCCTAGGTGCTAACTTGATGCAACCTTTTTAAAATACTTTCAATATCATTTAGAGTAGTCTGCAACCATTTCTATGTGTGTGCTACTGATGTTGACGAAGTTATTCTAAACAGTATAACCAGTTTCACATAATAGTACTACAGTGTTTCAAAGCAGTACAAAGATCAAGGCAGTTCCAATGGAAATGAAATGCAGTAGGTTCTTGAATTCAACTTTACTTCATGTATTCCGTGGCTGTGAGTAGTATTCATTGTGTTTCTATTCACTTACACTTCACCCTGTATAGTTATGCACATGTACATAACACAAAATGCACAGAATAGTAACTAATGCATTCACCTGACAAGAGAGTACAATATAATTTTACTCAATAGTATGTGCTAAGTTGATGCAACCTTTTCTAATATACTTTCCGTATCATTTAGAGTAGATCCGCAACCATTTTTATGTGTGTGCTACTGATGTTGGTGAAGTTACTCGAAGCAATATAACCAGTTTCACATAATAGAACTACATTGTTTCAAAGCAACAGAAGGATAAAGGCAGTTCTAATGTAAATGCAATGTAGTAGGTTCTTGAATTCAACTTTACTTTATGTATTCAGTGGCTGTGAGTAGTATTCATTCTGTTTCTATTGACTTACACTTCACCCTGTATAGTTATGCACATGTATATAACACAAAATACACAGAATAGTAAGTAAATGCATTCAACCGAAATGAGAGTAGAATATAATTTCTCTCAAACGACCTAGGTGCTAACTTGATGCAACCTTTATAATATACTTTTCATATCATTTAGAGTAGTCTGCAACCATTTCTATGTGTGTGCTACTGATGTTGACGAAGTTACTCTAAGCAATAAAACCAGTTTCACATAATAGTACTTCAGTGTTTCAAAGCAATACAAAGATCAAGGCAGTTCCAATGTAAATGCAATGCAGTAGGTTCTTGAATTCAACTTTATGTATTCCGTGGCTGTGAGTAGTACTCATATTATTTCTATTCACTTACACTTCACCCTGTATAGTTATGCACCTGTAAATAACACAAAATACACAGAATATTAAGTAATGCATTCAACCGAAATGTGAGTAGAATATAATTTCCCTCAAACGTCCTAGGTGCTAACTTGATGCAACCCTTTTTAATATAGTTTCCATATCATTTAGAGTAGTCTGCAACCATTTCTATGAGTGTGCTACTGATGTTGACGAAGTTATTCTAAACAGTATAACCAGTTTCACATAATAGTACCAGTGTTTCAAAGCAGTACAAAGATCAAGGCAGTTCCAATGGAAATGAAATGCAGTAGTTTCTTGAATTCAACTTTACTTTATGTATTCCGTGGCTGTGAGTAGTATTCATTGTGTTTCTATTCACTTACACTTCACCCTGTATAGTTATTCACATGTACATAACACAAAATACACAGAATAGTAACTAATGCATTCACCTGACAAGAGAGTACAATATAATTTTACTCAATAGTATGTGCTAAGTTGATGCAACCTTTTCTAATATACTTTCCGTATCATTTAGAGTAGTCTGCAACCATTTCTATGAGTGTGCTACTGATGTTGACGAAGTTATTCTAAACAGTATAACCAGTTTCACATAATAGTACTACAGTGTTTCAAAGCAGTACAAAGATCAAGGCAGTTCCAATGGAAATGAAATGCAGTAGGTTCTTGAATTCAACTTTACTTTATGTATTCCGTGGCTGTGAGTAGTATTCATTGTGTTTCTATTCACTTACACTTCACCCTGTATAGTTATGCACATGTACATAACACAAAATACACAGAATAGTAACTAATGCATTCACCTGACAAGAGAGTACAATATAATTTTACTCAATAGTATGTGCTAAGTTGATGCAACCTTTTCTAATATACTTTCCGTATCATTTAGAGTAGATCCGCAACCATTTTTATGTGTGTGCTACTGATGTTGGTGAAGTTACTCGAAGCAATATAACCAGTTTCACATAATAGAACTACATTGTTTCAAAGCAACAGAAGGATAAAGGCAGTTCTAATGTAAATGCAATGTAGTAGGTTCTTGAATTCAACTTTACTTTATGTATTCAGTGGCTGTGAGTAGTATTCATTCTGTTTCTATTCACTTACACTTCACCCTGTATAGTTATGCACATGTATATAACACAAAATACACAGAATAGTAAGTAAATGCATTCAACCGAAATGAGAGTTGAATATAATTTCTCTCAAACGTCCTAGGTGCTAACTTGATGCAACCTTTTTAATATACTTTCCATATCATTTAGAGAAGTCTGCAACCATTTGTATGTGTGTGCTACTGATGTTGACGAAGTTACTCTAAGCAATATGACCGGTTTCACATAATAGTACTTCAGTGTTTGAAAGCAATACAAAGATCAAGGCAGTTCCAATGTAAATGCAATGCAGTAGGTTCTTGAATTCAACTTTATGTATTCCGTGGCTGTGAGTAGTACTCATTGTGTTTCAATTCACTTCACTTCACCCTCTATAGTTATGCACCTGTAAATAACACAAAATACACAGAATAGTAAGTAATGCATTCAACCGAAATGTGAGTAGAATATAATTTCCCTCAAACGTCCTAGGTGCTAACTTGATGCAACCCTTTTTAATATAGTTTCCATATCATTTAGAGTAGTCTGCAACCATTTCTATGTGTGTGCTACTGATGTTGACGAAGTTATTCTAAACAGTATAACCAGTTTCACATAATAGTACCACAGTGTTTCAAAGCAGTACAAAGATCAAGGCAGTTCCAATGGAAATGAAATGCAGTAGGTTCTTGAATTCAACTTTACTTTATGTATTCCGTGGCTGTGAGTAGTATTCATTGTGTTTCTATTCACTTACACTTCACCCTGTATAGTTATGCACATGTACATAACACAAAATACACAGAATAGTAACTAATGCATTCACCTGACAAGAGAGTACAATATAATTTTACTCAATAGTATGTGCTAAGTTGATGCAACCTTTTCTAATATACTTTCCGTATCATTTAGAGTAGATCCGCAACCATTTTTATGTGTGTGCTACTGATGTTGGTGAAGTTACTCGAAGCAATATAACCAGTTTCACATAATAGAACTACATTGTTTCAAAGCAACAGAAGGATAAAGGCAGTTCTAATGTAAATGCAATGTAGTAGGTTCTTGAATTCAACTTTACTTTATGTATTCAGTGGCTGTGAGTAGTATTCATTGTGTTTCTATTCACTTACACTTCACCCTGTATAGTTATGCACATGTACATAACACAAAATACACAGAATAGTAACTAATGCATTCACCTGACAAGAGAGTACAACATAATTTTACTCAATAGTATGTGCTGTTGATGCAACATTTTTTAATATACTTTCCATATCATTTAGAGTAGTCTGCATCCATTTCTATCTGTGTGCTACGAATGTTGACGAAGTTACTCTAAGCAATATAACCAGTTTCACATAATAGTACCAGTTTCAAAGCAATACAAAGATCAAGGCAGTTCCAATGTAAATGCAATGCAGTAGGTTCTTGAATTCAACATTATGTATTCTGTGGCTGTGAGTAGTATTCATTCTGTTTCTATTGACTTACACTTCACCCTGTATAGTTATGCACATGTATATAACACAAAATACACAGAATAGTAAGTAAATGCATTCAACCGAAATGAGAGTTGAATATAATTTCTCTCAAACGTCCTAGGTGCTAACTTGATGCAACCTTTTTAATATACTTTTCATATCATTTAGAGTAGTCTGCAACCATTTCTATGTGTGTGCTACTGATGTTGACGAAGTTACTCTAAGCAATATAACCAGTTTCACATAATAGTACTTCAGTGTTTGAAAGCAATACAAAGATCAAGGCAGTTCCAATGTAAATGCAATGCAGTAGGTTCTTGAATTCAACTTTATGTATTCCGTGGCTGTTAGTACTCATATTATTTCTATTCACTTACACTTCACCCTGTATAGTTATGCACCTGTAAATAACACAAAATACACAGAATATTAAGTAATGCATTCAACCGAAATGTGAGTAGAATATAATTTCCCTCAAACGTCCTAGGTGCTAACTTGATGCAACCCTTTTTAATATAGTTTCCATATCATTTAGAGTAGTCTGCAACCATTTCTATGTGTGTGCTACTGATGTTGACGAAGTTATTCTAAACAGTATAACCAGTTTCACATAATAGTACCGGTGTTTCAAAGCAGTACAAAGATCAAGGCAGTTCCAATGGAAATGAAATGCAGAAGGTTCTTGAATTCAACTTTACTTTATGTATTCCGTGGCTGTGAGTAGTATTCATTGTGTTTCTATTCACTTACACTTCACCCTGTATAGTTATGCACATGTACATAACAGAAAATACACAGAATAGTAACTAATGCATTCACCTGACAAGAGAGTACAATATAATTTTACTCAATAGTATGTGCTAAGTTGATGCAACCTTTTCTAATATACTTTCCGTATCATTTAGAGTAGATCCGCAACCATTTTTATGTGTGTGCTACTGATGTTGGTGAAGTTACTCGAAGCAATATAACCAGTTTCACATAATAGAACTACATTGTTTCAAAGCAACAGAAGGATAAAGGCAGTTCTAATGTAAATGCAATGTAGAAGTTTCTTGAATTCAACTTTACTTTATGTATTCAGTGGCTGTGAGTAGTATTCATTGTGTTTATATTCACTTACACTTCACCCTGTATAGTTATGCACATGTACATAACACAAAATACACAGAATAGTAACTAATCCATTCACCTGACAAGAGAGTACAACATAATTTTACTCAATAGTATGTGCTAAGTTGATGCAACCATTTTTAATATACTTTCCATATCATTTAGAGTAGTCTGCAACCATTTCTAAGTGTGTGCTACTGATGTTGACGAAGATACTCTAAGCCATATAACCAGTTTCACATAATAGTACTTCAGTGTTTCAAAACAATACAAAGATCAAGGCAGTTCCAAAGTAAATGCAATGCAGTAAATTCTTGAATTCAACTTTATGTATTCCGTGTCTGTGAGTAGTATTCATTGTGTATCTATTCACTTACACTTCACCCTGTATAGTTATGCACATGTATATAACACAAAATACACAGAATAGTAAGTAAATGCATTCAACCGAAATGAGAGTAGAATATAATTTCTCTCAAACGACCTAGGTGCTAACTTGATGCAACCTTTATAATATACTTTTCATATCATTTAGAGTAGTCTGCAACCATTTCTATGAGTGTGCTACTGATGTTGACGAAGTTATTCTAAACAGTATAACCAGTTTCACATAATAGTACCAGTGTTTCAAAGCAGTACAAAGATCAAGGCAGTTCCAATGGAAATGAAATGCAGTAGTTTCTTGAATTCAACTTTACTTTATGTATTCCGTGGCTGTGAGTAGTATTCATTGTGTTTCTATTCACTTACACTTCACCCTGTATAGTTATTCACATGTACATAACACAAAATACACAGAATAGTAACTAATGCATTCACCTGACAAGAGAGTACAATATAATTTTACTCAATAGTATGTGCTAAGTTGATGCAACCTTTTCTAATATACTTTCCGTATCATTTAGAGTAGTCTGCAACCATTTCTATGAGTGTGCTACTGATGTTGACGAAGTTATTCTAAACAGTATAACCAGTTTCACATAATAGTACTACAGTGTTTCAAAGCAGTACAAAGATCAAAGCAGTTCCAATGGAAATGAAAAGCAGTAGGTTCTTGAATTCAACTTTACTTTATGTATTCCGTGGCTGTGAGTAGTATTCATTGTGTTTCTATTCACTTACACTTCACCCTGTATAGTTATGCACATGTACATAACACAAAATACACAGAATAGTAACTAATGCATTCACCTGACAAGAGAGTACAATATAATTTTACTCAATAGTATGTGCTAAGTTGATGCAACCTTTTCTAATATACTTTCCGTATCATTTAGAGTAGATCCGCAACCATTTTTATGTGTGTGCTACTGATGTTGGTGAAGTTACTCGAAGCAATATAACCAGTTTCACATAATAGAACTACATTGTTTCAAAGCAACAGAAGGATAAAGGCAGTTCTAATGTAAATGCAATGTAGTAGGTTCTTGAATTCAACTTTACTTTATGTATTCAGTGGCTGTGAGTAGTATTCATTCTGTTTCTATTCACTTACACTTCACCCTGTATAGTTATGCACATGTATATAACACAAAATACACAGAATAGTAAGTAAATGCATTCAACCGAAATGAGAGTTGAATATAATTTCTCTCAAACGTCCTAGGTGCTAACTTGATGCAACCTTTTTAATATACTTTCCATATCATTTAGAGAAGTCTGCAACCATTTGTATGTGTGTGCTACTGATGTTGACGAAGTTACTCTAAGCAATATGACCGGTTTCACATAATAGTACTTCAGTGTTTGAAAGCAATACAAAGATCAAGGCAGTTCCAATGTAAATGCAATGCAGTAGGTTCTTGAATTCAACTTTATGTATTCCGTGGCTGTGAGTAGTACTCATTGTGTTTCAATTCACTTCACTTCACCCTCTATAGTTATGCACCTGTAAATAACACAAAATACACAGAATAGTAAGTAATGCATTCAACCGAAATGTGAGTAGAATATAATTTGCCTCAAACGTCCTAGGTGCTAACTTGATGCAACCCTTTTTAATATAGTTTCCATATCATTTAGAGTAGTCTGCAACCATTTCTATGTGTGTGCTACTGATGTTGACGAAGTTATTCTAAACAGTATAACCAGTTTCACATAATAGTACCACAGTGTTTCAAAGCAGTACAAAGATCAAGGCAGTTCCAATGGAAATGAAATGCAGTAGGTTCTTGAATTCAACTTTACTTTATGTATTCCGTGGCTGTGAGTAGTATTCATTGTGTTTCTATTCACTTACACTTCACCCTGTATAGTTATGCACATGTACATAACACAAAATACACAGAATAGTAACTAATGCATTCACCTGACAAGAGAGTACAATATAATATTACTCAATAGTATGTGCTAAGTTGATGCAACCTTTTCTAATATACTTTCCGTATCATTTAGAGTAGATCCGCAACCATTTTTATGTGTGTGCTACTGATGTTGGTGAAGTTACTCGAAGCAATATAACCAGTTTCACATAATAGAACTACATTGTTTCAAAGCAACAGAAGGATAAAGGCAGTTCTAATGTAAATGCAATGTAGTAGGTTCTTGAATTCAACTTTACTTTATGTATTCAGTGGCTGTGAGTAGTATTCATTGTGTTTCTATTCACTTACACTTCACCCTGTATAGTTATGCACATGTACATAACACAAAATACACAGAATAGTAACTAATGCATTCACCTGACAAGAGAGTACAACATAATTTTACTCAATAGTATGTGCTGTTGATGCAACATTTTTTAATATACTTTCCATATCATTTAGAGTAGTCTGCATCCATTTCTATGTGTGTGCTACGAATGTTGACGAAGTTACTCTAAGCAATATAACCAGTTTCACATAATAGTACCAGTTTCAAAGCAATACAAAGATCAAGGCAGTTCCAATGTAAATGCAATGCAGTAGGTTCTTGAATTCAACATTATGTATTCTGTGGCTGTGAGTAGTATTCATTCTGTTTCTATTGACTTACACTTCACCCTGTATAGTTATGCACATGTATATAACACAAAATACACAGAATAGTAAGTAAATGCATTCAACCGAAATGAGAGTTGAATATAATTTCTCTCAAACGTCCTAGGTGCTAACTTGATGCAACCTTTTTAATATACTTTTCATATCATTTAGAGTAGTCTGCAACCATTTCTATGTGTGTGCTACTGATGTTGACGAAGTTACTCTAAGCAATATAACCAGTTTCACATAATAGTACTTCAGTGTTTCAAAGCAATACAAAGATCAAGGCAGTTCCAATGTAAATGCAATGCAGTAGGTTCTTGAATTCAACTTTATGTATTCCGTGGCTGTTAGTACTCATATTATTTCTATTCACTTACACTTCACCCTGTATAGTTATGCACCTGTAAATAACACAAAATACACAGAATATTAAGTAATGCATTCAACCGAAATGTGAGTAGAATATAATTTCCCTCAAACGTCCTAGGTGCTAACTTGATGCAACCCTTTTTAATATAGTTTCCATATCATTTAGAGTAGTCTGCAACCATTTCTATGTGTGTGCTACCGATGTTGACGAAGTTATTCTAAACAGTATAACCAGTTTCACATAATAGTACCGGTGTTTCAAAGCAGTACAAAGATCAAGGCAGTTCCAATGGAAATGAAATGCAGAAGGTTCTTGAATTCAACTTTACTTTATGTATTCCGTGGCTGTGAGTAGTATTCATTGTGTTTCTATTCACTTACACTTCACCCTGTATAGTTATGCACATGTACATAACACAAAATACACAGAATAGTAACTAATGCATTCACCTGACAAGAGAGTACAATATAATTTTACTCAATAGTATGTGCTAAGTTGATGCAACCTTTTCTAATATACTTTCCGTATCATTTAGAGTAGATCCGCAACCATTTTTATGTGTGTGCTACTGATGTTGGTGAAGTTACTCGAAGCAATATAACCAGTTTCACATAATAGAACTACATTGTTTCAAAGCAACAGAAGGATAAAGGCAGTTCTAATGTAAATGCAATGTAGTAGGTTCTTGAATTCAACTTTACTTTATGTATTCAGTGGCTGTGAGTAGTATTCATTGTGTTTCTATTCACTTACACTTCACCCTGTATAGTTATGCACATGTACATAACACAAAATACACAGAATAGTAACTAATGCATTCACCTGACAAGAGAGTACAACATAATTTTACTCAATAGTATGTGCTGTTGATGCAACATTTTTTAATATACTTTCCATATCATTTAGAGCAGTCTGCATCCATTTCTATGTGTGTGCTACGAATGTTGACGAAGTTACTCTAAGCAATATAACCAGTTTCACATAATTGTACCAGTTTCAAAGCAATACAAAGATCAAGGCAGTTCCAATGTAAATGCAATGCAGTAGGTTCTTGAATTCAACATTATGTATTCTGTGGCTGTGAGTAGTATTCATTCTGTTTCTATTGACTTACACTTCACCCTGTATAGTTATGCACATGTATATAACACAAAATACACAGAATAGTAAGTAAATGCATTCAACCGAAATGAGAGTTGAATATAATTTCTCTCAAACGTCCTAGGTGCTAACTTGATGCAACCTTTTTAATATACTTTTCATATCATTTAGAGTAGTCTGCAACCATTTCTATGTGTGTGCTACTGATGTTGACGAAGTTACTCTAAGCAATATAACCAGTTTCACATAATAGTACTTCAGTGTTTCAAAGCAATACAAAGATCAAGGCAGTTCCAATGTAAATGCAATGCAGTAGGTTCTTGAATTCAACTTTATGTATTCCGTGGCTGTTAGTACTCATATTATTTCTATTCACTTACACTTCACCCTGTATAGTTATGCACCTGTAAATAACACAAAATACACAGAATATTAAGTAATGCATTCAACCGAAATGTGAGTAGAATATAATTTCCCTCAAACGTCCTAGGTGCTAACTTGATGCAACCCTTTTTAATATAGTTTCCATATCATTTAGAGTAGTCTGCAACCATTTCTATGTGTGTGCTACTGATGTTGACGAAGTTATTCTAAACAGTATAACCAGTTTCACATAATAGTACCGGTGTTTCAAAGCAGTACAAAGATCAAGGCAGTTCCAATGGAAATGAAATGCAGAAGGTTCTTGAATTCAACTTTACTTTATGTATTCCGTGGCTGTGAGTAGTATTCATTGTGTTTCTATTCACTTACACTTCACCCTGTATAGTTATGCACATGTACATAACAGAAAATACACAGAATAGTAACTAATGCATTCACCTGACAAGAGAGTACAATATAATTTTACTCAATAGTATGTGCTAAGTTGATGCAACCTTTTCTAATATACTTTCCGTATCATTTAGAGTAGATCCGCAACCATTTTTATGTGTGTGCTACTGATGTTGGTGAAGTTACTCGAAGCAATATAACCAGTTTCACATAATAGAACTACATTGTTTCAAAGCAACAGAAGGATAAAGGCAGTTCTAATGTAAATGCAATGTAGAAGTTTCTTGAATTCAACTTTACTTTATGTATTCAGTGGCTGTGAGTAGTATTCATTGTGTTTATATTCACTTACACTTCACCCTGTATAGTTATGCACATGTACATAACACAAAATACACAGAATAGTAACTAATCCATTCACCTGACAAGAGAGTACAACATAATTTTACTCAATAGTATGTGCTAAGTTGATGCAACCATTTTTAATATACTTTCCATATCATTTAGAGTAGTCTGCAACCATTTCTAATTGTGTGCTACTGATGTTGACGAAGATACTCTAAGCCATATAACCAGTTTCACATAATAGTACTTCAGTGTTTCAAAACAATACAAAGATCAAGGCAGTTCCAAAGTAAATGCAATGCAGTAGGTTCTTGAATTCAACTTTATGTATTCCGTGTCTGTGAGTAGTATTCATTGTGTATCTATTCACTTACACTTCACCCTGTATAGTTATGCACATGTATATAACACAAAATACACAGAATAGTAAGTAAATGCATTCAACCGAAATGAGAGTAGAATATAATTTCTCTCAAAAGACCTAGGTGCTAACTTGATGCAACCTTTATAATATACTTTTCATATCATTTAGAGTAGTCTGCAACCATTTCTATGAGTGTGCTACTGATGTTGACGAAGTTATTCTAAACAGTATAACCAGTTTCACATAATAGTACCAGTGTTTCAAAGCAGTACAAAGATCAAGGCAGTTCCAATGGAAATGAAATGCAGTAGTTTCTTGAATTCAACTTTACTTTATGTATTCCGTGGCTGTGAGTAGTATTCATTGTGTTTCTATTCACTTACACTTCACCCTGTATAGTTATTCACATGTACATAACACAAAATACACAGAATAGTAACTAATGCATTCACCTGACAAGAGAGTACAATATAATTTTACTCAATAGTATGTGCTAAGTTGATGCAACCTTTTCTAATATACTTTCCGTATCATTTAGAGTAGTCTGCAACCATTTCTATGAGTGTGCTACTGATGTTGACGAAGTTATTCTAAACAGTATAACCAGTTTCACATAATAGTACTACAGTGTTTCAAAGCAGTACAAAGATCAAGGCAGTTCCAATGGAAATGAAATGCAGTAGGTTCTTGAATTCAACTTTACTTTATGTATTCCGTGGCTGTGACTAGTATTCATTGTGTTTCTATTCACTTACACTTCACCCTGTATAGTTATGCACATGTACATAACACAAAATACACAGAATAGTAACTAATGCATTCACCTGACAAGAGAGTACAATATAATTTTACTCAATAGTATGTGCTAAGTTGATGCAACCTTTTCTAATATACTTTCCGTATCATTTAGAGTAGATCCGCAACCATTTTTATGTGTGTGCTACTGATGTTGGTGAAGTTACTCGAAGCAATATAACCAGTTTCACATAATAGAACTACATTGTTTCAAAGCAACAGAAGGATAAAGGCAGTTCTAATGTAAATGCAATGTAGTAGGTTCTTGAATTCAACTTTACTTTATGTATTCAGTGGCTGTGAGTAGTATTCATTGTGTTTCTATTCACTTACACTTCACCCTGTATAGTTATGCACATGTATATAACACAAAATACACAGAATAGTAAGTAAATGCATTCAACCGAAATGAGAGTTGAATATAATTTCTCTCAAACGTCCTAGGTGCTAACTTGATGCAACCTTTTTAATATACTTTCCATATCATTTAGAGAAGTCTGCAACCATTTGTATGTGTGTGCTACTGATGTTGACGAAGTTACTCTAAGCAATATGACCGGTTTCACATAATAGTACTTCAGTGTTTGAAAGCAATACAAAGATCAAGGCAGTTCCAATGTAAATGCAATGCAGTAGGTTCTTGAATTCAACTTTATGTATTCCGTGGCTGTGAGTAGTACTCATTGTGTTTCAATTCACTTCACTTCACCCTCTATAGTTATGCACCTGTAAATAACACAAAATACACAGAATAGTAAGTAATGCATTCAACCGAAATGTGAGTAGAATATAATTTCCCTCAAACGTCCTAGGTGCTAACTTGATGCAACCCTTTTTAATATAGTTTCCATATCATTTAGAGTAGTCTGCAACCATTTCTATGTGTGTGCTACTGATGTTGACGAAGTTATTCTAAACAGTATAACCAGTTTCACATAATAGTACCACAGTGTTTCAAAGCAGTACAAAGATCAAGGCAGTTCCAATGGAAATGAAATGCAGTAGGTTCTTGAATTCAACTTTACTTTATGTATTCCGTGGCTGTGAGTAGTATTCATTGTGTTTCTATTCACTTACACTTCACCCTGTATAGTTATGCACATGTACATAACACAAAATACACAGAATAGTAACTAATGCATTCACCTGACAAGAGAGTACAATATAATTTTACTCAATAGTATGTGCTAAGTTGATGCAACCTTTTCCAATATACTTTCCGTATCATTTAGAGTAGATCCGCAACCATTTTTATGTGTGTGCTACTGATGTTGGTGAAGTTACTCGAAGCAATATAACCAGTTTCACATAATAGAACTACATTGTTTCAAAGCAACAGAAGGATAAAGGCAGTTCTAATGTAAATGCAATGTAGTAGGTTCTTGAATTCAACTTTACTTTATGTATTCAGTGGCTGTGAGTAGTATTCATTGTGTTTCTATTCACTTACACTTCACCCTGTATAGTTATGCACATGTACATAACACAAAATACACAGAATAGTAACTAATGCATTCACCTGACAAGAGAGTACAACATAATTTTACTCAATAGTATGTGCTGTTGATGCAACATTTTTTAATATACTTTCCATATCATTTAGAGTAGTCTGCATCCATTGCTATGTGTGTGCTACGAATGTTGACGAAGTTACTCTAAGCAATATAACCAGTTTCACATAATAGTACCAGTTTCAAAGCAATACAAAGATCAAGGCAGTTCCAATGTAAATGCAATGCAGTAGGTTCTTGAATTCAACATTATGTATTCTGTGGCTGTGAGTAGTATTCATTCTGTTTCTATTGACTTACACTTCACCCTGTATAGTTATGCACATGTATATAACACAAAATACACAGAATAGTAAGTAAATGCATTCAACCGAAATGAGAGTTGAATATAATTTCTCTCAAACGTCCTAGGTGCTAACTTGATGCAACCTTTTTAATATACTTTTCATATCATTTAGAGTAGTCTGCAACCATTTCTATGTGTGTGCTACTGATGTTGACGAAGTTACTCTAAGCAATATAACCAGTTTCACATAATAGTACTTCAGTGTTTCAAAGCAATACAAAGATCAAGGCAGTTCCAATGTAAATGCAATGCAGTAGGTTCTTGAATTCAACTTTATGTATTCCGTGGCTGTTAGTACTCATATTATTTCTATTCACTTACACTTCACCCTGTATAGTTATGCACCTGTAAATAACACAAAATACACAGAATATTAAGTAATGCATTCAACCGAAATGTGAGTAGAATATAATTTCCCTCAAACGTCCTAGGTGCTAACTTGATGCAACCCTTTTTAATATAGTTTCCATATCATTTAGAGTAGTCTGCAACCATTTCTATGTGTGTGCTACTGATGTTGACGAAGTTATTCTAAACAGTATAACCAGTTTCACATAATAGTACCGGTGTTTCAAAGCAGTACAAAGATCAAGGCAGTTCCAATGGAAATGAAATGCAGAAGGTTCTTGAATTCAACTTTACTTTATGTATTCCGTGGCTGTGAGTAGTATTCATTGTGTTTCTATTCACTTACACTTCACCCTGTATAGTTATGCACATGTACATAACAGAAAATACACAGAATAGTAACTAATGCATTCACCTGACAAGAGAGTACAATATAATTTTACTCAATAGTATGTGCTACGTTGATGCAACCTTTTCTAATATACTTTCCGTATCATTTAGAGTAGATCCGCAACCATTTTTATGTGTGTGCTACTGATGTTGGTGAAGTTACTCGAAGCAATATAACCAGTTTCACATAATAGAACTACATTGTTTCAAAGCAACAGAAGGATAAAGGCAGTTCTAATGTAAATGCAATGTAGAAGGTTCTTGAATTCAACTTTACTTTATGTATTCAGTGGCTGTGAGTAGTATTCATTGTGTTTATATTCACTTACACTTCACCCTGTATAGTTATGCACATGTACATAACACAAAATACACAGAATAGTAACTAATCCATTCACCTGACAAGAGAGTACAACATAATTTTACTCAATAGTATGTGCTAAGTTGATGCAACCATTTTTAATATACTTTCCATATCATTTAGAGTAGTCTGCAACCATTTCTAAGTGTGTGCTACTGATGTTGACGAAGATACTCTAAGCCATATAACCAGTTTCACATAATAGTACTTCAGTGTTTCAAAACAATACAAAGATCAAGGCAGTTCCAAAGTAAATGCAATGCAGTAGGTTCTTGAATTCAACTTTATGTATTCCGTGTCTGTGAGTAGTATTCATTGTGTATCTATTCACTTACACTTCACCCTGTATAGTTATGCACATGTATATAACACAAAATACACAGAATAGTAAGTAAATGCATTCAACCGAAATGAGAGTAGAATATAATTTCTCTCAAACGACCTAGGTGCTAACTTGATGCAACCTTTATAATATACTTTTCATATCATTTAGAGTAGTCTGCAACCATTTCTATGTGTGTGCTACTGATGTTGACGAAGTTACTCTAAGCAATAAAACCAGTTTCACATAATAGTACTTCAGTGTTTCAAAGCAATACAAAGATCAAGGCAGTTCCAATGTAAATGCAATGCAGTAGGTTCTTGAATTCAACTTTATGTATTCCGTGGCTGTGAGTAGTACTCATATTATTTCTATTCACTTACACTTCACCCTGTATAGTTATGCACCTGTAAATAACGCAAAATACACAGAATATTAAGTAATGCATTCAACCGAAATGTGAGTAGAATATTATTTCCCTCAAACGTCCTAGGTGCTAACTTGATGCAACCCTTTTTAATATAGTTTCCATATCATTTAGAGTAGTCTGCAACCATTTCTATGAGTGTGCTACTGATGTTGACGAAGTTATT
Source organism: Hemitrygon akajei (assembly GCF_048418815.1). NCBI lineage: Eukaryota > Metazoa > Chordata > Chondrichthyes > Myliobatiformes > Dasyatidae > Hemitrygon > Hemitrygon akajei. Next base: position 6,817,876 of record NC_133145.1, on the reverse strand, counting down.
CTAAACAGTATAACCAGTTTCACATAATAGTACCAGTGTTTCAAAGCAGTATAAAGATCAAGGCAGTTCCAATGGAAATGAAATGCAGTAGTTTCTTGAATTCAACTTTACTTTATGTATTCCGTGGCTGTGAGTAGTATTCATTGTGTTTCTATTCACTTACACTTCACCCTGTATAGTTATGCACATGTACATAACACAAAATACACAGAATAGTAACTAATGCATTCACCTGACAAGAGAGTACAATATAATTTTACTCAATAGTATGTGCTAAGTTGATGCAACCTTTTCTAATATACTTTCCGTATCATTTAGAGTAGTCTGCAACCATTTCTATGAGTGTGCTACTGATGTTGACGAAGTTATTCTAAACAGTATAACCAGTTTCACATAATAGTACTACAGTGTTTCAAAGCAGTACAAAGATCAAGGCAGTTCCAATGGAAATGAAATGCAGTAGGTTCTTGAATTCAACTTTACTTTATGTATTCCGTGGCTGTGAGTAGTATTCATTGTGTTTCTATTCACTTACACTTCACCCTGTATAGTTATGCACATGTACATAACACAAAATACACAGAATAGTAACTAATGCATTCACCTGACAAGAGTACAATATAATTTTACTCAATAGTATGTGCTAAGTTGATGCAACCTTTTCTAATATACTTTCCGTATCATTTAGAGTAGATCCGCAACCATTTTTATGTGTGTGCTACTGATGTTGACGAAGATACTCTAAGCTATATAACCAGTTTCACATAATAGTACTTCAGTGTTTCAAAACAATACAAAGATCAAGGCAGTTCCAAAGTAAATGCAATGCAGTAGGTTCTTTAATTCAACTTTATGTATTCCGTGTCTGTGAGTAGTATTCATTGTGTATCTATTCACTTACACTTCACCCTGTATAGTTATGCACATGTATATAACACAAAATACACAGAATAGTAAGTAAATGCATTCAACCGAAATGAGAGTAGAATATAATTTCTCTCAAACGTCCTAGGTGCTAACTTGATGCAACCTTTTTAAAATACTTTCCATATCATTTAGAGTAGTCTGCAACCATTTCTATGTGTGTGCTACTGATGTTGACGAAGTTATTCTAAAGAGTATAACCAGTTTCACATAATAGTACTACAGTGTTTCAAAGCAGTACAAAGATCAAGGCAGTTCCAATGGAAATGAAATGCAGTAGGTTCTTGAATTCAACTTTACTTTATGTATTCCGTGGCTGTGAGTAGTATTCATTGTGTTTCTATTCACTTACACTTCACCCTGTATAGTTATGCACATGTACATAACACAAAATACACAGAATAGTAACTAATGCATTCACCTGACAAGAGAGGACAATATAATTTTACTCAATAGTATGTGCTAAGTTGATGCAACCTTTTCTAATATACTTTCCGTATCATTTAGAGTAGATCCGCAACCATTTTTATGTGTGTGCTACTGATGTTGGTGAAGTTACTCGAAGCAATATAACCAGTTTCACATAATAGAACTACATTGTTTCAAAGCAACAGAAGGATAAAGGCAGTTCTAATGTAAATGCAATGTAGTAGGTTCTTGAATTCAACTTTACTTTATGTATTCAGTGGCTGTGAGTAGTATTCATTCTGTTTCTATTCACTTACACTTCACCCTGTATAGTTATGCACATGTACATAACACAAAATACACAGAATAGTAAGTAAATGCATTCAACCGAAATGAGAGTAGAATATAATTTCTCTCAAACGTCCTAGGTGATAACTTGATGCAACCTTTTTAATATACTTTCCATATCATTTAGAGAAGTCTGCAACCATTTGTATGTGTGTGCTACTGATGTTGACGAAGTTACTCTAAGCAATATGACCGGTTTCACATAATAGTACTTCAGTGTTTGAAAGCAATACAAAGATCAAGGCAGTTCCAATGTAAATGCAATGCAGTAGGTTCTTGAATTCAACTTTATGTATTCCGTGGCTGTGAGTAGTACTCATATTATTTCTATTCACTTACACTTCACCCTGTATAGTTATGCACCTGTAAATAACACAAAATACACAGAATATTAAGTAATGCATTCAACCGAAATGTGAGTAGAATATAATTTCCCTCAAACGTCCTAGGTGCTAACTTGATGCAACCCTTTTTAATATAGTTTCCATATCATTTAGAGTAGTCTGCAACCATTTCTATGAGTGTGCTACTGATGTTGACGAAGTTATTCTAAACAGTATAACCAGTTTCACATAATAGTACCAGTGTTTCAAAGCAGTACAAAGATCAAGGCAGTTCCAATGGAAATGAAATGCAGTAGGTTCTTGAATTCAACTTTACTTTATGTATTCCGTGGCTGTGAGTAGTACTCATATTATTTCTATTCACTTACACTTCACCCTGTATAGTTATGCACCTGTAAATAACACAAAATACACAGAATATTAAGTAATGCATTCAACCGAAATGTGAGTAGAATATAATTTCCCTCAAACATCCTAGGTGCTAACTTGATGCAACCCTTTTTAATATAGTTTCCATATCATTTAGAGTAGTCTGCAACCATTTCTATGTGTGTGCTACTGATGTTGACGAAGTTATTCTAAACAGTATAACCAGTTTCACATAATAGTACTACAGTGTTTCAAAGCAGTACAAAGATCAAGGCAGTTCCAATGGAAATGAAATGCAGTAGGTTCTTGAATTAAACTTTACTTTATGTATTCCGTGGCTGTGAGTAGTATTAATTCTGTTTCTATTGACTTACACTTCACCCTGTATAGTTATGCACATGTACATAACAGAAAATACACAGAATAGTAACTAATGCATTCACCTGACAAGAGAGTACAATATAATTTTACTCAATAGTATGTGCTAAGTTGATGCAACCTTTTCTAATATACTTTCCGTATCATTTAGAGTAGATCCGCAACCATTTTTATGTGTGTGCTACTGATGTTGGTGAAGTTACTCGAAGCAATATAACCAGTTTCACATAATAGAACTACATTGTTTCAAAGCAACAGAAGGATAAAGGCAGTTCTAATGTAAATGCAATGTAGAAGGTTCTTGAATTCAACTTTACTTTATGTATTCAGTGGCTGTGAGTAGTATTCATTGTGTTTATATTCACTTACACTTCACCCTGTATAGTTATGCACATGTACATAACACAAAATACACAGAATAGTAACTAATCCATTCACCTGACAAGAGAGTACAACATAATTTTACTCAATAGTATGTGCTAAGTTGATGCAACCATTTTTAATATACTTTCCATATCATTTAGAGTAGTCTGCAACCATTTCTAAGTGTGTGCTACTGATGTTGACGAAGATACTCTAAGCCATATAACCAGTTTCACATAATAGTACTTCAGTGTTTCAAAACAATACAAAGATCAAGGCAGTTCCAAAGTAAATGCAATGCAGTAGGTTCTTGAATTCAACTTTATGTATTCCGTGTCTGTGAGTAGTATTCATTGTGTATCTATTCACTTACACTTCACCCTGTATAGTTATGCACATGTATATAACACAAAATACACAGAATAGTAAGTAAATGCATTCAACCGAAATGAGAGTAGAATATAATTTCTCTCAAACGACCTAGGTGCTAACTTGATGCAACCTTTATAATATACTTTTCATATCATTTAGAGTAGTCTGCAACCATTTCTAAGTGTGTGCTACTGATGTTGACGAAGTTACTCTAAGCAATAAAACCAGTTTCACATAATAGTACTTCAGTGTTTCAAAGCAATACAAAGATCAAGGCAGTTCCAATGTAAATGCAATGCAGTAGGTTCTTGAATTCAACTTTATGTATTCCGTGGCTGTGAGTAGTACTCATATTATTTCTATTCACTTACACTTCACCCTGTATAGTTATGCACCTGTAAATAACGCAAAATACACAGAATATTAAGTAATGCATTCAACCGAAATGTGAGTAGAATATTATTTCCCTCAAACGTCCTAGGTGCTAACTTGATGCAACCCTTTTTAATATAGTTTCCATATCATTTAGAGTAGTCTGCAACCATTTCTATGAGTGTGCTACTGATGTTGACGAAGTTATTCTAAACAGTATAACCAGTTTCACATAATAGTACTACAGTGTTTCAAAGCAGTACAAAGATCAAGGCAGTTCCAATGGAAATGAAATGCAGTAGGTTCTTGAATTCAACTTTACTTTATGTATTCCGTGGCTGTGAGTAGTATTCATTGTGTTTCTATTCACTTACACTTCACCCTGTATAGTTATGCACATGTACATAACACAAAATACACAGAATAGTAACTAATGCATTCACCTGACAAGAGAGTACAATATAATTTTACTCAATAGTATGTGCTAAGTTGATGCAACCTTTTCTAATATACTTTCCGTATCATTTAGAGTAGATCCGCAACCATTTTTATGTGTGTGCTACTGATGTTGACGAAGATACTCTAAGCTATATAACCAGTTTCACATAATAGTACTTCAGTGTTTCAAAACAATACAAAGATCAAGGCAGTTCCAAAGTAAATGCAATGCAGTAGGTTCTTGAATTCAACTTTATGTATTCCGTGTCTGTGAGTAGTATTCATTGTGTATCTATTCACTTACACTTCACCCTGTATAGTTATGCACATGTATATAACACAAAATACACAGAATAGTAAGTAAATGCATTCAACCGAAATGAGAGTAGAATATAATTTCTCTCAAACGTCCTAGGTGCTAACTTGATGCAACCTTTTTAAAATACTTTCCATATCATTTAGAGTAGTCTGCAACCATTTCTATGTGTGTGCTACTGATGTTGACGAAGTTATTCTAAACAGTATAACCAGTTTCACATAATAGTACTACAGTGTTTCAAAGCAGTACAAAGATCAAGGCAGTTCCAATGGAAATGAAATGCAGTAGGTTCTTGAATTCAACTTTACTTTATGTATTCCGTGGCTGTGAGTAGTATTCATTGTGTTTCTATTCACTTACACTTCACCCTGTATAGTTATGCACATGTACATAACACAAAATACACAGAATAGTAACTAATGCATTCACCTGACAAGAGAGTACAATATAATTTTACTCAATAGTATGTGCTAAGTTGATGCAACCTTTTCTAATATACTTTCCGTATCATTTAGAGTAGATCCGCAACCATTTTTATGTGTGTGCTACTGATGTTGGTGAAGTTACTCGAAGCAATATAACCAGTTTCACATAATAGAACTACATTGTTTCAAAGCAACAGAAGGATAAAGGCAGTTCTAATGTAAATGCAATGTAGTAGGTTCTTGAATTCAACTTTTCTTTATGTATTCAGTGGCTGTGAGTAGTATTCATTCTGTTTCTATTCACTTACACTTCACCCTGTATAGTTATGCACATGTATATAACACAAAATACACAGAATAGTAAGTAAATGCATTCAACCGAAATGAGAGTAGAATATAATTTCTCTCAAACGTCCTAGGTGCTAACTTGATGCAACCTTTTTAATATACTTTCCATATCATTTAGAGAAGTCTGCAACCATTTGTTTGTGTGTGCTACTGATGTTGACGAAGTTACTCTAAGCAATATGACCGGTTTCACATAATAGTACTTCAGTGTTTGAAAGCAATACAAAGATCAAGGCAGTTCCAATGTAAATGCAATGCAGTAGGTTCTTGAATTCAACTTTATGTATTCCGTGGCTGTGAGTAGTACTCATTGTGTTTCAATTCACTTACACTTCACCCTGTATAGTTATGCACATGTACATAACACAAAATACACAGAATAGTAACTAATGCATTCACCTGACAAGAGAGTACAACATAATTTTACTCAATAGTATGTGCTGTTGATGCAACATTTTTTAATATACTTTCCATATCATTTAGAGTAGTCTGCATCCATTTCTATGTGTGTGCTACGAATGTTGACGAAGTTACTCTAAGCAATATAACCAGTTTCACATAATAGTACCAGTTTCAAAGCAATACAAAGATCAAGGCAGTTCCAATGTAAATGCAATGCAGTAGGTTCTTGAATTCAACATTATGTATTCTGTGGCTGTGAGTAGTATTCATTCTGTTTCTATTGACTTACACTTCACCCTGTATAGTTATGCACATGTATATAACACAAAATACACCGAATAGTAAGTAAATGCATTCAACCGAAATGAGAGTAGAATATAATTTCTCTCAAACGTCCTAGGTGCTAACTTGATGCAACCTTTTTAATATACTTTTCATATCATTTAGAGTAGTCTGCAACCATTTCTATGTGTGTGCTACTGATGTTGACGAAGTTACTCTAAGCAATATAACCAGTTTCACATAATAGTACTTCAGTGTTTGAAAGCAATACAAAGATCAAGGCAGTTCCAATGTAAATGCAATGCAGTAGGTTCTTGAATTCAACTTTATGTATTCCGTGGCTGTTAGTACTCATATTATTTCTATTCACTTACACTTCACCCTGTATAGTTATGCACCTGTAAATAACACAAAATACACAGAATATTAAGTAATGCATTCAACCGAAATGTGAGTAGAATATAATTTCCCTCAAACGTCCTAGGTGCTAACTTGATGCAACCCTTTTTAATATAGTTTCCATATCATTTAGAGTAGTCTGCAACCATTTCTATGTGTGTGCTACTGATGTTGACGAAGTTATTCTAAACAGTATAACCAGTTTCACATAATAGTACCGGTGTTTCAAAGCAGTACAAAGATCAAGGCAGTTCCAATGGAAATGAAATGCAGAAGGTTCTTGAATTCAACTTTACTTTATGTATTCCGTGGCTGTGAGTAGTATTCATTGTGTTTCTATTCACTTACACTTCACCCTGTACAGTTATGCACATGTACATAACACAAAATACACAGAATAGTAACTAATGCATTCACCTGACAAGAGAGTACAATATAATTTTACTCAATAGTATGTGCTAAGTTGATGCAACCTTTTCTAATATACTTTCCGTATCATTTAGAGTAGATCCGCAACCATTTTTATGTGTGTGCTACTGATGTTGGTGAAGTTACTCGAAGCAATATAACCAGTTTCACATAATAGAACTACATTGTTTCAAAGCAACAGAAGGATAAAGGCAGTTCTAATGTAAATGCAATGTAGAAGGTTCTTGAATTCAGCTTTACTTTATGTATTCAGTGGCTGTGAGTAGTATTCATTGTGTTTATATTCACTTACACTTCACCCTGTATAGTTATGCACATGTACATAACACAAAATACACAGAATAGTAACTAATCCATTCACCTGACAAGAGAGTACAACATAATTTTACTCAATAGTATGTGCTAAGTTGATGCAACCATTTTTAATATACTTTCCATATCATTTAGAGTAGTCTGCAACCATTTCTAAGTGTGTGCTACTGATGTTGACGAAGATACTCTAAGCCATATAACCAGTTTCACATAATAGTACTTCAGTGTTTCAAAACAATACAAAGATCAAGGCAGTTCCAAAGTAAATGCAATGCAGTAGGTTCTTGAATTCAACATTATGTATTCCGTGTCTGTGAGTAGTATTCATTGTGTATCTATTCACTTACACTTCACCCTGTATAGTTATGCACATGTATATAACACAAAATACACAGAATAGTAAGTAAATGCATTCAACCGAAATGAGAGTAGAATATAATTTCTCTCAAACGACCTAGGTGCTAACTTGATGCAACCTTTATAATATACTTTTCATATCATTTAGAGTAGTCTGCAACCATTTCTATGTGTGTGCTACTGATGTTGACGAAGTTACTCTAAGCAATAAAACCAGTTTCACATAATAGTACTTCAGTGTTTCAAAGCAATACAAAGATCAAGGCAGTTCCAATGTAAATGCAATGCAGTAGGTTCTTGAATTCAACTTTATGTATTCCGTGGCTGTGAGTAGTACTCATATTATTTCTATTCACTTACACTTCACCCTGTATAGTTATGCACCTGTAAATAACACACAATACACAGAATATTAAGTAATGCATTCAACCGAAATGTGAGTAGAATATTATTTCCCTCAAACGTCCTAGGTGCTAACTTGATGCAACCCTTTTTAATATAGTTTCCATATCATTTAGAGTAGTCTGCAACCATTTCTATGAGTGTGCTACTGATGTTGACGAAGTTATTCTAAACAGTATAACCAGTTTCACATAATAGTACTACAGTGTTTCAAAGCAGTACAAAGATCAAGGCAGTTCCAATGGAAATGAAATGCAGTAGGTTCTTGAATTCAACTTTACTTTATTTATTCCGTGGCTGTGAGTAGTATTCATTGTGTTTCTATTCACTTACACTTCACCCTGTATAGTTATGCACATGTACATAACACAAAATACACAGAATAGTAACTAATGCATTCACCTGACAAGAGAGTACAATATAATTTTACTCAATAGTATGTGCTAAGTTGATGCAACCTTTTCTAATATACTTTCCGTATCATTTAGAGTAGATCCGCAACCATTTTTATGTGTGTGCTACTGATGTTGGTGAAGTTACTCGAAGCAATATAACCAGTTTCACATAATAGAACTACATTGTTTCAAAGCAACAGAAGGATAAAGGCAGTTCTAATGTAAATGCAATGTAGTAGGTTCTTGAATTCAACTTTACTTTATGTATTCAGTGGCTGTGAGTAGTATTCTTTCTGTTTCTATTCACTTACACTTCACCCTGTATAGTTATGCACATGTATATAACACAAAATACATAGAATAGTAAGTAAATGTATTCAACCGAAATGAGAGTAGAATATAATTTCTCTCAAACGTCCTAGGTGCTAACTTGATGCAACCTTTTTAATATACTTTCCATATCATTTAGAGAAGTCTGCAACCATTTGTATGTGTGTGCTACTGATGTTGACGAAGTTACTCTAAGCAATATGACCGGTTTCACATAATAGTACTTCAGTGTTTGAAAGCAATACAAAGATCAAGGCAGTTCCAATGTAAATGCAATGCAGTAGGTTCTTGAATTCAACTTTATGTATTCCGTGGCTGTGAGTAGTACTCATATTATTTCAATTCACTTACACTTCACCCTGTATAGTTATGCACCTGTAAATAACACAAAATACACAGAATATTAAGTAATGCATTCAACCGAAATGTGAGTAGAATATAATTTCCCTCAAACGTCCTAGGTGCTAACTTGATGCAACCTTTTTAAAATACTTTCCATATCATTTAGAGTAGTCTGCAACCATTTCTATGTGTGTGCTACTGATGTTGACGAAGTTATTCTAAACAGTATAACCAGTTTCACATAATAGTACTACAGTGTTTCAAAGCAGTACAAAGATCAAGGCAGTTCCAATGGAAATGAAATGCAGTAGGTTCTTGAATTCAACTTTACTTTATGTATTCCGTGGCTGTGAGTAGTATTCATTGTGTTTCTATTCACTTACACTTCACCCTGTATAGTTATGCACATGTACATAACACAAAATACACAGAATAGTAACTAATGCATTCACCTGACAAGAGAGTACAATATAATTTTACTCAATAGTATGTGCTAAGTTGATGCAACCTTTTCTAATATACTTTCCGTATCATTTAGAGTAGATCCGCAACCATTTTTATGTGTGTGCTACTGATGTTGGTGAAGTTACTCGAAGCAATATAACCAGTTTCACATAATAGAACTACATTGTTTCAAAGCAACAGAAGGATAAAGGCAGTTCTAATGTAAATGCAATGTAGAAGGTTCTTGAATTCAGCTTTACTTTATGTATTCAGTGGCTGTGAGTAGTATTCATTGTGTTTATATTCACTTACACTTCACCCTGTATAGTTATGCACATGTACATAACACAAAATACACAGAATAGTAACTAATCCATTCACCTGACAAGAGAGTACAACATAATTTTACTCAATAGTATGTGCTAAGTTGATGCAACCATTTTTAATATACTTTCCATATCATTTAGAGTAGTCTGCAACCATTTCTAAGTGTGTGCTACTGATGTTGACGAAGATACTCTAAGCCATATAACCAGTTTCACATAATAGTACTTCAGTGTTTCAAAACAATACAAAGATCAAGGCAGTTCCAAAGTAAATGCAATGCAGTAGGTTCTTGAATTCAACTTTATGTATTCCGTGTCTGTGAGTAGTATTCATTGTGTATCTATTCACTTACACTTCACCCTGTATAGTTATGCACATGTATATAACACAAAATACACAGAATAGTAAGTAAATGCATTCAACCGAAATGAGAGTAGAATATAATTTCTCTCAAACGACCTAGGTGCTAACTTGATGCAACCTTTATAATATACTTTTCATATCATTTAGAGTAGTCTGCAACCATTTCTATGTGTGTGCTACTGATGTTGACGAAGTTACTCTAAGCAATAAAACCAGTTTCACATTATAGTACTTCAGTGTTTCAAAGCAATACAAAGATCAAGGCAGTTCCAATGTAAATGCAATGCAGTAGGTTCTTGAATTCAACTTTATGTATTCCGTGGCTGTGAGTAGTACTCATATTATTTCTATTCACTTACACTTCACCCTGTATAGTTATGCACCTGTAAATAACACAAAATACACAGAATATTAAGTAATGCATTCAACCGAAATGTGAGTAGAATATTATTTCCCTCAAACGTCCTAGGTGCTAACTTGATGCAACCCTTTTTAATATAGTTTCCATATCATTTAGAGTAGTCTGCAACCATTTCTATGAGTGTGCTACTGATGTTGACGAAGTTATTCTAAACAGTATAACCAGTTTCACATAATAGTACCAGTGTTTCAAAGCAGTACAAAGATCAAGGCAGTTCCAATGGAAATGAAATGCAGTAGTTTCTTGAATTCAACTTTACTTTATGTATTCCGTGGCTGTGAGTAGTATTCATTGTGTTTCTATTCACTTACACTTCACCCTGTATAGTTATGCACATGTACATAACACAAAATACACAGAATAGTAACTAATGCAATCACCTGACAAGAGAGTACAATATAATTTTACTCAATAGTATGTGCTAAGTTGATGCAACCTTTTCTAATATACTTTCCGTATCATTTAGAGTAGTCTGCAACCATTTCTATGAGTGTGCTACTGATGTTGACGAAGTTATTCTAAACAGTATAACCAGTTTCACATAATAGTACTACAGTGTTTCAAAGCAGTACAAAGATCAAGGCAGTTCCAATGGAAATGAAATGCAGTAGGTTCTTGAATTCAACTTTACTTTATGTATTCCGTGGCTGTGAGTAGTATTCATTGTGTTTCTATTCACTTACACTTCACCCTGTATAGTTATGCACATGTACATAACACAAAATACACAGAATAGTAACTAATGCATTCACCTGACAAGAGAGTACAATATAATTTTACTCAATAGTATGTGCTAAGTTGATGCAACCTTTTCTAATATACTTTCCGTATCATTTAGAGTAGATCCGCAACCATTTTTATGTGTGTGCTACTGATGTTGGTGAAGTTACTCGAAGCAATATAACCAGTTTCACATAATAGAACTACATTGTTTCAAAGCAACAGAAGGATAAAGGCAGTTCTAATGTAAATGCAATGTAGTAGGTTCTTGAATTCAACTTTACTTTATGTATTCAGTGGCTGTGAGTAGTATTCATTCTGTTTCTATTCACTTACACTTCACCCTGTATAGTTATGCACATGTATATAACACAAAATACACAGAATAGTAAGTAAATGTATTCAACCGAAATGAGAGTAGAATATAATTTCTCTCAAACGTCCTAGGTGCTAACTTGATGCAACCTTTTTAATATACTTTCCATATCATTTAGAGAAGTCTGCAACCATTTGTATGTGTGTGCTACTGATGTTGACGAAGTTACTCTAAGCAATATGACCGGTTTCACATAATAGTACTTCAGTGTTTGAAAGCAATACAAAGATCAAGGCAGTTCCAATGTAAATGCAATGCAGTAGGTTCTTGAATTCAACTTTATGTATTCCGTGGCTGTGAGTAGTACTCATATTATTTCTATTCACTTACACTTCACCCTGTATAGTTATGCACCTGTAAATAACACAAAATACACAGAATATTAAGTAATGCATTCAACCGAAATGTGAGTAGAATATAATTTCCCTCAAACGTCCTAGGTGCTAACTTGATGCAACCCTTTTTAATATAGTTTCCATATCATTTAGAGTAGTCTGCAACCATTTCTATGTGTGTGCTACTGATGTTGACGAAGTTATTCTAAACAGTATAACCAGTTTCACATAATAGTACCGGTGTTTCAAAGCAGTACAAAGATCAAGGCAGTTCCAATGGAAATGAAATGCAGAAGGTTCTTGAATTCAACTTTACTTTATGTATTCCGTGGCTGTGAGTAGTATTCATTGTGTTTCTATTCACTTACACTTCACCCTGTATAGTTATGCACATGTACATAACAGAAAATACACAGAATAGTAACTAATGCATTCACCTGACAAGAGAGTACAATATAATTTTACTCAATAGTATGTGCTAAGTTGATGCAACCTTTTCTAATATACTTTCCGTATCATTTAGAGTAGATCCGCAACCATTTTTATGTGTGTGCTACTGATGTTGGTGAAGTTACTCGAAGCAATATAACCAGTTTCACATAATAGAACTACATTGTTTCAAAGCAACAGAAGGATAAAGGCAGTTCTAATGTAAATGCAATGTAGAAGGTTCTTGAATTCAACTTTACTTTATGTATTCCGTGGCTGTGAGTAGTACTCATTGTGTTTCAATTCACTTCACTTCACCCTCTATAGTTATGCACCTGTAAATAACACAAAATACACAGAATATTAAGTAATGCATTCAACCGAAATGTGAGTAGAATATAATTTCCCTCAAACATCCTAGGTGCTAACTTGATGCAACCCTTTTTAATATAGTTTCCATATCATTTAGAGTAGTCTGCAACCATTTCTATGTGTGTGCTACTGATGTTGACGAAGTTATTCTAAACAGTATAACCAGTTTCACATAATAGTACCGGTGTTTCAAAGCAGTACAAAGATCAAGGCAGTTCCAATGGAAATGAAATGCAGAAGGTTCTTGAATTCAACTTTACTTTATGTATTCAGTGGCTGTGAGTAGTATTCATTGTGTTTCTATTCACTTACACTTCACCCTGTATAGTTATGCACCTGTAAATAACACAAAATACACAGAATAGTAACTAATGCATTCACCTGACAAGAGAGTACATTATAATTTTACTCAATAGTATGTGCTAAGTTGATGCAACCTTTTCTAATATACTTTCCGTATCATTTAGAGTAGATCCGCAACCATTTTTATGTGTGTGCTACTGATGTTGGTGAAGTTACTCGAAGCAATATAACCAGTTTCACATAATAGAACTACATTGTTTCAAAGCAACAGAAGGATAAAGGCAGTTCTAATGTAAATGCAATGTAGAAGGTTCTTGAATTCAACTTTACTTTATGTATTCAGTGGCTGTGAGTAGTATTCATTGTGTTTCTATTCACTTACACTTCACCCTGTATAGTTATGCACATGTACATAACACAAAATACACAGAATAGTAACTAATGCATTCACCTGACAAGAGAGTACAACATAATTTTACTCAATAGTATGTGCTAAGTTGATGCAACCATTTTTAATATACTTTCCATATCATTTAGAGTAGTCTGCGACCATTTCTAAGTGTGTGCTACTGATGTTGACGAAGATACTCTAAGCCATATAACCAGTTTCACATAATAGTACTTCAGTGTTTCAAAACAATACAAAGATCAAGGCAGTTCCAAAGTAAATGCAATGCAGTAGGTTCTTGAATTCAACTTTATGTATTCCGTGTCTGTGAGTAGTATTCATTGTGTATCTATTCACTTACACTTCACCCTGTATAGTTATGCACATGTATATAACACAAAATACACAGAATAGTAAGTAAATGCATTCAACCGAAATGAGAGTAGAATATAATTTCTCTCAAACGTCCTAGGTGCTAACTTGATGCAACCTTTTTAAAATACTTTCCATATCATTCAGAGTAGTCTGCAACCATTTCTATGTGTGTGCTACTGATGTTGACGAAGTTATTCTAAACAGTATAACCAGTTTCACATAATAGTACTACAGTGTTTCAAAGCAGTACAAAGATCAAGGCAGTTCCAATGGAAATGAAATGCAGTAGGTTCTTGAATTCAACTTTACTTTATGTATTCCGTGGCTGTGAGTAGTATTCATTGTGTTTCTATTCACTTACACTTCACCCTGTATAGTTATGCACATGTACATAACACAAAATGCACAGAATAGTAACTAATGCATTCACCTGACAAGAGAGTACAATATAATTTTACTCAATAGTATGTGCTAAGTTGATGCAACCTTTTCTAATATACTTTCCGTATCATTTAGAGTAGATCCGCAACCATTTTTATGTGTGTGCTACTGATGTTGGTGAAGTTACTCGAAGCAATATAACCAGTTTCACATAATAGAACTACATTGTTTCAAAGCAACAGAAGGATAAAGGCAGTTCTAATGTAAATGCAATGCAGTAGGTTCTTGAATTCAACTTTACTTTATGTATTCAGTGGCTGTGAGTAGTATTCATTCTGTTTCTATTCACTTACACTTCACCCTGTATAGTTATGCACATGTATATAACACAAAATACACAGAATAGTAAGTAAATGCATTCAACCGAAATGAAAGTAGAATATAATTTCTCTCAAACGTCCTAGGTGCTAACTTGATGCAACCTTTTTAATATACTTTCCATATCATTTAGAGAAGTCTGCAACCATTTGTATGTGTGTGCTACTGATGTTGACGAAGTTACTCTAAGCAATATGACCGGTTTCACATAATAGTACTTCAGTGTTTGAAAGCAATACAAAGATCAAGGCAGTTCCAATGTAAATGCAATGCAGTAGGTTCTTGAATTCAACTTTATGTATTCCGTGGCTGTGAGTAGTACTCATTGTGTTTCAATTCACTTCACTTCACCCTCTATAGTTATGCACCTGTAAATAACACAAAATACACAGAATAGTAAGTAATGCATTCAACCGAAATGTGAGTAGAATATAATTTCCCTCAAACGTCCTAGGTGCTAACTTGATGCAACCCTTTTTAATATAGTTTCCATATCATTTAGAGTAGTCTGCAACCATTTCTATGTGTGTGCTACTGATGTTGACGAAGTTATTCTAAACAGTATAACCAGTTTCATATAATAGTACTACAGTATTTCAAAGCAGTACAAAGATCAAGGCAGTTCCAATGGAAATGAAATGCAGTAGGTTCTTGAATTAAACTTTACTTTATGTATTCCGTGGCTGTGAGTAGTATTCATTCTGTTTCTATTGACTTACACTTCACCCTGTATAGTTATGCACATGTATATAACACAAAATACACAGAATAGTAAGTAAATGCATTCAACCGAAATGAGAGTAGAATATAATTTCTCTCAAACGACCTAGGTGCTAACTTGATGCAACCTTTATAATATACTTTTCATATCATTTAGAGTAGTCTGCAACCATTTCTATGTGTGTGCTACTGATGTTGACGAAGTTACTCTAAGCAATAAAACCAGTTTCACATAATAGTACTTCAGTGTTTCAAAGCAATACAAAGATCAAGGCAGTTCCAATGTAAATGCAATGCAGTAGGTTCTTGAATTCAACTTTATGTATTCCGTGGCTGTGAGTAGTACTCATATTATTTCTATTCACTTACACTTCACCCTGTATAGTAATGCACCTGTAAATAACACAAAATACACAGAATATTAAGTAATGCATTCAACCGAAATGTGAGTAGAATATAATTTCCCTCAAACGTCCTAGGTGCTAACTTGATGCAACCCTTTTTAATATAGTTTCCATATCATTTAGAGTAGTCTGCAACCATTTCTATGAGTGTGCTACTGATGTTGACGAAGTTATTCTAAACAGTATAACCAGTTTCACATAATAGTACCAGTGTTTCAAAGCAGTACAAAGATCAAGGCAGTTCCAATGGAAATGAAATGCAGTAGTTTCTTGAATTCAACTTTACTTTATGTATTCCGTGGCTGTGAGTAGTATTCATTGTGTTTCTATTCACTTACACTTCACCCTGTATAGTTATGCACATGTACATAACAGAAAATACACAGAATAGTAACTAATGCATTCACCTGACAAGAGAGTACAATATAATTTTACTCAATAGTATGTGCTAAGTTGATGCAACCTTTTCTAATATACTTTCCGTATCATTTAGAGTAGATCCGCAACCATTTTTATGTGTGTGCTACTGATGTTGGTGAAGTTACTCGAAGCAATATAACCAGTTTCACATAATAGAACTACATTGTTTCAAAGCAACAGAAGGATAAAGGCAGTTCTAATGTAAATGCAATGTAGAAGGTTCTTGAATTCAGCTTTACTTTATGTATTCAGTGGCTGTGAGTAGTATTCATTGTGTTTATATTCACTTACACTTCACCCTGTATAGTTATGCACATGTACATAACACAAAATACACAGAATAGTAACTAATCCATTCACCTGACAAGAGAGTACAACATAATTTTACTCAATAGTATGTGCTAAGTTGATGCAACCATTTTTAATATACTTTCCATATCATTTAGAGTAGTCTGCAACCATTTCTAAGTGTGTGCTACTGATGTTGACGAAGATACTCTAAGCCATATAACCAGTTTCACATAATAGTACTTCAGTGTTTCAAAACAATACAAAGATCAAGGCAGTTCCAAAGTAAATGCAATGCAGTAGGTTCTTGAATTCAACTTTATGTATTCCGTGTCTGTGAGTAGTATTCATTGTGTATCTATTCACTTACACTTCACCCTGTATAGTTATGCACATGTATATAACACAAAATACACAGAATAGTAAGTAAATGCATTCAACCGAAATGAGAGTAGAATATAATTTCTCTCAAACGACCTAGGTGCTAACTTGATGCAACCTTTATAATATACTTTTCATATCATTTAGAGTAGTCTGCAACCATTTCTATGTGTGTGCTACTGATGTTGACGAAGTTACTCTAAGCAATAAAACCAGTTTCACATAATAGTACTTCAGTGTTTCAAAGCAATACAAAGATCAAGGCAGTTCCAATGTAAATGCAATGCAGTAGGTTCTTGAATTCAACTTTATGTATTCCGTGGCTGTGAGTAGTACTCATATTATTTCTATTCACTTACACTTCACCCTGTATAGTTATGCACCTGTAAATAACACAAAATACACAGAATATTAAGTAATGCATTCAACCGAAATGTGAGTAGAATATTATTTCCCTCAAACGTCCTAGGTGCTAACTTGATGCAACCCTTTTTAATATAGTTTCCATATCATTTAGAGTAGTCTGCAACCATTTCTATGAGTGTGCTACTGATGTTGACGAAGTTATTCTAAACAGTATAACCAGTTTCACATAATAGTACCAGTGTTTCAAAGCAGTACAAAGATCAAGGCAGTTCCAATGGAAATGAAATGCAGTAGTTTCTTGAATTCAACTTTACTTTATGTATTCCGTGGCTGTGAGTAGTATTCATTGTGTTTCTATTCACTTACACTTCACCCTGTATAGTTATGCACATGTACATAACACAAAATACACAGAATAGTAACTAATGCAATCACCTGACAAGAGAGTACAATATAATTTTACTCAATAGTATGTGCTAAGTTGATGCAACCTTTTCTAATATACTTTCCGTATCATTTAGAGTAGTCTGCAACCATTTCTATGAGTGTGCTACTGATGTTGACGAAGTTATTCTAAACAGTATAACCAGTTTCACATAATAGTACTACAGTGTTTCAAAGCAGTACAAAGATCAAGGCAGTTCCAATGGAAATGAAATGCAGTAGGTTCTTGAATTCAACTTTACTTTATGTATTCCGTGGCTGTGAGTAGTATTCATTGTGTTTCTATTCACTTACACTTCACCCTGTATAGTTATGCACATGTACATAACACAAAATACACAGAATAGTAACTAATGCATTCACCTGACAAGAGAGTACAATATAATTTTACTCAATAGTATGTGCTAAGTTGATGCAACCTTTTCTAATATACTTTCCGTATCATTTAGAGTAGATCCGCAACCATTTTTATGTGTGTGCTACTGATGTTGGTGAAGTTACTCGAAGCAATATAACCAGTTTCACATAATAGAACTACATTGTTTCAAAGCAACAGAAGGATAAAGGCAGTTCTAATGTAAATGCAATGTAGTAGGTTCTTGAATTCAACTTTACTTTATGTATTCAGTGGCTGTGAGTAGTATTCATTCTGTTTCTATTCACTTACACTTCACCCTGTATAGTTATGCACATGTATATAACACAAAATACACAGAATAGTAAGTAAATGTATTCAACCGAAATGAGAGTAGAATATAATTTCTCTCAAACGTCCTAGGTGCTAACTTGATGCAACCTTTTTAATATACTTTCCATATCATTTAGAGAAGTCTGCAACCATTTGTATGTGTGTGCTACTGATGTTGACGAAGTTACTCTAAGCAATATGACCGGTTTCACATAATAGTACTTCAGTGTTTGAAAGCAATACAAAGATCAAGGCAGTTCCAATGTAAATGCAATGCAGTAGGTTCTTGAATTCAACTTTATGTATTCCGTGGCTGTGAGTAGTACTCATATTATTTCTATTCACTTACACTTCACCCTGTATAGTTATGCACCTGTAAATAACACAAAATACACAGAATATTAAGTAATGCATTCAACCGAAATGTGAGTAGAATATAATTTCCCTCAAACGTCCTAGGTGCTAACTTGATGCAACCCTTTTTAATATAGTTTCCATATCATTTAGAGTAGTCTGCAACCATTTCTATGTGTGTGCTACTGATGTTGACGAAGTTATTCTAAACAGTATAACCAGTTTCACATAATAGTACCGGTGTTTCAAAGCAGTACAAAGATCAAGGCAGTTCCAATGGAAATGAAATGCAGAAGGTTCTTGAATTCAACTTTACTTTATGTATTCCGTGGCTGTGAGTAGTATTCATTGTGTTTCTATTCACTTACACTTCACCCTGTATAGTTATGCACATGTACATAACAGAAAATACACAGAATAGTAACTAATGCATTCACCTGACAAGAGAGTACAATATAATTTTACTCAATAGTATGTGCTAAGTTGATGCAACCTTTTCTAATATACTTTCCGTATCATTTAGAGTAGATCCGCAACCATTTTTATGTGTGTGCTACTGATGTTGGTGAAGTTACTCGAAGCAATATAACCAGTTTCACATAATAGAACTACATTGTTTCAAAGCAACAGAAGGATAAAGGCAGTTCTAATGTAAATGCAATGTAGAAGGTTCTTGAATTCAACTTTACTTTATGTATTCCGTGGCTGTGAGTAGTACTCATTGTGTTTCAATTCACTTCACTTCACCCTCTATAGTTATGCACCTGTAAATAACACAAAATACACAGAATATTAAGTAATGCATTCAACCGAAATGTGAGTAGAATATAATTTCCCTCAAACATCCTAGGTGCTAACTTGATGCAACCCTTTTTAATATAGTTTCCATATCATTTAGAGTAGTCTGCAACCATTTCTATGTGTGTGCTACTGATGTTGACGAAGTTATTCTAAACAGTATAACCAGTTTCACATAATAGTACCGGTGTTTCAAAGCAGTACAAAGATCAAGGCAGTTCCAATGGAAATGAAATGCAGTAGGTTCTTGAATTCAACTTTACTTTATGTATTCCGTGGCTGTGAGTAGTATTCATTGTGTTTCTATTCACTTACACTTCACCCTGTATAGTTATGCACATGTACATAACAGAAAATACACAGAATAGTAACTAATGCATTCACCTGACAAGAGAGTACAATATAATTTTACTCAATAGTATGTGCTAAGTTGATGCAACCTTTTCTAATATACTTTCCGTATCATTTAGAGTAGATCCGCAACCATTTTTATGTGTGTGCTACTGATGTTGGTGAAGTTACTCGAAGCAATATAACCAGTTTCACATAATAGAACTACATTGTTTCAAAGCAACAGAAGGATAAAGGCAGTTCTAATGTAAATGCAATGTAGAAGGTTCTTGAATTCAACTTTACTTTATGTATTCCGTGGCTGTGAGTAGTACTCATTGTGTTTCAATTCACTTCACTTCACCCTCTATAGTTATGCACCTGTAAATAACACAAAATACACAGAATATTAAGTAATGCATTCAACCGAAATGTGAGTAGAATATAATTTCCCTCAAACATCCTAGGTGCTAACTTGATGCAACCCTTTTTAATATAGTTTCCATATCATTTAGAGTAGTCTGCAACCATTTCTATGTGTGTGCTACTGATGTTGACGAAGTTATTCTAAACAGTATAACCAGTTTCACATAATAGTACCGGTGTTTCAAAGCAGTACAAAGATCAAGGCAGTTCCAATGGAAATGAAATGCAGAAGGTTCTTGAATTCAACTTTACTTTATGTATTCAGTGGCTGTGAGTAGTATTCATTGTGTTTCTATTCACTTACACTTCACCCTGTATAGTTATGCACCTGTAAATAACACAAAATACACAGAATAGTAACTAATGCATTCACCTGACAAGAGAGTACATTATAATTTTACTCAATAGTATGTGCTAAGTTGATGCAACCTTTTCTAATATACTTTCCGTATCATTTAGAGTAGATCCGCAACCATTTTTATGTGTGTGCTACTGATGTTGGTGAAGTTACTCGAAGCAATATAACCAGTTTCACATAATAGAACTACATTGTTTCAAAGCAACAGAAGGATAAAGGCAGTTCTAATGTAAATGCAATGTAGAAGGTTCTTGAATTCAACTTTACTTTATGTATTCAGTGGCTGTGAGTAGTATTCATTGTGTTTCTATTCACTTACACTTCACCCTGTATAGTTATGCACATGTACATAACACAAAATACACAGAATAGTAACTAATGCATTCACCTGACAAGAGAGTACAACATAATTTTACTCAATAGTATGTGCTAAGTTGATGCAACCTTTTCTAATATACTTTCCGTATCATTTAGAGTAGATCCGCAACCATTTTTATGTGTGTGCTACTGATGTTGGTGAAGTTACTCGAAGCAATATAACCAGTTTCACATAATAGAACTACATTGTTTCAAAGCAACAGAAGGATAAAGGCAGTTCTAATGTAAATGCAATGTAGTAGGTTCTTGAATTGAACTTTACTTTATGTATTCAGTGGCTGTGAGTAGTATTCATTCTGTTTCTATTCACTTACACTTCACCCTGTATAGTTATGCACATGTATATAACACAAAATACACAGAATAGTAAGTAAATGCATTCAACCGAAATGAGAGTAGAATATAATTTCTCTCAAACGTCCTAGGTGCTAACTTGATGCAACCTTTTTAATATACTTTCCATATCATTTAGAGAAGTCTGCAACCATTTGTATGTGTGTGCTACTGATGTTGACGAAGTTACTCTAAGCAATATGACCGGTTTCACATAATAGTACTTCAGTGTTTGAAAGCAATACAAAGATCAAGGCAGTTCCAATGTAAATGCAATGCAGTAGGTTCTTGAATTCAACTTTATGTATTCCGTGGCTGTGAGTAGTACTCATTGTGTTTCAATTCACTTCACTTCACCCTCTATAGTTATGCACCTGTAAATAACACAAAATACACAGAATAGTAAGTAATGCATTCAACCGAAATGTGAGTAGAATATAATTTCCCTCAAACGTCCTAGGTGCTAACTTGATGCAACCCTTTTTAATATAGTTTCCATATCATTTAGAGTAGTCTGCAACCATTTCTATGTGTGTGCTACTGATGTTGACGAAGTTATTCTAAACAGTATAACCAGTTTCACATAATAGTACTACAGTATTTCAAAGCAGTACAAAGATCAAGGCAGTTCCAATGGAAATGAAATGCAGTAGGTTCTTGAATTAAACTTTACTTTATGTATTCCGTGGCTGTGAGTAGTATTCATTCTGTTTCTATTGACTTACACTTCACCCTGTATAGTTATGCACATGTATATAACACAAAATACACAGAATAGTAAGTAAATGCATTCAACCGAAATGAGAGTAGAATATAATTTCTCTCAAACGACCTAGGTGCTAACTTGATGCAACCTTTATAATATACTTTTCATATCATTTAGAGTAGTCTGCAACCATTTCTATGTGTGTGCTACTGATGTTGACGAAGTTACTCTAAGCAATAAAACCAGTTTCACATAATAGTACTTCAGTGTTTCAAAGCAATACAAAGATCAAGGCAGTTCCAATGTAAATGCAATGCAGTAGGTTCTTGAATTCAACTTTATGTATTCCGTGGCTGTGAGTAGTACTCATATTATTTCTATTCACTTACACTTCACCCTGTATAGTAATGCACCTGTAAATAACACAAAATACACAGAATATTAAGTAATGCATTCAACCGAAATGTGAGTAGAATATAATTTCCCTCAAACGTCCTAGGTGCTAACTTGATGCAACCCTTTTTAATATAGTTTCCATATCATTTAGAGTAGTCTGCAACCATTTCTATGAGTGTGCTACTGATGTTGACGAAGTTATTCTAAACAGTATAACCAGTTTCACATAATAGTACCAGTGTTTCAAAGCAGTACAAAGATCAAGGCAGTTCCAATGGAAATGAAATGCAGTAGTTTCTTGAATTCAACTTTACTTTATGTATTCCGTGGCTGTGAGTAGTATTCATTGTGTTTCTATTCACTTACACTTCACCCTGTATAGTTATGCACATGTACATAACACAAAATACACAGAATAGTAACTAATGCATTCACCTGACAAGAGAGTACAATATAATTTTACTCAATAGTATGTGCTAAGTTGATGCAACCTTTTCTAATATACTTTCCGTATCATTTAGAGTAGTCTGCAACCATTTCTATGAGTGTGCTACTGATGTTGACGAAGTTATTCTAAACAGTATAACCAGTTTCACATAATAGTACTACAGTGTTTCAAAGCAGTACAAAGATCAAGGCAGTTCCAATGGAAATGAAATGCAGTAGGTTCTTGAATTCAACTTTACTTTATGTATTCCGTGGCTGTGAGTAGTATTCATTGTGTTTCTATTCACTTACACTTCACCCTGTATAGTTATGCACATGTACATAACACAAAATACACAGAATAGTAACTAATGCATTCACCTGACAAGAGAGTACAATATAATTTTACTCAATAGTATGTGCTAAGTTGATGCAACCTTTTCTAATATACTTTCCGTATCATTTAGAGTAGATCCGCAACCATTTTTATGTGTGTGCTACTGATGTTGGTGAAGTTACTCGAAGCAATATAACCAGTTTCACATAATAGAACTACATTGTTTCAAAGCAACAGAAGGATAAAGGCAGTTCTAATGTTAATGCAATGTAGTAGGTTCTTGAATTCAACTTTACTTTATGTATTCAGTGGCTGTGAGTAGTATTCATTCTGTTTCTATTCACTTACACTTCACCCTGTATAGTTATGCACATGTATATAACACAAAATACACAGAATAGTAAGTAAATGCATTCAACCGAAATGAGAGTAGAATATAATTTCTCTCAAACGTCCTAGGTGCTAACTTGATGCAACCTTTTTAATATACTTTCCATATCATTTAGAGAAGTCTGCAACCATTTGTATGTGTGTGCTACTGATGTTGACGAAGTTACTCTAAGCAATATGACCGGTTTCACATAATAGTACTTCAGTGTTTGAAAGCAATACAAAGATCAAGGCAGTTCCAATGTAAATGCAATGCAGTAGGTTCTTGAATTCAACTTTATGTATTCCGTGGCTGTGAGTAGTACTCATTGTGTTTCAATTCACTTCACTTCACCCTCTATAGTTATGCACCTGTAAATAACACAAAATACACAGAATAGTAAGTAATGCATTCAACCGAAATGTGAGTAGAATATAATTTCCCTCAAACGTCCTAGGTGCTAACTTGATGCAACCCTTTTTAATATAGTTTCCATATCATTTAGAGTAGTCTGCAACCATTTCTATGTGTGTGCTACTGATGTTGACGAAGTTATTCTAAACAGTATAACCAGTTTCACATAATAGTACTACAGTGTTTCAAAGCAGTACAAAGATCAAGGCAGTTCCAATGGAAATGAAATGCAGTAGGTTCTTGAATTAAACTTTACTTTATGTATTCCGTGGCTGTGAGTAGTATTCATTCTGTTTCTATTGACTTACACTTCACCCTGTATAGTTATGCACATGTATATAACACAAAATACACAGAATAGTAAGTAAATGCATTCAACCGAAATGAGAGTAGAATATAATTTCTCTCAAACGACCTAGGTGCTAACTTGATGCAACCTTTATAATATACTTTTCATATCATTTAGAGTAGTCTGCAACCATTTCTATGTGTGTGCTACTGATGTTGACGAAGTTACTCTAAGCAATAAAACCAGTTTCACATAATAGTACTTCAGTGTTTCAAAGCAATACAAAGATCAAGGCAGTTCCAATGTAAATGCAATGCAGTAGGTTCTTGAATTCAACTTTATGTATTCCGTGGCTGTGAGTAGTACTCATATTATTTCTATTCACTTACACTTCACCCTGTATAGTTATGCACCTGTAAATAACACAAAATACACAGAATATTAAGTAATGCATTCAACCGAAATGTGAGTAGAATATAATTTCCCTCAAACGTCCTAGGTGCTAACTTGATGCAACCCTTTTTAATATAGTTTCCATATCATTTATAGTCTGCAACCATTTCTATGAGTGTGCTACTGATGTTGACGAAGTTATTCTAAACAGTATAACCAGTTTCACATAATAGTACCAGTGTTTCAAAGCAGTACAAAGATCAAGGCAGTTCCAATGGAAATGAAATGCAGTAGGTTCTTGAATTCAACTTTACTTTATGTATTCCGTGGCTGTGAGTAGTATTCATTGTGTTTCTATTCACTTACACTTCACCCTGTATAGTTATGCACATGTACATAACACAAAATACACAGAATAGTAACTAATGCATTCACCTGACAAGAGAGTACAATATAATTTTACTCAATAGTATGTGCTAAGTTGATGCAACCTTTTCTAATATACTTTCCGTATCATTTAGAGTAGATCCGCAACCATTTTTATGTGTGTGCTACTGATGTTGGTGAAGTTACTCGAAGCAATATAACCAGTTTCACATAATAGAACTACATTGTTTCAAAGCAACAGAAGGATAAAGGCAGTTCTAATGTAAATGCAATGCAGTAGGTTCTTGAATTCAACTTTAATGTATTCCGTGGCTGTGAGTAGTACTCATTGTGTTTCAATTCACTTCACTTCACCCTCTATAGTTATGCACATGTATATAACACAAAATACACAGAATAGTAAGTAAATGCATTCAACCGAAATGAGAGTAGAATATAATTTCTCTCAAACGTCCTAGGTGCTAACTTGATGCAACCTTTTTAATATACTTTTCATATCATTTAGAGTAGTCTGCAACCATTTCTATGTGTGTGCTACTGATGTTGACGAAGTTACTCTAAGCAATATAACCAGTTTCACATAATAGTACTTCAGTGTTTCAAAGCAATACAAAGATCAAGGCAGTTCCAATGTAAATGCAATGCAGTAGGTTCTTGAATTCAACTTTATGTATTCCGTGTCTGTGAGTAGTATTCATTGTGTATCTATTCACTTACACTTCACCCTGTATAGTTATGCACATGTATATAACACAAAATACACAGAATAGTAAGTAAATGCATTCAACCGAAATGAGAGTAGAATATAATTTCTCTCAAACGACCTAGGTGCTAACTTGATGCCACCTTTATAATATACTTTTCATATCATTTAGAGTAGTCTGCAACCATTTCTATGTGTGTGCTACTGATGTTGACGAAGTTACTCTAAGCAATAAAACCAGTTTCACATAATAGTACTTCAGTGTTTCAAAGCAATACAAAGATCAAGGCAGTTCCAATGTAAATGCAATGCAGTAGGTTCTTGAATTCAACTTTATGTATTCCGTGGCTGTGAGTAGTACTCATATTATTTCTATTCACTTACACTTCACCCTGTATAGTTATGCACCTGTAAATAACACAAAATACACAGAATATTAAGTAATGCATTCAACCGAAATGTGAGTAGAATATAATTTCCCTCAAACGTCCTAGGTGCTAACTTGATGCAACCCTTTTTAATATAGTTTCCATATCATTTAGAGTAGTCTGCAACCATTTCTATGTGTGTGCTACTGATGTTGACGAAGTTATTCTAAACAGTATAACCAGTTTCACATAATAGTACCGGTGTTTCAAAGCAGTACAAAGATCAAGGCAGTTCCAATGGAAATGAAATGCAGAACGTTCTTGAATTCAACTTTACTTTATGTATTCCGTGGCTGTGAGTAGTATTCATTGTGTTTCTATTCACTTACACTTCACCCTGTATAGTTATGCACATGTACATAACACAAAATACACAGAATAGTAACTAATGCATTCACCTGACAAGAGAGTACAATATAATTTTACTCAATAGTATGTGCTAAGTTGATGCAACCTTTTCTAATATACTTTCCGTATCATTTAGAGTAGATCCGCAACCATTTTTATGTGTGTGCTACTGATGTTGACGAAGATACTCTAAGCCATATAACCAGTTTCACATAATAGTACTTCAGTGTTTCAAAACAATACAAAGATCAAGGCAGTTCCAAAGTAAATGCAATGCAGTAGGTTCTTGAATTCAACTTTATGTATTCCGTGTCTGTGAGTAGTATTCATTGTGTATCTATTCACTTACACTTCACCCTGTATAGTTATGCACATGTATATAACACAAAATACACAGAATAGTAAGTAAATGCATTCAACCGAAATGAGAGTAGAATATAATTTCTCTCAAACGTCCTAGGTGCTAACTTGATGCAACCTTTTTAAAATACTTTCCATATCATTTAGAGTAGTCTGCAACCATTTCTATGTGTGTGCTACTGATGTTGACGAAGTTATTCTAAACAGTATAACCAGTTTCACATAATAGTACTACAGTGTTTCAAAGCAGTACAAAGATCAAGGCAGTTCCAATGGAAATGAAATGCAGTAGGTTCTTGAATTCAACTTTACTTTATGTATTCCGTGGCTGTGAGTAGTATTCATTGTGTTTCTATTCACTTACACTTCACCCTGTATAGTTATGCACATGTACATAACACAAAATGCACAGAATAGTAACTAATGCATTCACCTGACAAGAGAGTACAATATAATTTTACTCAATAGTATGTGCTAAGTTGATGCAACCTTTTCTAATATACTTTCCGTATCATTTAGAGTAGATCCGCAACCATTTTTATGTGTGTGCTACTGATGTTGGTGAAGTTACTCGAAGCAATATAACCAGTTTCACATAATAGAACTACATTGTTTCAAAGCAACAGAAGGATAAAGGCAGTTCTAATGTAAATGCAATGTAGTAGGTTCTTGAATTCAACTTTACTTTATGTATTCAGTGGCTGTGAGTAGTATTCATTCTGTTTCTATTCACTTACACTTCACCCTGTATAGTTATGCACATGTATATAACACAAAATACACAGAATAGTAAGTAAATGCATTCAACCGAAATGAGAGTAGAATATAATTTCTCTCAAACGTCCTAGGTGCTAACTTGATGCAACCTTTTTAATATACTTTCCATATCATTTAGAGAAGTCTGCAACCATTTGTATGTGTGTGCTACTGATGTTGACGAAGTTACTCTAAGCAATATGACCGGTTTCACATAATAGTACTTCAGTGTTTGAAAGCAATACAAAGATCAAGGCAGTTCCAATGTAAATGCAATGCAGTAGGTTCTTGAATTCAACTTTATGTATTCCGTGGCTGTGAGTAGTACTCATTGTGTTTCAATTCACTTCACTTCACCCTCTATAGTTATGCACCTGTAAATAACACAAAATACACAGAATAGTAAGTAATGCATTCAACCGAAATGTGAGTAGAATATAATTTCCCTCAAACGTCCTAGGTGCTAACTTGATGCAACCCTTTTTAATATAGTTTCCATATCATTTAGAGTAGTCTGCAACCATTTCTATGTGTGTGCTACTGATGTTGACGAAGTTATTCTAAACAGTATAACCAGTTTCACATAATAGTACTACAGTATTTCAAAGCAGTACAAAGATCAAGGCAGTTCCAATGGAAATGAAATGCAGTAGGTTCTTGAATTAAACTTTACTTTATGTATTCCGTGGCTGTGAGTAGTATTCATTCTGTTTCTATTGACTTACACTTCACCCTGTATAGTTATGCACATGTATATAACACAAAATACACAGAATAGTAAGTAAATGCATTCAACCGAAATGAGAGTAGAATATAATTTCTCTCAAACGACCTAGGTGCTAACTTGATGCAACCTTTATAATATACTTTTCATATCATTTAGAGTAGTCTGCAACCATTTCTATGTGTGTGCTACTGATGTTGACGAAGTTACTCTAAGCAATAAAACCAGTTTCACATAATAGTACTTCAGTGTTTCAAAGCAATACAAAGATCAAGGCAGTTCCAATGTAAATGCAATGCAGTAGGTTCTTGAATTCAACTTTATGTATTCCGTGGCTGTGAGTAGTACTCATATTATTTCTATTCACTTACACTTCACCCTGTATAGTAATGCACCTGTAAATAACACAAAATACACAGAATATTAAGTAATGCATTCAACCGAAATGTGAGTAGAATATAATTTCCCTCAAACGTCCTAGGTGCTAACTTGATGCAACCCTTTTTAATATAGTTTCCATATCATTTAGAGTAGTCTGCAACCATTTCTATGAGTGTGCTACTGATGTTGACGAAGTTATTCTAAACAGTATAACCAGTTTCACATAATAGTACCAGTGTTTCAAAGCAGTACAAAGATCAAGGCAGTTCCAATGGAAATGAAATGCAGTAGTTTCTTGAATTCAACTTTACTTTATGTATTCCGTGGCTGTGAGTAGTATTCATTGTGTTTCTATTCACTTACACTTCACCCTGTATAGTTATGCACATGTACATAACACAAAATGCACAGAATAGTAACTAATGCATTCACCTGACAAGAGAGTACAATATAATTTTACTCAATAGTATGTGCTAAGTTGATGCAACCTTTTCTAATATACTTTCCGTATCATTTAGAGTAGATCCGCAACCATTTTTATGTGTGTGCTACTGATGTTGGTGAAGTTACTCGAAGCAATATAACCAGTTTCACATAATAGAACTACATTGTTTCAAAGCAACAGAAGGATAAAGGCAGTTCTAATGTAAATGCAATGTAGTAGGTTCTTGAATTCAACTTTACTTTATGTATTCAGTGGCTGTGAGTAGTATTCATTCTGTTTCTATTCACTTACACTTCACCCTGTATAGTTATGCACATGTATATAACACAAAATACACAGAATAGTAAGTAAATGCATTCAACCGAAATGAGAGTAGAATATAATTTCTCTCAAACGTCCTAGGTGCTAACTTGATGCAACCTTTTTAATATACTTTCCATATCATTTAGAGAAGTCTGCAACCATTTGTATGTGTGTGCTACTGATGTTGACGAAGTTACTCTAAGCAATATGACCGGTTTCACATAATAGTACTTCAGTGTTTGAAAGCAATACAAAGATCAAGGCAGTTCCAATGTAAATGCAATGCAGTAGGTTCTTGAATTCAACTTTATGTATTCCGTGGCTGTGAGTAGTACTCATTGTGTTTCAATTCACTTCACTTCACCCTCTATAGTTATGCACCTGTAAATAACACAAAATACACAGAATAGTAAGTAATGCATTCAACCGAAATGTGAGTAGAATATAATTTCCCTCAAACGTCCTAGGTGCTAACTTGATGCAACCCTTTTTAATATAGTTTCCATATCATTTAGAGTAGTCTGCAACCATTTCTATGTGTGTGCTACTGATGTTGACGAAGTTATTCTAAACAGTATAACCAGTTTCACATAATAGTACTACAGTATTTCAAAGCAGTACAAAGATCAAGGCAGTTCCAATGGAAATGAAATGCAGTAGGTTCTTGAATTAAACTTTACTTTATGTATTCCGTGGCTGTGAGTAGTATTCATTCTGTTTCTATTGACTTACACTTCACCCTGTATAGTTATGCACATGTATATAACACAAAATACACAGAATAGTAAGTAAATGCATTCAACCGAAATGAGAGTAGAATATAATTTCTCTCAAACGACCTAGGTGCTAACTTGATGCAACCTTTATAATATACTTTTCATATCATTTAGAGTAGTCTGCAACCATTTCTATGTGTGTGCTACTGATGTTGACGAAGTTACTCTAAGCAATAAAACCAGTTTCACATAATAGTACTTCAGTGTTTCAAAGCAATACAAAGATCAAGGCAGTTCCAATGTAAATGCAATGCAGTAGGTTCTTGAATTCAACTTTATGTATTCCGTGGCTGTGAGTAGTACTCATATTATTTCTATTCACTTACACTTCACCCTGTATAGTAATGCACCTGTAAATAACACAAAATACACAGAATATTAAGTAATGCATTCAACCGAAATGTGAGTAGAATATAATTTCCCTCAAACGTCCTAGGTGCTAACTTGATGCAACCCTTTTTAATATAGTTTCCATATCATTTAG
This sequence comes from Hemitrygon akajei, assembly GCF_048418815.1. Taxonomy (NCBI): domain Eukaryota; kingdom Metazoa; phylum Chordata; class Chondrichthyes; order Myliobatiformes; family Dasyatidae; genus Hemitrygon; species Hemitrygon akajei. The sequence continues at coordinate 6,787,092 of NC_133145.1, read as the reverse complement.
AGTAGTCTGCAACCATTTCTATGAGTGTGCTACTGATGTTGACGAAGTTATTCTAAACAGTATAACCAGTTTCACATAATAGTACCAGTGTTTCAAAGCAGTACAAAGATCAAGGCAGTTCCAATGGAAATGAAATGCAGTAGTTTCTTGAATTCAACTTTACTTTATGTATTCCGTGGCTGTGAGTAGTATTCATTGTGTTTCTATTCACTTACACTTCACCCTGTATAGTTATGCACATGTACATAACACAAAATACACAGAATAGTAACTAATGCATTCACCTGACAAGAGAGTACAATATAATTTTACTCAATAGTATGTGCTAAGTTGATGCAACCTTTTCTAATATACTTTCCGTATCATTTAGAGTAGTCTGCAACCATTTCTATGAGTGTGCTACTGATGTTGACGAAGTTATTCTAAACAGTATAACCAGTTTCACATAATAGTACTACAGTGTTTCAAAGCAGTACAAAGATCAAGGCAGTTCCAATGGAAATGAAATGCAGTAGGTTCTTGAATTCAACTTTACTTTATGTATTCCGTGGCTGTGAGTAGTATTCATTGTGTTTCTATTCACTTACACTTCACCCTGTATAGTTATGCACATGTACATAACACAAAATACACAGAATAGTAACTAATGCATTCACCTGACAAGAGAGTACAATATAATTTTACTCAATAGTATGTGCTAAGTTGATGCAACCTTTTCTAATATACTTTCCGTATCATTTAGAGTAGATCCGCAACCATTTTTATGTGTGTGCTACTGATGTTGGTGAAGTTACTCTAAGCAATATGACTAGTTTCACATAATAGTACTTCAGTGTTTGAAAGCAATACAAAGATCAAGGCAGTTCCAATGTAAATGCAATGCAGTAGGTTCTTGAATTCAACTTTATGTATTCCGTGGCTGTGAGTAGTACTCATTGTGTTTCAATTCACTTCACTTCACCCTCTATAGTTATGCACCTGTAAATAACACAAAATACACAGAATAGTAAGTAATGCATTCAACCGAAATGTGAGTAGAATATAATTTCCCTCAAACGTCCTAGGTGCTAATTTGATGCAACCCTTTTTAATATAGTTTCCATATCATTTAGAGTAGTCTGCAACCATTTCTATGTGTGTGCTACTGATGTTGACGAAGTTATTCTAAACAGTATAACCAGTTTCACATAATAGTACTACAGTGTTTCAAAGCAGTACAAAGATCAAGGCAGTTCCAATGGAAATGAAATGCAGTAGGTTCTTGAATTAAACTTTACTTTATGTATTCCGTGGCTGTGAGTAGTATTCATTCTGTTTCTATTGACTTACACTTCACCCTGTATAGTTATGCACATGTATATAACACAAAATACACAGAATAGTAAGTAAATGCATTCAACCGAAATGAGAGTAGAATATAATTTCTCTCAAACGACCTAGGTGCTAACTTGATGCAACCTTTATAATATACTTTTCATATCATTTAGAGTAGTCTGCAACCATTTCTATGTGTGTGCTACTGATGTTGACGAAGTTACTCTAAGCAATAAAACCAGTTTCACATAATAGTACTTCAGTGTTTCAAAGCAATACAAAGATCAAGGCAGTTCCAATGTAAATGCAATGCAGTAGGTTCTTGAATTCAACTTTATGTATTCCGTGGCTGTGAGTAGTACTCATATTATTTCTATTCACTTACACTTCACCCTGTATAGTTATGCACCTGTAAATAACACAAAATACACAGAATATTAAGTAATGCATTCAACCGAAATGTGAGTAGAATATAATTTCCCTCAAACGTCCTAGGTGCTAACTTGATGCAACCCTTTTTAATATAGTTTCCATATCATTTAGAGTAGTCTGCAACCATTTCTATGAGTGTGCTACTGATGTTGACGAAGTTATTCTAAACAGTATAACCAGTTTCACATAATAGTACCAGTGTTTCAAAGCAGTACAAAGATCAAGGCAGTTCCAATGGAAATGAAATGCAGTAGGTTCTTGAATTCAACTTTACTTTATGTATTCCGTGGCTGTGAGTAGTATTCATTGTGTTTCTATTCACTTACACTTCACCCTGTATAGTTATGCACATGTACATAACACAAAATACACAGAATAGTAACTAATGCATTCACCTGACAAGAGAGTACAATATAATTTTACTCAATAGTATGTGCTAAGTTGATGCAACCTTTTCTAATATACTTTCCGTATCATTTAGAGTAGATCCGCAACCATTTTTATGTGTGTGCTACTGATGTTGGTGAAGTTACTCGAAGCAATATAACCAGTTTCACATAATAGAACTACATTGTTTCAAAGCAACAGAAGGATAAAGGCAGTTCTAATGTAAATGCAATGCAGTAGGTTCTTGAATTCAACTTTAATGTATTCCGTGGCTGTGAGTAGTACTCATTGTGTTTCAATTCACTTCACTTCACCCTCTATAGTTATGCACATGTATATAACACAAAATACACAGAATAGTAAGTAAATGCATTCAACCGAAATGAGAGTAGAATATAATTTCTCTCAAACGTCCTAGGTGCTAACTTGATGCAACCTTTTTAATATACTTTTCATATCATTTAGAGTAGTCTGCAACCATTTCTATGTGTGTGCTACTGATGTTGACGAAGTTACTCTAAGCAATATAACCAGTTTCACATAATAGTACTTCAGTGTTTCAAAGCAATACAAAGATCAAGGCAGTTCCAATGTAAATGCAATGCAGTAGGTTCTTGAATTCAACTTTATGTATTCCGTGTCTGTGAGTAGTATTCATTGTGTATCTATTCACTTACACTTCACCCTGTATAGTTATGCACATGTATATAACACAAAATACACAGAATAGTAAGTAAATGCATTCAACCGAAATGAGAGTAGAATATAATTTCTCTCAAACGACCTAGGTGCTAACTTGATGCCACCTTTATAATATACTTTTCATATCATTTAGAGTAGTCTGCAACCATTTCTATGTGTGTGCTACTGATGTTGACGAAGTTACTCTAAGCAATAAAACCAGTTTCACATAATAGTACTTCAGTGTTTCAAAGCAATACAAAGATCAAGGCAGTTCCAATGTAAATGCAATGCAGTAGGTTCTTGAATTCAACTTTATGTATTCCGTGGCTGTGAGTAGTACTCATATTATTTCTATTCACTTACACTTCACCCTGTATAGTTATGCACCTGTAAATAACACAAAATACACAGAATATTAAGTAATGCATTCAACCGAAATGTGAGTAGAATATAATTTCCCTCAAACGTCCTAGGTGCTAACTTGATGCAACCCTTTTTAATATAGTTTCCATATCATTTAGAGTAGTCTGCAACCATTTCTATGTGTGTGCTACTGATGTTGACGAAGTTATTCTAAACAGTATAACCAGTTTTACATAATAGTACCGGTGTTTCAAAGCAGTACAAAGATCAAGGCAGTTCCAATGGAAATGAAATGCAGAACGTTCTTGAATTCAACTTTACTTTATGTATTCCGTGGCTGTGAGTAGTATTCATTGTGTTTCTATTCACTTACACTTCACCCTGTATAGTTATGCACATGTACATAACACAAAATACACAGAATAGTAACTAATGCATTCACCTGACAAGAGAGTACAATATAATTTTACTCAATAGTATGTGCTAAGTTGATGCAACCTTTTCTAATATACTTTCCGTATCATTTAGAGTAGATCCGCAACCATTTTTATGTGTGTGCTACTGATGTTGACGAAGATACTCTAAGCCATATAACCAGTTTCACATAATAGTACTTCAGTGTTTCAAAACAATACAAAGATCAAGGCAGTTCCAAAGTAAATGCAATGCACTAGGTTCTTGAATTCAACTTTATGTATTCCGTGTCTGTGAGTAGTATTCATTGTGTATCTATTCACTTACACTTCATCCTGTATAGTTATGCACATGTATATAACACAAAATACACAGAATAGTAAGTAAATGCATTCAACCGAAATGAGAGTAGAATATAATTTCTCTCAAACGTCCTAGGTGCTAACTTGATGCAACCTTTTTAAAATACTTTCCATATCATTTAGAGTAGTCTGCAACCATTTCTATGTGTGTGCTACTGATGTTGACGAAGTTATTCTAAACAGTATAACCAGTTTCACATAATAGTACTACAGTGTTTCAAAGCAGTACAAAGATCAAGGCAGTTCCAATGGAAATGAAATGCAGTAGGTTCTTGAATTCAACTTTACTTTATGTATTCCGTGGCTGTGAGTAGTATTCATTGTGTTTCTATTCACTTACACTTCACCCTGTATAGTTATGCACATGTACATAACACAAAATACACAGAATAGTAACTAATGCATTCACCTGACAAGAGAGTACAATATAATTTTACTCAATAGTATGTGCTAAGTTGATGCAACCTTTTCTAATATACTTTCCGTATCATTTAGAGTAGATCCGCAACCATTTTTATGTGTGTGCTACTGATGTTGGTGAAGTTACTCGAAGCAATATAACCAGTTTCACATAATAGAACTACATTGTTTCAAAGCAACAGAAGGATAAAGGCAGTTCTAATGTAAATGCAATGTAGTAGGTTCTTGAATTCAACTTTACTTTATGTATTCAGTGGCTGTGAGTAGTATTCATTCTGTTTCTATTCACTTACACTTCACCCTGTATAGTTATGCACATGTATATAACACAAAATACACAGAATAGTAAGTAAATGCATTCAACCGAAATGAGAGTAGAATATAATTTCTCTCAAACGTCCTAGGTGCTAACTTGATGCAACCTTTTTAATATACTTTCCATATCATTTAGAGAAGTCTGCAACCATTTGTATGTGTGTGCTACTGATGTTGACGAAGTTACTCTAAGCAATATGACCGGTTTCACATAATAGTACTTCAGTGTTTGAAAGCAATACAAAGATCAAGGCAGTTCCAATGTAAATGCAATGCAGTAGGTTCTTGAATTCAACTTTATGTATTCCGTGGCTGTGAGTAGTACTCATTGTGTTTCAATTCACTTCACTTCACCCTCTATAGTTATGCACCTGTAAATAACACAAAATACACAGAATAGTAAGTAATGCATTCAACCGAAATGTGAGTAGAATATAATTTCCCTCAAACGTCCTAGGTGCTAACTTGATGCAACCCTTTTTAATATAGTTTCCATATCATTTAGAGTAGTCTGCAACCATTTCTATGTGTGTGCTACTGATGTTGACGAAGTTATTCTAAACAGTATAACCAGTTTCACATAATAGTACTACAGTGTTTCAAAGCAGTACAAAGATCAAGGCAGTTCCAATGGAAATGAAATGCAGTAGGTTCTTGAATTAAACTTTACTTTATGTATTCCGTGGCTGTGAGTAGTATTCATTCTGTTTCTATTGAGTTACACTTCACCCTGTATAGTTATGCACATGTATATAACACAAAATACACAGAATAGTAAGTAAATGCATTCAACCGAAATGAGAGTAGAATATAATTTCTCTCAAACGACCTAGGTGCTAACTTGATGCAACCTTTATAATATACTTTTCATATCATTTAGAGTAGTCTGCAACCATTTCTATGTGTGTGCTACTGATGTTGACGAAGTTACTCTAAGCAATAAAACCAGTTTCACATAATAGTACTTCAGTGTTTCAAAGCAATACAAAGATCAAGGCAGTTCCAATGTAAATGCAATGCAGTAGGTTCTTGAATTCAACTTTATGTATTCCGTGGCTGTGAGTAGTACTCATATTATTTCTATTCACTTACACTTCACCCTGTATAGTTATGAACCTGTAAATAACACAAAATACACAGAATAGTAAGTAATGCATTCAACCGAAATGTGAGTAGAATATAATTTCCCTCAAACGTCCTAGGTGCTAACTTGATGCAACCCTTTTTAATATAGTTTCCATATCATTTAGAGTAGTCTGCAACCATTTCTATGTGTGTGCTACTGATGTTGACGAAGTTATTCTAAACAGTATAACCAGTTTCACATAATAGTACCAGTGTTTCAAAGCAGTACAAAGATCAAGGCAGTTCCAATGGAAATGAAATGCAGTAGGTTCTTGAATTCAACTTTACTTTATGTATTCCGTGGCTGTGAGTAGTATTCATTGTGTTTCTATTCACTTACACTTCACCCTGTATAGTTATGCACATGTACATAACACAAAATACACAGAATAGTAACTAATGCATTCACCTGACAAGAGAGTACAATATAATTTTACTCAATAGTATGTGCTAAGTTGATGCAACCTTTTCTAATATACTTTCCGTATCATTTAGAGTAGATCCGCAACCATTTTTATGTGTGTGCTACTGATGTTGGTGAAGTTACTCGAAGCAATATAACCAGTTTCACATAATAGAACTACATTGTTTCAAAGCAACAGAAGGATAAAGGCAGTTCTAATGTAAATGCAATGTAGTAGGTACTTGAATTCAACTTTACTTTATGTATTCAGTGGCTGTGAGTAGTATTCATTCTGTTTCTATTCACTTACACTTCACCCTGTATAGTTATGCACATGTATATAACACAAAATACACAGAATAGTAAGTAAATGCATTCAACCGAAAAGAGAGTTGAATATAATTTCTCTCAAACGTCCTAGGTGCTAACTTGATGCAACCCTTTTAATATACTTTCCATATCATTTAGAGAAGTCTGCAACCATTTGTATGTGTGTGCTACTGATGTTGACGAAGTTACTCTAAGCAATATGAGCGGTTTCACATAATAGTACTTCAGTGTTTGAAAGCAATACAAAGATCAAGGCAGTTCCAATGTAAATGCAATGCAGTAGGTTCTTGAATTCAACTTTATGTATTCCGTGGCTGTGAGTAGTACTCATTGTGTTTCAATTCACTTCACTTCACCCTCTATAGTTATGCACCTGTAAATAACACAAAATACACAGAATATTAAGTAATGCATTCAACCGAAATGTGAGTAGAATATAATTTCCCTCAAACGTCCTAGGTGCTAACTTGATGCAACCCTTTTTAATATAGTTTCCATATCATTTAGAGTAGTCTGCAACCATTTCTATGTGTGTGCTACTGATGTTGACGAAGTTATTCTAAACAGTATAACCAGTTTCACATAATAGTACCACAGTGTTTCAAAGCAGTACAAAGATCAAGGCAGTTCCAATGGAAATGAAATGCAGTAGGTTCTTGAATTCAACTTTACTTTATGTATTCCGTGGCTGTGAGTAGTATTCATTGTGTTTCTATTCACTTACACTTCACCCTGTATAGTTATGCACATGTACATAACACAAAATACACAGAATAGTAACTAATGCATTCACCTGACAAGAGAGTACAACATAATTTTACTCAATAGTATGTGCTGTTGATGCAACATTTTTTAATATACTTTCCATATCATTTAGAGTAGTCTGCATCCATTTCTATGTGTGTGCTACGAATGTTGACGAAGTTACTCTAAGCAATATAACCAGTTTCACATAATAGTACCAGTTTCAAAGCAATACAAAGATCAAGGCAGTTCCAATGTAAATGCAATGCAGTAGGTTCTTGAATTCAACATTATGTATTCTGTGGCTGTGAGTAGTATTCATTCTGTTTCTATTGACTTACACTTCACCCTGTATAGTTATGCACATGTATATAACACAAAATACACCGAATAGTAAGTAAATGCATTCAACCGAAATGAGAGTAGAATATAATTTCTCTCAAACGTCCTAGGTGCTAACTTGATGCAACCTTTTTAATATACTTTTCATATCATTTAGAGTAGTCTGCAACCATTTCTATGTGTGTGCTACTGATGTTGACGAAGTTACTCTAAGCAATATAACCAGTTTCACATAATAGTACTTCAGTGTTTCAAAGCAATACAAAGATCAAGGCAGTTCCAATGTAAATGCAATGCAGTGGGTTCTTGAATTCAACTTTATGTATTCCGTGGCTGTTAGTACTCATATTATTTCTATTCACTTACACTTCACCCTGTATAGTTATGCACCTGTAAATAACACAAAATACACAGAATATTAAGTAATGCATTCAACCGAAATGTGAGTAGAATATAATTTCCCTCAAACGTCCTAGGTGCTAACTTGATGCAACCCTTTTTAATATAGTTTCCATATCATTTAGAGTAGTCTGCAACCATTTCTATGTGTGTACTACTGATGTTGACGAAGTTATTCTAAACAGTATAACCAGTTTCACATAATAGTACCGGTGTTTCAAAGCAGTACAAAGATCAAGGCAGTTCCAATGGAAATGAAATGCAGAAGGTTCTTGAATTCAACTTTACTTTATGTATTCCGTGGCTGTGAGTAGTATTCATTGTGTTTCTATTCACTTACACTTCACCCTGTATAGTTATGCACATGTACATAACACAAAATACACAGAATAGTAACTAATGCATTCACCTGACAAGAGAGTACAATATAATTTTACTCAATAGTATGTGCTAAGTTGATGCAACCTTTTCTAATATACTTTCCGTATCATTTAGAGTAGATCCGCAACCATTTTTATGTGTGTGCTACTGATGTTGGTGAAGTTACTCGAAGCAATATAACCAGTTTCACATAATAGAACTACATTGTTTCAAAGCAACAGAAGGATAAAGGCAGTTCTAATGTAAATGCAATGTAGAAGGTTCTTGAATTCAACTTTACTTTATGTATTCAGTGGCTGTGAGTAGTATTCATTGTGTTTATATTCACTTACACTTCACCCTGTATAGTTATGCACATGTACATAACACAAAATACACAGAATAGTAACTAATCCATTCACCTGACAAGAGAGTACAACATAATTTTACTCAATAGTATGTGCTAAGTTGATGCAACCATTTTTAATATACTTTCCATATCATTTAGAGTAGTCTGCAACCATTTCTAAGTGTGTGCTACTGATGTTGACGAAGATACTCTAAGCAATATAACCAGTTTCACATAATAGTACCAGTTTCAAAGCAATACAAAGATCAAGGCAGTTCCAATGTAAATGCAATGCAGTAGGTTCTTGAATTCAACTTTATGTATTCTGTGGCTGTGAGTAGTATTCATTCTGTTTCTATTGACTTACACTTCACCCTGTATAGTTATGCACATGTATATAACACAAAATACACCGAATAGTAAGTAAATGCATTCAACCGAAATGAGAGTAGAATATAATTTCTCTCAAACGTCCTAGGTGCTAACTTGATGCAACCTTTTTAATATACTTTTCATATCATTTAGAGTAGTCTGCAACCATTTCTATGTGTGTGCTACTGATGTTGACGAAGTTACTCTAAGCAATATAACCAGTTTCACATAATAGTACTTCAGTGTTTCAAAGCAATACAAAGATCAAGGCAGTTCCAATGTAAATGCAATGCAGTGGGTTCTTGAATTCAACTTTATGTATTCCGTGGCTGTTAGTACTCATATTATTTCTATTCACTTACACTTCACCCTGTATAGTTATGCACCTGTAAATAACACAAAATACACAGAATATTAAGTAATGCATTCAACCGAAATGTGAGTAGAATATAATTTCCCTCAAACGTCCTAGGTGCTAACTTGATGCAACCCTTTTTAATATAGTTTCCATATCATTTAGAGTAGTCTGCAACCATTTCTATGTGTGTGCTACTGATGTTGACGAAGTTATTCTAAACAGTATAACCAGTTTCACATAATAGTACCGGTGTTTCAAAGCAGTACAAAGATCAAGGCAGTTCCAATGGAAATGAAATGCAGAAGGTTCTTGAATTCAACTTTACTTTATGTATTCCGTGGCTGTGAGTAGTATTCATTGTGTTTCTATTCACTTACACTTCACCCTGTATAGTTATGCACATGTACATAACACAAAATACACAGAATAGTAACTAATGCATTCACCTGACAAGAGAGTACAATATAATTTTACTCAATAGTATGTGCTAAGTTGATGCAACCTTTTCTAATATACTTTCCGTATCATTTAGAGTAGATCCGCAACCATTTTTATGTGTGTGCTACTGATGTTGGTGAAGTTACTCGAAGCAATATAACCAGTTTCACATAATAGAACTACATTGTTTCAAAGCAACAGAAGGATAAAGGCAGTTCTAATGTAAATGCAATGTAGAAGGTTCTTGAATTCAACTTTACTTTATGTATTCAGTGGCTGTGAGTAGTATTCATTGTGTTTATATTCACTTACACTTCACCCTGTATAGTTATGCACATGTACATAACACAAAATACACAGAATAGTAACTAATCCATTCACCTGACAAGAGAGTACAACATAATTTTACTCAATAGTATGTGCTAAGTTGATGCAACCATTTTTAATATACTTTCCATATCATTTAGAGTAGTCTGCAACCATTTCTAAGTGTGTGCTACTGATGTTGACGAAGATACTCTAAGCCATATAACCAGTTTCACATAATAGTACTTCAGTGTTTCAAAACAATACAAAGATCAAGGCAGTTCCAAAGTAAATGCAATGCAGTAGGTTCTTGAATTCAACTTTATGTATTCCGTGTCTGTGAGTAGTATTCATTGTGTATCTATTCACTTACACTTCACCCTGTATAGTTATGCACATGTATATAACACAAAATACACAGAATAGTAAGTAAATGCATTCAACCGAAATGAGAGTAGAATATAATTTCTCTCAAACGACCTAGGTGCTAACTTGATGCAAACTTTATAATATACTTTTCATATCATTTAGAGTAGTCTGCAACCATTTCTATGTGTGTGCTACTGATGTTGACGAAGTTACTCTAAGCAATAAAACCAGTTTCACATAATAGTACTTCAGTGTTTCAAAGCAATACAAAGATCAAGGCAGTTCCAATGTAAATGCAATGCAGTAGGTTCTTGAATTCAACTTTATGTATTCCGTGGCTGTGAGTAGTACTCATATTATTTCTATTCACTTACACTTCACCCTGTATAGTTATGCACCTGTAAATAACACAAAATACACAGAATATTAAGTAATGCATTCAACCGAAATGTGAGTAGAATATTATTTCCCTCAAACGTCCTAGGTGCTAACTTGATGCAACCCTTTTTAATATAGTTTCCATATCATTTAGAGTAGTCTGCAACCATTTCTATGAGTGTGCTACTGATGTTGACGAAGTTATTCTAAACAGTATAACCAGTTTCACATAATAGTACCAGTGTTTCAAAGCAGTACAAAGATCAAGGCAGTTCCAATGGAAATGAAATGCAGTAGTTTCTTGAATTCAACTTTACTTTATGTATTCCGTGGCTGTGAGTAGTATTCATTGTGTTTCTATTCACTTACACTTCACCCTGTATAGTTATGCACATGTACATAACACAAAATACACAGAATAGTAACTAATGCATTCACCTGACAAGAGAGTACTGTTATGATACCAGCCCCCTCCTTTGTGAGAATTGCAAGAGCCCTAGAAAAGGGGGGGTCAATGACCCAAAAGAGAGAGAGAGAGACAGGCTGAATGGACACAGGAAATGGAAAGACATTCCACTGGGACAAAAGCTGGTGACTGTGGCATTGTTCTCAGGAGACACCTGGGAACTGCAGACGTGCCAACTCGCAGGGACATTGTAAAGCCCTCGGGCAAAGTGGGCTGGTTGAGAGAGAGATTGCACCACCTGCAACCTGATTGACACCTGAGATCCCGTGAGGCAGTATAAAGAAGGGTCTGAAAGAGGACGACCCTCAGACGCACCAAGGAGACACCAAGAAGCACGATAACGCTTCCCGTGGGAACGGGAAGCCATTTTGAAATAAGCCACGTGCGTTAAATTCCGAATGCGGGGTTTGTGGCTGGAACCAACGGAAGATCGCTTTTAACTAACAACGGGGAAGATCGCTCCCCTGATTACACGGATGTAAACGGCAAGTTTTTCCGTTTTATCTCTCTCTCTCTCCAACACGTGAAACCGAAAGCCTGCAGACTTCAGAGTGACTCTTTATATTTCCAATTGGACTCAGTATTATATACCCTAGACAACGAAAGAGCTTATTTCTGATTGATTATGGTTACACCGGTGTTTTAGATTGAGTTTTGACGATTTGAATGTTTTGTATTAACCATACGTTTGTGCCCTTATTGAATAAAACGTTTGAAAATAGTACCATTGGACTTCAACTGACATATCTATCTTTGCTGGTAAGTGAAACCAGTTACAGGTTTCGTAACAAGTGGGGTTCTCGTCTCGGGATTTGACACCAAAAAGGGGGAGGTCAGTCAATCGGGATTGTAAGTCAAAAAAAAATAATTTGGATCTGGTACGCAGGTAGCCAGACAGAAAAACCAGCAAAGATGGAAGTGTGAGTTCCCAGAGGGTTGTACAGAAGGGGGTCTTCAGAGTTAATGTGGAGTTTACGAATGGGGAGATAACTGTTGTTGTGGAGGGAGACGGGAAATCTGTAATTCCCAAATCAAAGGAAGAAAATTTAAGGTCTGGATTGATGTCAGAAGCAGCAACCAGGCTGCAGAGACAATGGCTTGGTAACACGGTGCCTGCGAATCAATTACAGGTTGATTTTGAATGTAAAGGTGCCCCACACGCTATTGTTATTCAAGAGGGTGCTGTGAAAAGGCAGAATTTGAAATGCTGTCTGAACAAAGCGAGATCGCTTGCGGATCTTGAATTGGAAACTAATAGCATGACGGGTCCTGAAGAGGAAAACGACAAATGGCCTAAAATTAAGGAATTGGGTGGTCTAAGTTTGGAACACGCTGACAAAATAACTCCTATGAAAGGAGCGGGCGAAAGCTTATTTCGCCAGGGTGCCCAAGATCGCCACGAGGGAATTAACCGGAAAAAAGGCGAGGGTTAATGGGGGCGCGATTTTTAAAATAGCAGAAGCCGGTTTTAAGGGATTTTGACAAAGTATGTGAATAATAAAGACAACACCCATGGAAGCTTGACTGTTAAGTTTGAAAGTAGCATAAAAATTTGTCTTTTGCATGAACCTTTGTAGATGTATGTAAGCTAAGATCACACCTCCTTAGTTATGTTGCCGAAGAAAGCAAATAAATAAGGTGGTTATTGAGCTGAAGTTTGATGCTACCAGGCGTTAGTAGGGCACACGAGGTTAAGGTATTAAAGGAAAGGGGCACTGTACTTGTTAACTGTTTAGATGCTGACTTGAATGTATAACTGTATTACTCTGTATTAGATTCAAAATTTCTGTAAGACTGTACCACTCTGGGTTTTAACCGCTGGTAAAAACCTTTTTAAGAGGGGAGGTGTTATGATACCAGCCCCCTCCTTTGTGAGAATTGCAAGAGCCCTAGAAAAGGGGGGGTCAATGACCCAAAAGAGAGAGAGAGAGACAGGCTGAATGGACACAGGAAATGGAAAGACATTCCACTGGGACAAAAGCTGGTGACTGTGGCATTGTTCTCAGGAGACACCTGGGAACTGCAGACGTGCCAACTCGCAGGGACATTGTAAAGCCCTCGGGCAAAGTGGGCTGGTTGAGAGAGAGATTGCACCACCTGCAACCTGATTGACACCTGAGATCCCGTGAGGCAGTATAAAGAAGGGTCTGAAAGAGGACGACCCTCAGACGCACCAAGGAGACACCAAGAAGCACGATAACGCTTCCCGTGGGAACGGGAAGCCATTTTGAAATAAGCCACGTGCGTTAAATTCCGAATGCGGGGTTTGTGGCTGGAACCAACGGAAGATCGCTTTTAACTAACAACGGGGAAGATCGCTCCCCTGATTACACGGATGTAAACGGCAAGTTTTTCCGTTTTATCTCTCTCTCTCTCCAACACGTGAAACCGAAAGCCTGCAGACTTCAGAGTGACTCTTTATATTTCCAATTGGACTCAGTATTATATACCCTAGACAACGAAAGAGCTTATTTCTGATTGATTATGGTTACACCGGTGTTTTAGATTGAGTTTTGACGATTTGAATGTTTTGTATTAACCATACGTTTGTGCCCTTATTGAATAAAACGTTTGAAAATAGTACCATTGGACTTCAACTGACATATCTATCTTTGCTGGTAAGTGAAACCAGTTACAGGTTTCGTAACAGTACAATATAATTTTACTCAATAGTATGTGCTAAGTTGATGCAACCTTTTCTAATATACTTTCCGTATCATTTAGAGTAGTCTGCAACCATTTCTATGAGTGTGCTACTGATGTTGACGAAGTTATTCTAAACAGTATAACCAGTTTCACATAATAGTACTACAGTGTTTCAAAGCAGTACAAAGATCAAAGCAGTTCCAATGGAAATGAAATGCAGTAGGTTCTTGAATTCAACTTTACTTTATGTATTCCGTGGCTGTGAGTAGTATTCATTGTGTTTCTATTCACTTACACTTCACCCTGTATAGTTATGCACATGTACATAACACAAAATACACAGAATAGTAACTAATGCATTCACCTGACAAGAGAGTACAATATAATTTTCCTCAATAGTATGGGCTAAGTTGATGCAACCTTTTCTAATATACTTTCCGTATCATTTAGAGTAGATCCGCAACCATTTTTATGTGTGTGCTACTGATGTTGACGAAGATACTCTAAGCCATATAACCAGTTTCACATAATAGTACTTCAGTGTTTCAAAACAATACAAAGATCAAGGCAGTTCCAAAGTAAATGCAATGCAGTAGGTTCTTGAATTCAACTTTATGTATTCCGTGTCTGTGAGTAGTATTCATTGTGTATCTATTCACTTACACTTCACCCTGTATAGTTATGCACATGTATATAACACAAAATACACAGAATAGTAAGTAAATGCATTCAACCGAAATGAGAGTAGAATATAATTTCTCTCAAACGTCCTAGGTGCTAACTTGATGCAACCTTTTTAAAATACTTTCCATATCATTTAGAGTAGTCTGCAACCATTTCTATGTGTGTGCTACTGATGTTGACGAAGTTATTCTAAAGAGTATAACCAGTTTCACATAATAGTACTACAGTGTTTCAAAGCAGTACAAAGATCAAGGCAGTTCCAATGGAAATGAAATGCAGTAGGTTCTTGAATTCAACTTTACTTTATGTATTCCGTGGCTGTGAGTAGTATTCATTGTGTTTCTATTCACTTACACTTCACCCTGTATAGTTATGCACATGTACATAACACAAAATACACAGAATAGTAACTAATGCATTCACCTGACAAGAGAGTACAATATAATTTTACTCAATAGTATGTGCTAAGTTGATGCAACCTTTTCTAATATACTTTCCGTATCATTTAGAGTAGATCCGCAACCATTTTTATGTGTGTGCTACTGATGTTGGTGAAGTTACTCGAAGCAATATAACCAGTTTCACATAATAGAACTACATTGTTTCAAAGCAACAGAAGGATAAAGGCAGTTCTAATGTAAATGCAATGTAGTAGGTTCTTGAATTCAACTTTACTTTATGTATTCAGTGGCTGTGAGTAGTATTCATTCTGTTTCTATTCACTTACACTTCACCCTGTATAGTTATGCACATGTATATAACACAAAATACACAGAATAGTAAGTAAATGCATTCAACCGAAATGAGAGTAGAATATAATTTCTCTCAAACGTCCTAGGTGCTAACTTGATGCAACCTTTTTAATATACTTTCCATATCTTTTAGAGAAGTCTGCAACCATTTGTATGTGTGTGCTACTGATGTTGACGAAGTTACTCTAAGCAATATGACCGGTTTCACATAATAGTACTTCAGTGTTTGAAAGCAATACAAAGATCAAGGCAGTTCCAATGTAAATGCAATACAAAGATCAAGGCAGTTCCAATGTAAATGCAATGCAGTAGGTTCTTGAATTCAACTTTATGTATTCCGTGGCTGTGAGTAGTACTCATTGTGTTTCAATTCACTTCACTTCACCCTCTATAGTTATGCACCTGTAAATAACACAAAATACACAGAATAGTAAGTAATGCATTCAACCGAAATGTGAGTAGAATATAATTTCCCTCAAACGTCCTAGGTGCTAACTTGATGCAACCCTTTTTAATATAGTTTCCATATCATTTAGAGTAGTCTGCAACCATTTCTATGTGTGTGCTACTGATGTTGACGAAGTTATTCTAAACAGTATAACCAGTTTCACATAATAGTACTACAGTGTTTCAAAGCAGTACAAAGATCAAGGCAGTTCCAATGGAAATGAAATGCAGTAGGTTCTTGAATTAAACTTTACTTTATGTATTCCGTGGCTGTGAGTAGTATTCATTCTGTTTCTATTGACTTACACTTCACCCTGTATAGTTATGCACATGTATATAACACAAAATACACAGAATAGTAAGTAAATGCATTCAACCGAAATGAGAGTAGAATATAATTTCTCTCAAACGACCTAGGTGCAAACTTGATGCAACCTTTATAATATACTTTTCATATCATTTAGAGTAGTCTGCAACCATTTCTATGTGTGTGCTACTGATGTTGACGAAGTTACTCTAAGCAATAAAACCAGTTTCACATAATAGTACTTCAGTGTTTCAAAGCAATACAAAGATCAAGGCAGTTCCAATGTAAATGCAATGCAGTAGGTTCTTGAATTCAACTTTATGTATTCCGTGTCTGTGAGTAGTATTCATTGTGTTTCTATTCACTTACACTTCACCCTGTATAGTTATGCACATGTACATAACACAAAATACACAGAATAGTAACTAATGCATTCACCTGACAAGAGAGTACAATATAATTTTACTCAATAGTATGTGCTAAGTTGATGCAACCTTTTCTAATATACTTTCCGTATCATTTAGAGTAGTCTGCAACCATTTCTATGAGTGTGCTACTGATGTTGACGAAGTTATTCTAAACAGTATAACCAGTTTCAAATAATAGTACTACAGTGTTTCAAAGCAGTACAAAGATCAAGGCAGTTCCAATGGAAATGAAATGCAGTAGGTTCTTGAATTCAACTTTACTTTATGTATTCCGTGGCTGTGAGTAGTATTCATTGTGTTTCTATTGACTTACACTTCACCCTGTATAGTTATGCACATGTACATAACACAAAATACACAGAATAGTAACTAATGCATTCACCTGACAAGAGAGTACAATATAATTTTACTCAATAGTATGTGCTAAGTTGATGCAACCTTTTCTAATATACTTTCCGTATCATTTAGAGTAGATCCGCAACCATTTTTTTGTGTGTGCTACTGATGTTGGTGAAGTTACTCGAAGCAATATAACCAGTTTCACATAATAGAACTACATTGTTTCAAAGCAACAGAAGGATAAAGGCAGTTCTAATGTAAATGCAATGTAGTAGGTTCTTGAATTCAACTTTACTTTATGTATTCAGTGGCTGTGAGTAGTATTCATTCTGTTTCTATTCACTTACACTTCACCCTGTATAGTTATGCACATGTATATAACACAAAATACACAGAATAGTAAGTAAATGCATTCAACCGAAATGAGAGTTGAATATAATTTCTCTCAAACGTCCTAGGTGCTAACTTGATGCAACCTTTTTAATATACTTTCCATATCATTTAGAGAAGTCTGCAACCATTTGTATGTGTGTGCTACTGATGTTGACGAAGTTACTCTAAGCAATATGACCGGTTTCACATAATAGTACTTCAGTGTTTGAAAGCAATACAAAGATCAAGGCAGTTCCAATGTAAATGCAATGCAGTAGGTTCTTGAATTCAACTTTATGTATTCCGTGGCTGTGATTAGTACTCATTGTGTTTCAATTCACTTCACTTCACCCTCTATAGTTATGCACCTGTAAATAACACAAAATACACAGAATAGTAAGTAATGCATTCAACCGAAATGTGAGTAGAATATAATTTCCCTCAAACGTCCTAGGTGCTAACTTGATGCAACCCTTTTTAATATAGTTTCCATATCATTTAGAGTAGTCTGCAACCATTTCTATGTGTGTGCTACTGATGTTGACGGTTATTCTAAACAGTATAACCAGTTTCACATAATAGTACCACAGTGTTTCAAAGCAGTACAAAGATCAAGGCAGTTCCAATGGAAATGAAATGCAGTAGGTTCTTGAATTCAACTTTACTTTATGTATTCCGTGGCTGTGAGTAGTATTCATTGTGTTTCTATTCACTTACACTTCACCCTGTATAGTTATGCACATGTACATAACACAAAATACACAGAATAGTAACTAATGCATTCACCTGACAAGAGAGTACAATATAATTTTACTCAATAGTATGTGCTAAGTTGATGCAACCTTTTCTAATATACTTTCCGTATCATTTAGAGTAGATCCGCAACCATTTTTATGTGTGTGCTACTGATGTTGGTGAAGTTACTCGAAGCAATATAACCAGTTTCACATAATAGAACTACATTGTTTCAAAGCAACAGAAGGATAAAGGCAGTTCTAATGTAAATGCAATGTAGTAGGTTCTTGAATTCAACTTTACTTTATGTATTCAGTGGCTGTGAGTAGTATTCATTGTGTTTCTATTCACTTACACTTCACCCTGTATAGTTATGCACATGTACATAACACAAAATACACAGAATAGTAACTAATGCATTCACCTGACAAGAGAGTACAACATAATTTTACTCAATAGTATGTGCTGTTGATGCAACATTTTTTAATATACTTTCCATATCATTTAGAGTAGTCTGCATCCATTTCTATGTGTGTGCTACGAATGTTGACGAAGTTACTCTAAGCAATATAACCAGTTTCACATAATAGTACCAGTTTCAAAGCAATACAAAGATCAAGGCAGTTCCAATGTAAATGCAATGCAGTAGGTTCTTGAATTCAACATTATGTATTCTGTGGCTGTGAGTAGTATTCATCCTGTTTCTATTGACTTACACTTCACCCTGTATAGTTATGCACATGTATATAACACAAAATACACCGAATAGTAAGTAATGCATTCAACCGAAATGAGAGTAGAATATAATTTCTCTCAAACGTCCTAGGTGCTAACTTGATGCAACCTTTTTAATATACTTTTCATATCATTTAGAGTAGTCTGCAACCATTTCTATGTGTGTGCTACTGATGTTGACGAAGTTACTCTAAGCAATATAACCAGTTTCACATAATAGTACTTCAGTGTTTCAAAGCAATACAAAGATCAAGGCAGTTCCAATGTAAATGCAATGCAGTAGGTTCTTGAATTCAACTTTATGTATTCCGTGGCTGTTAGTACTCATATTATTTCTATTCACTTACACTTCACCCTGTATAGTTATGCACCTGTAAATAACACAAAATACACAGAATATTAAGTAATGCATTCAACCGAAATGTGAGTAGAATATAATTTCCCTCAAACGTCCTAGGTGCTAACTTGATGCAACCCTTTTTAATATAGTTTCCATATCATTTAGAGTAGTCTGCAACCATTTCTATGTGTGTGCTACTGATGTTGACGAAGTTATTCTAAACAGTATAACCAGTTTCACATAATAGTACCGGTGTTTCAAAGCAGTACAAAGATCAAGGCAGTTCCAATGGAAATGAAATGCAGAAGGTTCTTGAATTCAACTTTACTTTATGTATTCCGTGGCTGTGAGTAGTATTCATTGTGTTTCTATTCACTTACACTTCACCCTGTATAGTTATGCACATGTACATAACACAAAATACACAGAATAGTAACTAATGCATTCACCTGACAAGAGAGTACAATATAATTTTACTCAATAGTATGTGCTAAGTTGATGCAACCTTTTCTAATATACTTTCCGTATCATTTAGAGTAGATCCGCAACCATTTTTATGTGTGTGCTACTGATGTTGGTGAAGTTACTCGAAGCAATATAACCAGTTTCACATAATAGAACTACATTGTTTCAAAGCAACAGAAGGATAAAGGCAGTTCTAATGTAAATGCAATGTAGAAGGTTCTTGAATTCAACTTTACTTTATGTATTCAGTGGCTGTGAGTAGTATTCATTGTGTTTATATTCACTTACACTTCACCCTGTATAGTTATGCACATGTACATAACACAAAATACACAGAATAGTAACTAATCCATTCACCTGACAAGAGAGTACAACATAATTTTACTCAATAGTATGTGCTAAGTTGATGCAACCATTTTTAATATACTTTCCATATCATTTAGAGTAGTCTGCAACCATTTCTAAGTGTGTGCTACTGATGTTGACGAAGATACTCTAAGCCATATAACCAGTTTCACATAATAGTACTTCAGTGTTTCAAAACAATACAAAGATCAAGGCAGTTCCAAAGTAAATGCAATGCAGTAGGTTCTTGAATTCAACTTTATGTATTCCGTGTCTGTGAGTAGTATTCATTGTGTATCTATTCACTTACACTTCACCCTGTATAGTTATGCACATGTATATAACACAAAATACACAGAATAGTAAGTAAATGCATTCAACCGAAATGAGAGTAGAATATAATTTCTCTCAAACGACCTAGGTGCTAACTTGATGCAACCTTTATAATATACTTTTCATATCATTTAGAGTAGTCTGCAACCATTTCTATGTGTGTGCTACTGATGTTGACGAAGTTACTCTAAGCAATAAAACCAGTTTCACATAATAGTACTTCAGTGTTTCAAAGCAATACAAAGATCAAGCTAGTTCCAATGTAAATGCAATGCAGTAGGTTCTTGAATTCAACTTTATGTATTCCGTGGCTGTTAGTACTCATATTATTTCTATTCACTTACACTTCACCCTGTATAGTTATGCACCTGTAAATAACACAAAATACACAGAATATTAAGTAATGCATTCAACCGAAATGTGAGTAGAATATAATTTCCCTCAAACGTCCTAGGTGCTAACTTGATGCAACCCTTTTTAATATAGTTTCCATATCATTTAGAGTAGTCTGCAACCATTTCTATGTGTGTGCTACTGATGTTGACGAAGTTATTCTAAACAGTATAACCAGTTTCACATAATAGTACCGGTGTTTCAAAGCAGTACAAAGATCAAGGCAGTTCCAATGGAAATGAAATGCAGAAGTTTCTTGAATTCAACTTTACTTTATGTATTCCGTGGCTGTGAGTAGTATTCATTGTGTTTCTATTCACTTACACTTCACCCTGTATAGTTATGCACATGTACATAACACAAAATACACAGAATAGTAACTAATGCATTCACCTGACAAGAGAGTACAATATAATTTTACTCAATAGTATGTGCTAAGTTGATGCAACCTTTTCTAATATACTTTCCGTATCATTTAGAGTAGATCCGCAACCATTTTTATGTGTGTGCTACTGATGTTGGTGAAGTTACTCGAAGCAATATAACCAGTTTCACATAATAGAACTACATTGTTTCAAAGCAACAGAAGGATAAAGGCAGTTCTAATGTAAATGCAATGTAGAAGGTTCTTGAATTCAACTTTACTTTATGTATTCAGTGGCTGTGAGTAGTATTCATTGTGTTTATATTCACTTACACTTCACCCTGTATAGTTATGCACATGTACATAACACAAAATACACAGAATAGTAACTAATCCATTCACCTGACAAGAGAGTACAACATAATTTTACTCAATAGTATGTGCTAAGTTGATGCAACCATTTTTAATATACTTTCCATATCATTTAGAGTAGTCTGCAACCATTTCTAAGTGTGTGCTACTGATGTTGACGAAGATACTCTAAGCCATATAACCAGTTTCACATAATAGTACTTCAGTGTTTCAAAACAATACAAAGATCAAGGCAGTTCCAAAGTAAATGCAATGCAGTAGGTTCTTGAATTCAACTTTATGTATTCCGTGTCTGTGAGTAGTATTCATTGTGTATCTATTCACTTACACTTCACCCTGTATAGTTATGCACATGTATATAACACAAAATACACAGAATAGTAAGTAAATGCATTCAACCGAAATGAGAGTAGAATATAATTTCTCTCAAACGACCTAGGTGCTAACTTGATGCAACCTTTATAATATACTTTTCATATCATTTAGAGTAGTCTGCAACCATTTCTATGTGTGTGCTACTGATGTTGACGAAGTTACTCTAAGCAATAAAACCAGTTTCACATAATAGTACTTCAGTGTTTCAAAGCAATACAAAGATCAAGGCAGTTCCAATGTAAATGCAATGCAGTAGGTTCTTGAATTCAACTTTATGTATTCCGTGGCTGTGAGTAGTACTCATATTATTTCTATTCACTTACACTTCACCCTGTATAGTTATGCACCTGTAAATAACACAAAATACACAGAATATTAAGTAATGCATTCAACCGAAATGTGAGTAGAATATTATTTCCCTCAAACGTCCTAGGTGCTAACTTGATGCAACCCTTTTTAATATAGTTTCCATATCATTTAGAGTAGTCTGCAACCATTTCTATGAGTGTGCTACTGATGTTGACGAAGTTATTCTAAACAGTATAACCAGTTTCACATAATAGTACCAGTGTTTCAAAGCAGTACAAAGATCAAGGCAGTTCCAATGGAAATGAAATGCAGTAGTTTCTTGAATTCAACTTTACTTTATGTATTCCGTGGCTGTGAGTAGTATTCATTGTGTTTCTATTCACTTACACTTCACCCTGTATAGTTATGCACATGTACATAACACAAAATACACAGAATAGTAACTAATGCAATCACCTGACAAGAGAGTACAATATAATTTTACTCAATAGTATGTGCTAAGTTGATGCAACCTTTTCTAATATACTTTCCGTATCATTTAGAGTAGTCTGCAACCATTTCTATGAGTGTGCTACTGATGTTGACGAAGTTATTCTAAACAGTATAACCAGTTTCACATAATAGTACTACAGTGTTTCAAAGCAGTACAAAGATCAAGGCAGTTCCAATGGAAATGAAATGCAGTAGGTTCTTGAATTCAACTTTACTTTATGTATTCCGTGGCTGTGAGTAGTATTCATTGTGTTTCTATTCACTTACACTTCACCCTGTATAGTTATGCACATGTACATAACACAAAATACACAGAATAGTAACTAATGCATTCACCTGACAAGAGAGTACAATATAATTTTACTCAATAGTATGTGCTAAGTTGATGCAACCTTTTCTAATATACTTTCCGTATCATTTAGAGTAGATCCGCAACCATTTTTATGTGTGTGCTACTGATGTTGGTGAAGTTACTCGAAGCAATATAACCAGTTTCACATAATAGAACTACATTGTTTCAAAGCAACAGAAGGATAAAGGCAGTTCTAATGTAAATGCAATGTAGTAGGTTCTTGAATTCAACTTTACTTTATGTATTCAGTGGCTGTGAGTAGTATTCATTCTGTTTCTATTCACTTACACTTCACCCTGTATAGTTATGCACATGTATATAACACAAAATACACAGAATAGTAAGTAAATGTATTCAACCGAAATGAGAGTAGAATATAATTTCTCTCAAACGTCCTAGGTGCTAACTTGATGCAACCTTTTTAATATACTTTCCATATCATTTAGAGAAGTCTGCAACCATTTGTATGTGTGTGCTACTGATGTTGACGAAGTTACTCTAAGCAATATGACCGGTTTCACATAATAGTACTTCAGTGTTTGAAAGCAATACAAAGATCAAGGCAGTTCCAATGTAAATGCAATGCAGTAGGTTCTTGAATTCAACTTTATGTATTCCGTGGCTGTGAGTAGTACTCATATTATTTCTATTCACTTACACTTCACCCTGTATAGTTATGCACCTGTAAATAACACAAAATACACAGAATATTAAGTAATGCATTCAACCGAAATGTGAGTAGAATATAATTTCCCTCAAACGTCCTAGGTGCTAACTTGATGCAACCCTTTTTAATATAGTTTCCATATCATTTAGAGTAGTCTGCAACCATTTCTATGTGTGTGCTACTGATGTTGACGAAGTTATTCTAAACAGTATAACCAGTTTCACATAATAGTACCGGTGTTTCAAAGCAGTACAAAGATCAAGGCAGTTCCAATGGAAATGAAATGCAGAAGGTTCTTGAATTCAACTTTACTTTATGTATTCCGTGACTGTGAGTAGTATTCATTGTGTTTCTATTCACTTACACTTCACCCTGTATAGTTATGCACATGTACATAACACAAAATACACAGAATAGTAACTAATGCATTCACCTGACAAGAGAGTACAATATAATTTTACTCAATAGTATGTGCTAAGTTGATGCAACCTTTTCTAATATACTTTCCGTATCATTTAGAGTAGATCCGCAACCATTTTTATGTGTGTGCTACTGATGTTGGTGAAGTTACTCGAAGCAATATAACCAGTTTCACATAATAGAACTACATTGTTTCAAAGCAACAGAAGGATAAAGGCAGTTCTAATGTAAATGCAATGTAGAAGGTTCTTGAATTCAACTTTACTTTATGTATTCCGTGGCTGTGAGTAGTACTCATTGTGTTTCAATTCACTTCACTTCACCCTCTATAGT
This sequence comes from Hemitrygon akajei, assembly GCF_048418815.1. NCBI lineage: Eukaryota > Metazoa > Chordata > Chondrichthyes > Myliobatiformes > Dasyatidae > Hemitrygon > Hemitrygon akajei. The sequence goes on along the minus strand of NC_133145.1, from coordinate 6,762,657 downwards.
TATGCACCTGTAAATAACACAAAATACACAGAATATTAAGTAATGCATTCAACCGAAATGTGAGTAGAATATAATTTCCCTCAAACATCCTAGGTGCTAACTTGATGCAACCCTTTTTAATATAGTTTCCATATCATTTAGAGTAGTCTGCAACCATTTCTATGTGTGTGCTACTGATGTTGACGAAGTTATTCTAAACAGTATAACCAGTTTCACATAATAGTACCGGTGTTTCAAAGCAGTACAAAGATCAAGGCAGTTCCAATGGAAATGAAATGCAGAAGGTTCTTGAATTCAACTTTACTTTATGTATTCAGTGGCTGTGAGTAGTATTCATTGTGTTTCTATTCACTTACACTTCACCCTGTATAGTTATGCACCTGTAAATAACACAAAATACACAGAATAGTAACTAATGCATTCACCTGACAAGAGAGTACATTATAATTTTACTCAATAGTATGTGCTAAGTTGATGCAACCTTTTCTAATATACTTTCCGTATCATTTAGAGTAGATCCGCAACCATTTTTATGTGTGTGCTACTGATGTTGGTGAAGTTACTCGAAGCAATATAACCAGTTTCACATAATAGAACTACATTGTTTCAAAGCAACAGAAGGATAAAGGCAGTTCTAATGTAAATGCAATGTAGAAGGTTCTTGAATTCAACTTTACTTTATGTATTCAGTGGCTGTGAGTAGTATTCATTGTGTTTCTATTCACTTACACTTCACCCTGTATAGTTATGCACATGTACATAACACAAAATACACAGAATAGTAACTAATGCATTCACCTGACAAGAGAGTACAACATAATTTTACTCAATAGTATGTGCTAAGTTGATGCAACCATTTTTAATATACTTTCCATATCATTTAGAGTAGTCTGCGACCATTTCTAAGTGTGTGCTACTGATGTTGACGAAGATACTCTAAGCCATATAACCAGTTTCACATAATAGTACTTCAGTGTTTCAAAACAATACAAAGATCAAGGCAGTTCCAAAGTAAATGCAATGCAGTAGGTTCTTGAATTCAACTTTATGTATTCCGTGTCTGTGAGTAGTATTCATTGTGTATCTATTCACTTACACTTCACCCTGTATAGTTATGCACATGTATATAACACAAAATACACAGAATAGTAAGTAAATGCATTCAACCGAAATGAGAGTAGAATATAATTTCTCTCAAACGTCCTAGGTGCTAACTTGATGCAACCTTTTTAAAATACTTTCCATATCATTTAGAGTAGTCTGCAACCATTTCTATGTGTGTGCTACTGATGTTGACGAAGTTATTCTAAACAGTATAACCAGTTTCACATAATAGTACTACAGTGTTTCAAAGCAGTACAAAGATCAAGGCAGTTCCAATGGAAATGAAATGCAGTAGGTTCTTGAATTCAACTTTACTTTATGTATTCCGTGGCTGTGAGTAGTATTCATTGTGTTTCTATTCACTTACACTTCACCCTGTATAGTTATGCACATGTACATAACACAAAATGCACAGAATAGTAACTAATCCATTCACCTGACAAGAGAGTACAACATAATTTTACTCAATAGTATGTGCTAAGTTGATGCAACCATTTTTAATATACTTTCCATATCATTTAGAGTAGTCTGCAACCATTTCTAAGTGTGTGCTACTGATGTTGACGAAGATACTCTAAGCCATATAACCAGTTTCACATAATAGTACTTCAGTGTTTCAAAACAATACAAAGATCAAGGCAGTTCCAAAGTAAATGCAATGCAGTAGGTTCTTGAATTCAACTTTATGTATTCCGTGTCTGTGAGTAGTATTCATTGTGTATCTATTCACTTACACTTCACCCTGTATAGTTATGCACATGTATATAACACAAAATACACAGAATAGTAAGTAAATGCATTCAACCGAAATGAGAGTAGAATATAATTTCTCTCAAACGACCTAGGTGCTAACTTGATGCAACCTTTATAATATACTTTTCATATCATTTAGAGTAGTCTGCAACCATTTCTATGTGTGTGCTACTGATGTTGACGAAGTTACTCTAAGCAATAAAACCAGTTTCACATAATAGTACTTCAGTGTTTCAAAGCAATACAAAGATCAAGGCAGTTCCAATGTAAATGCAATGCAGTAGGTTCTTGAATTCAACTTTATGTATTCCGTGGCTGTTAGTACTCATATTATTTCTATTCACTTACACTTCACCCTGTATAGTTATGCACCTGTAAATAACACAAAATACACAGAATATTAAGTAATGCATTCAACCGAAATGTGAGTAGAATATAATTTCCCTCAAACGTCCTAGGTGCTAACTTGATGCAACCCTTTTTAATATAGTTTCCATATCATTTAGAGTAGTCTGCAACCATTTCTATGTGTGTGCTACTGATGTTGACGAAGTTATTCTAAACAGTATAACCAGTTTCACATAATAGTACCGGTGTTTCAAAGCAGTACAAAGATCAAGGCAGTTCCAATGGAAATGAAATGCAGAAGGTTCTTGAATTCAACTTTACTTTATGTATTCCGTGGCTGTGAGTAGTATTCATTGTGTTTCTATTCACTTACACTTCACCCTGTATAGTTATGCACATGTACATAACACAAAATACACAGAATAGTAACTAATGCATTCACCTGACAAGAGAGTACAATATAATTTTACTCAATAGTATGTGCTAAGTTGATGCAACCTTTTCTAATATACTTTCCGTATCATTTAGAGTAGATCCGCAACCATTTTTATGTGTGTGCTACTGATGTTGGTGAAGTTACTCGAAGCAATATAACCAGTTTCACATAATAGAACTACATTGTTTCAAAGCAACAGAAGGATAAAGGCAGTTCTAATGTAAATGCAATGTAGAAGGTTCTTGAATTCAACTTTACTTTATGTATTCAGTGGCTGTGAGTAGTATTCATTGTGTTTATATTCACTTACACTTCACCCTGTATAGTTATGCACATGTACATAACACAAAATACACAGAATAGTAACTAATCCATTCACCTGACAAGAGAGTACAACATAATTTTACTCAATAGTATGTGCTAAGTTGATGCAACCATTTTTAATATACTTTCCATATCATTTAGAGTAGTCTGCAACCATTTCTAAGTGTGTGCTACTGATGTTGACGAAGATACTCTAAGCCATATAACCAGTTTCACATAATAGTACTTCAGTGTTTCAAAACAATACAAAGATCAAGGCAGTTCCAAAGTAAATGCAATGCAGTAGGTTCTTGAATTCAACTTTATGTATTCCGTGTCTGTGAGTAGTATTCATTGTGTATCTATTCACTTACACTTCACCCTGTATAGTTATGCACATGTATATAACACAAAATACACAGAATAGTAAGTAAATGCATTCAACCGAAATGAGAGTAAAATATAATTTCTCTCAAACGACCTAGGTGCTAACTTGATGCAACCTTTATAATATACTTTTCATATCATTTAGAGTAGTCTGCAACCATTTCTATGTGTGTGCTACTGATGTTGACGAAGTTACTCTAAGCAATAAAACCAGTTTCACATAATAGTACTTCAGTGTTTCAAAGCAATACAAAGATCAAGGCAGTTCCAATGTAAATGCAATGCAGTAGGTTCTTGAATTCAACTTTATGTATTCCGTGGCTGTTAGTACTCATATTATTTCTATTCACTTACACTTCACCCTGTATAGTTATGCACCTGTAAATAACACAAAATACACAGAATATTAAGTAATGCATTCAACCGAAATGTGAGTAGAATATAATTTCCCTCAAACGTCCTAGGTGCTAACTTGATGCAACCCTTTTTAATATAGTTTCCATATCATTTAGAGTAGTCTGCAACCATTTCTATGTGTGTGCTACTGATGTTGACGAAGTTATTCTAAACAGTATAACCAGTTTCACATAATAGTACCGGTGTTTCAAAGCAGTACAAAGATCAAGGCAGTTCCAATGGAAATGAAATGCAGAAGGTTCTTGAATTCAACTTTACTTTATGTATTCCGTGGCTGTGAGTAGTATTCATTGTGTTTCTATTCACTTACACTTCACCCTGTATAGTTATGCACATGTACATAACACAAAATACACAGAATAGTAACTAATGCATTCACCTGACAAGAGAGTACAATATAATTTTACTCAATAGTATGTGCTAAGTTGATGCAACCTTTTCTAATATACTTTCCGTATCATTTAGAGTAGATCCGCAACCATTTTTATGTGTGTGCTACTGATGTTGGTGAAGTTACTCGAAGCAATATAACCAGTTTCACATAATAGAACTACATTGTTTCAAAGCAACAGAAGGATAAAGGCAGTTCTAATGTAAATGCAATGTAGAAGGTTCTTGAATTCAACTTTACTTTATGTATTCAGTGGCTGTGAGTAGTATTCATTGTGTTTATATTCACTTACACTTCACCCTGTATAGTTATGCACATGTACATAACACAAAATACACAGAATAGTAACTAATCCATTCACCTGACAAGAGAGTACAACATAATTTTACTCAATAGTATGTGCTAAGTTGATGCAACCATTTTTAATATACTTTCCATATCATTTAGAGTAGTCTGCAACCATTTCTAAGTGTGTGCTACTGATGTTGACGAAGATACTCTAAGCCATATAACCAGTTTCACATAATAGTACTTCAGTGTTTCAAAACAATACAAAGATCAAGGCAGTTCCAAAGTAAATGCAATGCAGTAGGTTCTTGAATTCAACTTTATGTATTCCGTGTCTGTGAGTAGTATTCATTGTGTATCTATTCACTTACACTTCACCCTGTATAGTTATGCACATGTATATAACACAAAATACACAGAATAGTAAGTAAATGCATTCAACCGAAATGAGAGTAGAATATAATTTCTCTCAAACGACCTAGGTGCTAACTTGATGCAAACTTTATAATATACTTTTCATATCATTTAGAGTAGTCTGCAACCATTTCTATGTGTGTGCTACTGATGTTGACGAAGTTACTCTAAGCAATAAAACCAGTTTCACATAATAGTACTTCAGTGTTTCAAAGCAATACAAAGATCAAGGCAGTTCCAATGTAAATGCAATGCAGTAGGTTCTTGAATTCAACTTTATGTATTCCGTGGCTGTGAGTAGTACTCATATTATTTCTATTCACTTACACTTCACCCTGTATAGTTATGCACCTGTAAATAACACAAAATACACAGAATATTAAGTAATGCATTCAACCGAAATGTGAGTAGAATATTATTTCCCTCAAACGTCCTAGGTGCTAACTTGATGCAACCCTTTTTAATATAGTTTCCATGTCATTTAGAGTAGTCTGCAACCATTTCTATGAGTGTGCTACTGATGTTGACGAAGTTATTCTAAACAGTATAACCAGTTTCACATAATAGTACCAGTGTTTCAAAGCAGTACAAAGATCAAGGCAGTTCCAATGGAAATGAAATGCAGTAGTTTCTTGAATTCAACTTTACTTTATGTATTCCGTGGCTGTGAGTAGTATTCATTGTGTTTCTATTCACTTACACTTCACCCTGTATAGTTATGCACATGTACATAACACAAAATACACAGAATAGTAACTAATGCATTCACCTGACAAGAGAGTACAATATAATTTTACTCAATAGTATGTGCTAAGTTGATGCAACCTTTTCTAATATACTTTCCGTATCATTTAGAGTAGTCTGCAACCATTTCTAAGTGTGTGCTACTGATGTTGACGAAGATACTCTAAGCCATATAACCAGTTTCACATAATAGTACTTCAGTGTTTCAAAACAATACAAAGATCAAGGCAGTTCCAAAGTAAATGCAATGCAGTAGGTTCTTGAATTCAACTTTATGTATTCCGTGTCTGTGAGTAGTATTCATTGTGTATCTATTCACTTACACTTCACCCTGTATAGTTATGCACATGTATATAACACAAAATACACAGAATAGTAAGTAAATGCATTCAACCGAAATGAGAGTAGAATATAATTTCTCTCAAACGTCCTAGGTGCTAACTTGATGCAACCTTTTTAAAATACTTTCCATATCATTTAGAGTAGTCTGCAACCATTTCTATGTGTGTGCTACTGATGTTGACGAAGTTATTCTAAAGAGTATAACCAGTTTCACATAATAGTACTACAGTGTTTCAAAGCAGTACAAAGATCAAGGCAGTTCCAATGGAAATGAAATGCAGTAGGTTCTTGAATTCAACTTTACTTTATGTATTCCGTGGCTGTGAGTAGTATTCATTGTGTTTCTATTCACTTACACTTCACCCTGTATAGTTATGCACATGTACATAACACAAAATACACAGAATAGTAACTAATGCATTCACCTGACAAGAGAGTACAATATAATTTTACTCAATAGTATGTGCTAAGTTGATGCAACCTTTTCTAATATACTTTCCGTATCATTTAGAGTAGATCCGCAACCATTTTTATGTGTGTGCTACTGATGTTGGATAAGTTACTCGAAGCAATATAACCAGTTTCACATAATAGAACTACATTGTTTCAAAGCAACAGAAGGATAAAGGCAGTTCTAATGTAAATGCAATGTAGTAGGTTCTTGAATTCAACTTTACTTTATGTATTCAGTGGCTGTGAGTAGTATTCATTCTGTTTCTATTCACTTACACTTCACCCTGTATAGTTATGCACATGTATATAACACAAAATACACAGAATAGTAAGTAAATGCATTCAACCGAAATGTGAGTAGAATATTATTTCCCTCAAACGTCCTAGGTGCTAACTTGATGCAACCCTTTTTAATATAGTTTCCATATCATTTAGAGTAGTCTGCAACCATTTCTATGAGTGTGCTACTGATGTTGACGAAGTTATTCTAAACAGTATAACCAGTTTCACATAATAGTACCAGTGTTTCAAAGCAGTACAAAGATCAAGGCAGTTCCAATGGAAATGAAATGCAGTAGTTTCTTGAATTCAACTTTACTTTATGTATTCCGTGGCTGTGAGTAGTATTCATTGTGTTTCTATTCACTTACACTTCACCCTGTATAGTTATGCACATGTACATAACACAAAATACACAGAATAGTAACTAATGCATTCACCTGACAAGAGAGTACAATATAATTTTACTCAATAGTATGTGCTAAGTTGATGCAACCTTTTCTAATATACTTTCCGTATCATTTAGAGTAGTCTGCAACCATTTCTAAGTGTGTGCTACTGATGTTGACGAAGATACTCTAAGCCATATAACCAGTTTCACATAATAGTACTTCAGTGTTTCAAAACAATACAAAGATCAAGGCAGTTCCAAAGTAAATGCAATGCAGTAGGTTCTTGAATTCAACTTTATGTATTCCGTGTCTGTGAGTAGTATTCATTGTGTATCTATTCACTTACACTTCACCCTGTATAGTTATGCACATGTATATAACACAAAATACACAGAATAGTAAGTAAATGCATTCAACCGAAATGAGAGTAGAATATAATTTCTCTCAAACGTCCTAGGTGCTAACTTGATGCAACCTTTTTAAAATACTTTCCATATCATTTAGAGTAGTCTGCAACCATTTCTATGTGTGTGCTACTGATGTTGACGAAGTTATTCTAAAGAGTATAACCAGTTTCACATAATAGTACTACAGTGTTTCAAAGCAGTACAAAGATCAAGGCAGTTCCAATGGAAATGAAATGCAGTAGGTTCTTGAATTCAACTTTACTTTATGTATTCCGTGGCTGTGAGTAGTATTCATTGTGTTTCTATTCACTTACACTTCACCCTGTATAGTTATGCACATGTACATAACACAAAATACACAGAATAGTAACTAATGCATTCACCTGACAAGAGAGTACAATATAATTTTACTCAATAGTATGTGCTAAGTTGATGCAACCTTTTCTAATATACTTTCCGTATCATTTAGAGTAGATCCGCAACCATTTTTATGTGTGTGCTACTGATGTTGGATAAGTTACTCGAAGCAATATAACCAGTTTCACATAATAGAACTACATTGTTTCAAAGCAACAGAAGGATAAAGGCAGTTCTAATGTAAATGCAATGTAGTAGGTTCTTGAATTCAACTTTACTTTATGTATTCAGTGGCTGTGAGTAGTATTCATTCTGTTTCTATTCACTTACACTTCACCCTGTATAGTTATGCACATGTATATAACACAAAATACACAGAATAGTAAGTAAATGCATTCAACCGAAATGAGAGTAGAATATAATTTCTCTCAAACGTCCTAGGTGCTAACTTGATGCAACCTTTTTAATATACTTTCCATATCATTTAGAGAAGTCTGCAACCATTTGTATGTGTGTGCTACTGATGTTGACGAAGTTACTCTAAGCAATATGACCGGTTTCACATAATAGTACTTCAGTGTTTGAAAGCAATACAAAGATCAAGGCAGTTCCAATGTAAATGCAATGCAGTAGGTTCTTGAATTCAACTTTATGTATTCCGTGGCTGTGAGTAGTACTCATTGTGTTTCAATTCACTTCACTTCACCCTCTATAGTTATGCACCTGTAAATAACACAAAATACACAGAATAGTAAGTAATGCATTCAACCGAAATGTGAGTAGAATATAATTTCCCTCAAACGTCCTAGGTGCTAACTTGATGCAACCCTTTTTAATATAGTTTCCATATCATTTAGAGTAGTCTGCAACCATTTCTATGTGTGTGCTACTGATGTTGACGAAGTTATTCTAAACAGTATAACCAGTTTCACATAATAGTACTACAGTGTTTCAAAGCAGTACAAAGATCAAGGCAGTTCCAATGGAAATGAAATGCAGTAGGTTCTTGAATTAAACTTTACTTTATGTATTCCGTGGCTGTGAGTAGTATTCATTCTGTTTCTATTGACTTACACTTCACCCTGTATAGTTATGCACATGTATATAACACAAAATACACAGAATAGTAAGTAAATGCATTCAACCGAAATGAGAGTAGAATATAATTTCTCTCAAACGACCTAGGTGCAAACTTGATGCAACCTTTATAATATACTTTTCATATCATTTAGAGTAGTCTGCAACCATTTCTATGTGTGTGCTACTGATGTTGACGAAGTTACTCTAAGCAATAAAACCAGTTTCACATAATAGTACTTCAGTGTTTCAAAGCAATACAAAGATCAAGGCAGTTCCAATGTAAATGCAATGCAGTAGGTTCTTGAATTCAACTTTACTTTATGTATTCAGTGGCTGTGAGTAGTATTCATTGTGTTTCTATTCACTTACACTTCACCCTGTATAGTTATGCACATGTACATAACACAAAATACACAGAATAGTAACTAATGCATTCACCTGACAAGAGAGTACAATATAATTTTACTCAATAGTATGTGCTAAGTTGATGCAACCTTTTCTAATATACTTTCCGTATCATTTAGAGTAGTCTGCAACCATTTCTATGAGTGTGCTACTGATGTTGACGAAGTTATTCTAAAGAGTATAACCAGTTTCACATAATAGTACTACAGTGTTTCAAAGCAGTACAAAGATCAAGGCAGTTCCAATGGAAATGAAATGCAGTAGTTTCTTGAATTCAACTTTACTTTATGTATTCCGTGGCTGTGAGTAGTATTCATTGTGTTTCTATTCACTTACACTTCACCCTGTATAGTTATGCACATGTACATAACACAAAATACACAGAATAGTAACTAATGCATTCACCTGACAAGAGAGTACAATATAATTTTACTCAATAGTATGTGCTAAGTTGATGCAACCTTTTCTAATATACTTTCCGTATCATTTAGAGTAGATCCGCAACCATTATTTTGTGTGTGCTACTGATGTTGGTGAAGTTACTCGAAGCAATATAACCAGTTTCACATAATAGAACTACATTGTTTCAAAGCAACAGAAGGATAAAGGCAGTTCTAATGTAAATGCAATGTAGTAGGTTCTTGAATTCAACTTTCCTTTATGTATTCAGTGGCTGTGAGTAGTATTCATTCTGTTTCTATTCACTTACACTTCACCCTGTATAGTTATGCACATGTATATAACACAAAATACACAGAATAGTAAGTAAATGCATTCAACCGAAATGAGAGTTGAATATAATTTCTCTCAAACGTCCTCGGTGCTAACTTGATGCAACCTTTTTAATATACTTTCCATATCATTTAGAGAAGTCTGCAACCATTTGTATGTGTGTGCTACTGATGTTGACGAAGTTACTCTAAGCAATATGACCGGTTTCACATAATAGTACTTCAGTGTTTGAAAGCAATACAAAGATCAAGGCAGTTCCAATGTAAATGCAATGCAGTAGGTTCTTGAATTCAACTTTATGTATTCCGTGGCTGTGAGTAGTACTCATTGTGTTTCAATTCACTTCACTTCACCCTCTATAGTTATGCACCTGTAAATAACACAAAATACACAGAATAGTAAGTAATGCATTCAACCGAAATGTGAGTAGAATATAATTTCCCTCAAACGTCCTAGGTGCTAACTTGATGCAACCCTTTTTAATATAGTTTCCATATCATTTAGAGTAGTCTGCAACCATTTCTATGTGTGTGCTACTGATGTTGACGGTTATTCTAAACAGTATAACCAGTTTCACATAATAGTACCACAGTGTTTCAAAGCAGTACAAAGATCAAGGCAGTTCCAATGGAAATGAAATGCAGTAGGTTCTTGAATTCAACTTTACTTTATGTATTCCGTGGCTGTGAGTAGTATTCATTGTGTTTCTATTCACTTACACTTCACCCTGTATAGTTATGCACATGTACATAACACAAAATACACAGAATAGTAACTAATGCATTCACCTGACAAGAGAGTACAATATAATTTTACTCAATAGTATGTGCTAAGTTGATGCAACCTTTTCTAATATACTTTCCGTATCATTTAGAGTAGATCCGCAACCATTTTTATGTGTGTGCTACTGATGTTGGTGAAGTTACTCGAAGCAATATAACCAGTTTCACATAATAGAACTACATTGTTTCAAAGCAACAGAAGGATAAAGGCAGTTCTAATGTAAATGCAATGTAGTAGGTTCTTGAATTCAACTTTACTTTATGTATTCAGTGGCTGTGAGTAGTATTCATTGTGTTTCTATTCACTTACACTTCACCCTGTATAGTTATGCACATGTACATAACACAAAATACACAGAATAGTAACTAATGCATTCACCTGACAAGAGAGTACAACATAATTTTACTCAATAGTATGTGCTGTTGATGCAACATTTTTTAATATACTTTCCATATCATTTAGAGTAGTCTGCATCCATTTCTATGTGTGTGCTACGAATGTTGACGAAGTTACTCTAAGCAATATAACCAGTTTCACATAATAGTACCAGTTTCAAAGCAATACAAAGATCAAGGCAGTTCCAATGTAAATGCAATGCAGTAGGTTCTTGAATTCAACATTATGTATTCTGTGGCTGTGAGTAGTATTCATTCTGTTTCTATTGACTTACACTTCACCCTGTATAGTTATGCACATGTATATAACACAAAATACACCGAATAGTAAGTAATGCATTCAACCGAAATGAGAGTAGAATATAATTTCTCTCAAACGTCCTAGGTGCTAACTTGATGCAACCTTTTTAATATACTTTTCATATCATTTAGAGTAGTCTGCAACCATTTCTATGTGTGTGCTACTGATGTTGACGAAGTTACTCTAAGCAATATAACCAGTTTCACATAATAGTACTTCAGTGTTTCAAAGCAATACAAAGATCAAGGCAGTTCCAATGTAAATGCAATGCAGTAGGTTCTTGAATTCAACTTTATGTATTCCGTGGCTGTTAGTACTCATATTATTTCTATTCACTTACACTTCACCCTGTATAGTTATGCACCTGTAAATAACACAAAATACACAGAATATTAAGTAATGCATTCAACCGAAATGTGAGTAGAATATAATTTCCCTCAAACGTCCTAGGTGCTAACTTGATGCAACCCTTTTTAATATAGTTTCCATATCTTTTAGAGTAGTCTGCAACCATTTCTATGTGTGTGCTACTGATGTTGACGAAGTTATTCTAAACAGTATAACCAGTTTCACATAATAGTACCGGTGTTTCAAAGCAGTACAAAGATCAAGGCAGTTCCAATGGAAATGAAATGCAGAAGGTTCTTGAATTCAACTTTACTTTATGTATTCCGTGGCTGTGAGTAGTATTCATTGTGTTTCTATTCACTTACACTTCACCCTGTATAGTTATGCACATGTACATAACACAAAATACACAGAATAGTAACTAATGCATTCACCTGACAAGAGAGTACAATATAATTTTACTCAATAGTATGTGCTAAGTTGATGCAACCTTTTCTAATATACTTTCCGTATCATTTAGAGTAGATCCGCAACCATTTTTATGTGTGTGCTACTGATGTTGGTGAAGTTACTCGAAGCAATATAACCAGTTTCACATAATAGAACTACATTGTTTCAAAGCAACAGAAGGATAAAGGCAGTTCTAATGTAAATGCAATGTAGAAGGTTCTTGAATTCAACTTTACTTTATGTATTCAGTGGCTGTGAGTAGTATTCATTGTGTTTATATTCACTTACACTTCACCCTGTATAGTTATGCACATGTACATAACACAAAATACACAGAATAGTAACTAATCCATTCACCTGACAAGAGAGTACAACATAATTTTACTCAATAGTATGTGCTAAGTTGATGCAACCATTTTTAATATACTTTCCATATCATTTAGAGTAGTCTGCAACCATTTCTAAGTGTGTGCTACTGATGTTGACGAAGATACTCTAAGCCATATAACCAGTTTCACATAATAGTACTTCAGTGTTTCAAAACAATACAAAGATCAAGGCAGTTCCAAAGTAAATGCAATGCAGTAGGTTCTTGAATTCAACTTTATGTATTCCGTGTCTGTGAGTAGTATTCATTGTGTATCTATTCACTTACACTTCACCCTGTATAGTTATGCACATGTATATAACACAAAATACACAGAATAGTAAGTAAATGCATTCAACCGAAATGAGAGTAGAATATAATTTCTCTCAAACGACCTAGGTGCTAACTTGATGCAACCTTTATAATATACTTTTCATATCATTTAGAGTAGTCTGCAACCATTTCTATGTGTGTGCTACTGATGTTGACGAAGTTACTCTAAGCAATAAAACCAGTTTCACATAATAGTACTTCAGTGTTTCAAAGCAATACAAAGATCAAGGCAGTTCCAATGTAAATGCAATGCAGTAGGTTCTTGAATTCAACTTTATGTATTCCGTGGCTGTTAGTACTCATATTATTTCTATTCACTTACACTTCACCCTGTATAGTTATGCACCTGTAAATAACACAAAATACACAGAATATTAAGTAATGCATTCAACCGAAATGTGAGTAGAATATAATTTCCCTCAAACGTCCTAGGTGCTAACTTGATGCAACCCTTTTTAATATAGTTTCCATATCTTTTAGAGTAGTCTGCAACCATTTCTATGTGTGTGCTACTGATGTTGACGAAGTTATTCTAAACAGTATAACCAGTTTCACATAATAGTACCGGTGTTTCAAAGCAGTACAAAGATCAAGGCAGTTCCAATGGAAATGAAATGCAGAAGGTTCTTGAATTCAACTTTACTTTATGTATTCCGTGGCTGTGAGTAGTATTCATTGTGTTTCTATTCACTTACACTTCACCCTGTATAGTTATGCACATGTACATAACACAAAATACACAGAATAGTAACTAATGCATTCACCTGACAAGAGAGTACAATATAATTTTACTCAATAGTATGTGCTAAGTTGATGCAACCTTTTCTAATATACTTTCCGTATCATTTAGAGTAGATCCGCAACCATTTTTATGTGTGTGCTACTGATGTTGGTGAAGTTACTCGAAGCAATATAACCAGTTTCACATAATAGAACTACATTGTTTCAAAGCAACAGAAGGATAAAGGCAGTTCTAATGTAAATGCAATGTAGAAGGTTCTTGAATTCAACTTTACTTTATGTATTCAGTGGCTGTGAGTAGTATTCATTGTGTTTATATTCACTTACACTTCACCCTGTATAGTTATGCACATGTACATAACACAAAATACACAGAATAGTAACTAATCCATTCACCTGACAAGAGAGTACAACATAATTTTACTCAATAGTATGTGCTAAGTTGATGCAACCATTTTTAATATACTTTCCATATCATTTAGAGTAGTCTGCAACCATTTCTAAGTGTGTGCTACTGATGTTGACGAAGATACTCTAAGCCATATAACCAGTTTCACATAATAGTACTTCAGTGTTTCAAAACAATACAAAGATCAAGGCAGTTCCAAAGTAAATGCAATGCAGTAGGTTCTTGAATTCAACTTTATGTATTCCGTGTCTGTGAGTAGTATTCATTGTGTATCTATTCACTTACACTTCACCCTGTATAGTTATGCACATGTATATAACACAAAATACACAGAATAGTAAGTAAATGCATTCAACCGAAATGAGAGTAGAATATAATTTCTCTCAAACGACCTAGGTGCTAACTTGATGCAACCTTTATAATATACTTTTCATATCATTTAGAGTAGTCTGCAACCATTTCTATGTGTGTGCTACTGATGTTGACGAAGTTACTCTAAGCAATAAAACCAGTTTCACATAATAGTACTTCAGTGTTTCAAAGCAATACAAAGATCAAGGCAGTTCCAATGTAAATGCAATGCAGTAGGTTCTTGAATTCAACTTTATGTATTCCGTGGCTGTTAGTACTCATATTATTTCTATTCACTTACACTTCACCCTGTATAGTTATGCACCTGTAAATAACACAAAATACACAGAATATTAAGTAATGCATTCAACCGAAATGTGAGTAGAATATAATTTCCCTCAAACGTCCTAGGTGCTAACTTGATGCAACCCTTTTTAATATAGTTTCCATATCATTTAGAGTAGTCTGCAACCATTTCTATGTGTGTGCTACTGATGTTGACGAAGTTATTCTAAACAGTATAACCAGTTTCACATAATAGTACCGGTGTTTCAAAGCAGTACAAAGATCAAGGCAGTTCCAATGGAAATGAAATGCAGAAGTTTCTTGAATTCAACTTTACTTTATGTATTCCGTGGCTGTGAGTAGTATTCATTGTGTTTCTATTCACTTACACTTCACCCTGTATAGTTATGCACATGTACATAACAGAAAATACACAGAATAGTAACTAATGCATTCACCTGACAAGAGAGTACAATATAATTTTACTCAATAGTATGTGCTAAGTTGATGCAACCTTTTCTAATATACTTTCCGTATCATTTAGAGTAGATCCGCAACCATTTTTATGTGTGTGCTACTGATGTTGGTGAAGTTACTCGAAGCAATATAACCAGTTTCACATAATAGAACTACATTGTTTCAAAGCAACAGAAGGATAAAGGCAGTTCTAATGTAAATGCAATGTAGAAGGTTCTTGAATTCAACTTTACTTTATGTATTCAGTGGCTGTGAGTAGTATTCATTGTGTTTATATTCACTTACACTTCACCCTGTATAGTTATGCACATGTACATAACACAAAATACACAGAATAGTAACTAATCCATTCACCTGACAAGAGAGTACAACATAATTTTACTCAATAGTATGTGCTAAGTTGATGCAACCATTTTTAATATACTTTCCATATCATTTAGAGTAGTCTGCAACCATTTCTAAGTGTGTGCTACTGATGTTGACGAAGTTACTCTAAGCAATAAAACCAGTTTCACATAATAGTACTTCAGTGTTTCAAAGCAATACAAAGATCAAGGCAGTTCCAATGTAAATGCAATGCAGTAGGTTCTTGAATTCAACTTTATGTATTCCGTGGCTGTGAGTAGTACTCATATTATTTCTATTCACTTACACTTCACCCTGTATAGTTATGCACCTGTAAATAACACAAAATACACAGAATATTAAGTAATGCATTCAACCGAAATGTGAGTAGAATATTATTTCCCTCAAACGTCCTAGGTGCTAACTTGATGCAACCCTTTTTAATATAGTTTCCATATCATTTAGAGTAGTCTGCAACCATTTCTATGAGTGTGCTACTGATGTTGACGAAGTTATTCTAAACAGTATAACCAGTTTCACATAATAGTACCAGTGTTTCAAAGCAGTACAAAGATCAAGGCAGTTCCAATGGAAATGAAATGCAGTAGTTTCTTGAATTCAACTTTACTTTATGTATTCCGTGGCTGTGAGTAGTATTCATTGTGTTTCTATTCACTTACACTTCACCCTGTATAGTTATGCACATGTACATAACACAAAATACACAGAATAGTAACTAATGCAATCACCTGACAAGAGAGTACAATATAATTTTACTCAATAGTATGTGCTAAGTTGATGCAACCTTTTCTAATATACTTTCCGTATCATTTAGAGTAGTCTGCAACCATTTCTATGAGTGTGCTACTGATGTTGACGAAGTTATTCTAAACAGTATAACCAGTTTCACATAATAGTACTACAGTGTTTCAAAGCAGTACAAAGATCAAGGCAGTTCCAATGGAAATGAAATGCAGTAGGTTCTTGAATTCAACTTTACTTTATGTATTCCGTGGCTGTGAGTAGTATTCATTGTGTTTCTATTCACTTACACTTCACCCTGTATAGTTATGCACATGTACATAACACAAAATACACAGAATAGTAACTAATGCATTCACCTGACAAGAGAGTACAATATAATTTTACTCAATAGTATGTGCTAAGTTGATGCAACCTTTTCTAATATACTTTCCGTATCATTTAGAGTAGATCCGCAACCATTTTTATGTGTGTGCTACTGATGTTGGTGAAGTTACTCGAAGCAATATAACCAGTTTCACATAATAGAACTACATTGTTTCAAAGCAACAGAAGGATAAAGGCAGTTCTAATGTAAATGCAATGTAGTAGGTTCTTGAATTCAACTTTACTTTATGTATTCAGTGGCTGTGAGTAGTATTCATTCTGTTTCTATTCACTTACACTTCACCCTGTATAGTTATGCACATGTATATAACACAAAATACACAGAATAGTAAGTAAATGCATTCAACCGAAATGAGAGTAGAATATAATTTCTCTCAAACGTCCTAGGTGCTAACTTGATGCAACCTTTTTAATATACTTTCCATATCATTTAGAGAAGTCTGCAACCATTTGTATGTGTGTGCTACTGATGTTGACGAAGTTACTCTAAGCAATATGACCGGTTTCACATAATAGTACTTCAGTGTTTGAAAGCAATACAAAGATCAAGGCAGTTCCAATGTAAATGCAATGCAGTAGGTTCTTGAATTCAACTTTATGTATTCCGTGGCTGTGAGTAGTACTCATATTATTTCTATTCACTTACACTTCACCCTGTATAGTTATGCACCTGTAAATAACACAAAATACACAGAATATTAAGTAATGCATTCAACCGAAATGTGAGTAGAATATAATTTCCCTCAAACGTCCTAGGTGCTAACTTGATGCAACCCTTTTTAATATAGTTTCCATATCATTTAGAGTAGTCTGCAACCATTTCTATGTGTGTGCTACTGATGTTGACGAAGTTATTCTAAACAGTATAACCAGTTTCACATAATAGTACCGGTGTTTCAAAGCAGTACAAAGATCAAGGCAGTTCCAATGGAAATGAAATGCAGAAGGTTCTTGAATTCAACTTTACTTTATGTATTCCGTGACTGTGAGTAGTATTCATTGTGTTTCTATTCACTTACACTTCACCCTGTATAGTTATGCACATGTACATAACACAAAATACACAGAATAGTAACTAATGCATTCACCTGACAAGAGAGTACAATATAATTTTACTCAATAGTATGTGCTAAGTTGATGCAACCTTTTCTAATATACTTTCCGTATCATTTAGAGTAGATCCGCAACCATTTTTATGTGTGTGCTACTGATGTTGGTGAAGTTACTCGAAGCAATATAACCAGTTTCACATAATAGTACCGGTGTTTCAAAGCAGTACAAAGATCAAGGCAGTTCCAATGGAAATGAAATGCAGAAGGTTCTTGAATTCAACTTTACTTTATGTATTCAGTGGCTGTGAGTAGTATTCATTGTGTTTCTATTCACTTACACTTCACCCTGTATAGTTATGCACCTGTAAATAACACAAAATACACAGAATAGTAACTAATGCATTCACCTGACGAGAGAGTACATTATAATTTTACTCAATAGTATGTGCTAAGTTGATGCAACCTTTTCTAATATACTTTCCGTATCATTTAGAGTAGATCCGCAACCATTTTTATGTGTGTGCTACTGATGTTGGTGAAGTTACTCGAAGCAATATAACCAGTTTCACATAATAGAACTACATTGTTTCAAAGCAACAGAAGGATAAAGGCAGTTCTAATGTAAATGCAATGTAGAAGGTTCTTGAATTCAACTTTACTTTATGTATTCAGTGGCTGTGAGTAGTATTCATTGTGTTTCTATTCACTTACACTTCACCCTGTATAGTTATGCACATGTACATAACACAAAATACACAGAATAGTAACTAATGCATTCACCTGACAAGAGAGTACAACATAATTTTACTCAATAGTATGTGCTAAGTTGATGCAACCATTTTTAATATACTTTCCATATCATTTAGAGTAGTCTGCGACCATTTCTAAGTGTGTGCTACTGATGTTGACGAAGATACTCTAAGCCATATAACCAGTTTCACATAATAGTACTTCAGTGTTTCAAAACAATACAAAGATCAAGGCAGTTCCAAAGTAAATGCAATGCAGTAGGTTCTTGAATTCAACTTTATGTATTCCGTGTCTGTGAGTAGTATTCATTGTGTATCTATTCACTTACACTTCACCCTGTATAGTTATGCACATGTATATATCACAAAATACACAGAATAGTAAGTAAATGCATTCAACCGAAATGAGAGTAGAATATAATTTCTCTCAAACGTCCTAGGTGCTAACTTGATGCAACCTTTTTAAAATACTTTCCATATCATTTAGAGTAGTCTGCAACCATTTCTATGTGTGTGCTACTGATGTTGACGAAGTTATTCTAAACAGTATAACCAGTTTCACATAATAGTACTACAGTGTTTCAAAGCAGTACAAAGATCAAGGCAGTTCCAATGGAAATGAAATGCAGTAGGTTCTTGAATTCAACTTTACTTTATGTATTCCGTGGCTGTGAGTAGTATTCATTGTGTTTCTATTCACTTACACTTCACCCTGTATAGTTATGCACATGTACATAACACAAAATGCACAGAATAGTAACTAATCCATTCACCTGACAAGAGAGTACAACATAATTTTACTCAATAGTATGTGCTAAGTTGATGCAACCATTTTTAATATACTTTCCATATCATTTAGAGTAGTCTGCAACCATTTCTAAGTGTGTGCTACTGATGTTGACGAAGATACTCTAAGCCATATAACCAGTTTCACATAATAGTACTTCAGTGTTTCAAAACAATACAAAGATCAAGGCAGTTCCAAAGTAAATGCAATGCAGTAGGTTCTTGAATTCAACTTTATGTATTCCGTGTCTGTGAGTAGTATTCATTGTGTATCTATTCACTTACACTTCACCCTGTATAGTTATGCACATGTATATAACACAAAATACACAGAATAGTAAGTAAATGCATTCAACCGAAATGAGAGTAGAATATAATTTCTCTCAAACGACCTAGGTGCTAACTTGATGCAACCTTTATAATATACTTTTCATATCATTTAGAGTAGTCTGCAACCATTTCTATGTGTGTGCTACTGATGTTGACGAAGTTACTCTAAGCAATAAAACCAGTTTCACATAATAGTACTTCAGTGTTTCAAAGCAATACAAAGATCAAGGCAGTTCCAATGTAAATGCAATGCAGTAGGTTCTTGAATTCAACTTTATGTATTCCGTGGCTGTTAGTACTCATATTATTTCTATTCACTTACACTTCACCCTGTATAGTTATGCACCTGTAAATAACACAAAATACACAGAATATTAAGTAATGCATTCAACCGAAATGTGAGTAGAATATAATTTCCCTCAAACGTCCTAGGTGCTAACTTGATGCAACCCTTTTTAATATAGTTTCCATATCATTTAGAGTAGTCTGCAACCATTTCTATGTGTGTGCTACTGATGTTGACGAAGTTATTCTAAACAGTATAACCAGTTTCACATAATAGTACCGGTGTTTCAAAGCAGTACAAAGATCAAGGCAGTTCCAATGGAAATGAAATGCAGAAGGTTCTTGAATTCAACTTTACTTTATGTATTCCGTGGCTGTGAGTAGTATTCATTGTGTTTCTATTCACTTACACTTCACCCTGTATAGTTATGCACATGTACATAACACAAAATACACAGAATAGTAACTAATGCATTCACCTGACAAGAGAGTACAATATAATTTTACTCAATAGTATGTGCTAAGTTGATGCAACCTTTTCTAATATACTTTCCGTATCATTTAGAGTAGATCCGCAACCATTTTTATGTGTGTGCTACTGATGTTGGTGAAGTTACTCGAAGCAATATAACCAGTTTCACATAATAGAACTACATTGTTTCAAAGCAACAGAAGGATAAAGGCAGTTCTAATGTAAATGCAATGTAGAAGGTTCTTGAATTCAACTTTACTTTATGTATTCAGTGGCTGTGAGTAGTATTCATTGTGTTTATATTCACTTACACTTCACCCTGTATAGTTATGCACATGTACATAACACAAAATACACAGAATAGTAACTAATGCAATCACCTGACAAGAGAGTACAATATAATTTTACTCAATAGTATGTGCTAAGTTGATGCAACCTTTTCTAATATACTTTCCGTATCATTTAGAGTAGTCTGCAACCATTTCTATGAGTGTGCTACTGATGTTGACGAAGTTATTCTAAACAGTATAACCAGTTTCACATAATAGTACTACAGTGTTTCAAAGCAGTACAAAGATCAAGGCAGTTCCAATGGAAATGAAATGCAGTAGGTTCTTGAATTCAACTTTACTTTATGTATTCCGTGGCTGTGAGTAGTATTCATTGTGTTTCTATTCACTTACACTTCACCCTGTATAGTTATGCACATGTACATAACACAAAATACACAGAATAGTAACTAATGCATTCACCTGACAAGAGAGTACAATATAATTTTACTCAATAGTATGTGCTAAGTTGATGCAACCTTTTCTAATATACTTTCCGTATCATTTAGAGTAGATCCGCAACCATTTTTATGTGTGTGCTACTGATGTTGGTGAAGTTACTCGAAGCAATATAACCAGTTTCACATAATAGAACTACATTGTTTCAAAGCAACAGAAGGATAAAGGCAGTTCTAATGTAAATGCAATGTAGTAGGTTCTTGAATTCAACTTTACTTTATGTATTCAGTGGCTGTGAGTAGTATTCATTCTGTTTCTATTCACTTACACTTCACCCTGTATAGTTATGCACATGTATATAACACAAAATACACAGAATAGTAAGTAAATGTATTCAACCGAAATGAGAGTAGAATATAATTTCTCTCAAACGTCCTAGGTGCTAACTTGATGCAACCTTTTTAATATACTTTCCATATCATTTAGAGAAGTCTGCAACCATTTGTATGTGTGTGCTACTGATGTTGACGAAGTTACTCTAAGCAATATGACCGGTTTCACATAATAGTACTTCAGTGTTTGAAAGCAATACAAAGATCAAGGCAGTTCCAATGTAAATGCAATGCAGTAGGTTCTTGAATTCAACTTTATGTATTCCGTGGCTGTGAGTAGTACTCATATTATTTCTATTCACTTACACTTCACCCTGTATAGTTATGCACCTGTAAATAACACAAAATACACAGAATATTAAGTAATGCATTCAACCGAAATGTGAGTAGAATATAATTTCCCTCAAACGTCCTAGGTGCTAACTTGATGCAACCCTTTTTAATATAGTTTCCATATCATTTAGAGTAGTCTGCAACCATTTCTATGTGTGTGCTACTGATGTTGACGAAGTTATTCTAAACAGTATAACCAGTTTCACATAATAGTACCGGTGTTTCAAAGCAGTACAAAGATCAAGGCAGTTCCAATGGAAATGAAATGCAGAAGGTTCTTGAATTCAACTTTACTTTATGTATTCCGTGACTGTGAGTAGTATTCATTGTGTTTCTATTCACTTACACTTCACCCTGTATAGTTATGCACATGTACATAACACAAAATACACAGAATAGTAACTAATGCATTCACCTGACAAGAGAGTACAATATAATTTTACTCAATAGTATGTGCTAAGTTGATGCAACCTTTTCTAATATACTTTCCGTATCATTTAGAGTAGATCCGCAACCATTTTTATGTGTGTGCTACTGATGTTGGTGAAGTTACTCGAAGCAATATAACCAGTTTCACATAATAGAACTACATTGTTTCAAAGCAACAGAAGGATAAAGGCAGTTCTAATGTAAATGCAATGTAGAAGGTTCTTGAATTCAACTTTACTTTATGTATTCAGTGGCTGTGAGTAGTATTCATTGTGTTTCTATTCACTTACACTTCACCCTGTATAGTTATGCACATGTACATAACACAAAATACACAGAATAGTAACTAATGCATTCACCTGACAAGAGAGTACAACATAATTTTACTCAATAGTATGTGCTAAGTTGATGCAACCATTTTTAATATACTTTCCATATCATTTAGAGTAGTCTGCGACCATTTCTAAGTGTGTGCTACTGATGTTGACGAAGATACTCTAAGCCATATAACCAGTTTCACATAATAGTACTTCAGTGTTTCAAAACAATACAAAGATCAAGGCAGTTCCAAAGTAAATGCAATGCAGTAGGTTCTTGAATTCAACTTTATGTATTCCGTGTCTGTGAGTAGTATTCATTGTGTATCTATTCACTTACACTTCACCCTGTATAGTTATGCACATGTATATATCACAAAATACACAGAATAGTAAGTAAATGCATTCAACCGAAATGAGAGTAGAATATAATTTCTCTCAAACGTCCTAGGTGCTAACTTGATGCAACCTTTTTAAAATACTTTCCATATCATTTAGAGTAGTCTGCAACCATTTCTATGTGTGTGCTACTGATGTTGACGAAGTTATTCTAAACAGTATAACCAGTTTCACATAATAGTACTACAGTGTTTCAAAGCAGTACAAAGATCAAGGCAGTTCCAATGGAAATGAAATGCAGTAGGTTCTTGAATTCAACTTTACTTTATGTATTCCGTGGCTGTGAGTAGTATTCATTGTGTTTCTATTCACTTACACTTCACCCTGTATAGTTATGCACATGTACATAACACAAAATGCACAGAATAGTAACTAATCCATTCACCTGACAAGAGAGTACAACATAATTTTACTCAATAGTATGTGCTAAGTTGATGCAACCATTTTTAATATACTTTCCATATCATTTAGAGTAGTCTGCAACCATTTCTAAGTGTGTGCTACTGATGTTGACGAAGATACTCTAAGCCATATAACCAGTTTCACATAATAGTACTTCAGTGTTTCAAAACAATACAAAGATCAAGGCAGTTCCAAAGTAAATGCAATGCAGTAGGTTCTTGAATTCAACTTTATGTATTCCGTGTCTGTGAGTAGTATTCATTGTGTATCTATTCACTTACACTTCACCCTGTATAGTTATGCACATGTATATAACACAAAATACACAGAATAGTAAGTAAATGCATTCAACCGAAATGAGAGTAGAATATAATTTCTCTCAAACGTCCTAGGTGCTAACTTGATGCAACCTTTTTAATATACTTTCCATATCATTTAGAGTAGTCTGCAACCATTTGTATGTGTGTGCTACTGATGTTGACGAAGTTACTCTAAGCAATATGACCAGTTTCACATAATAGTACTTCAGTGTTTGAAAGCAATACAAAGATCAAGGCAGTTCCAATGTAAATGCAATGCAGTAGGTTCTTGAATTCAACTTTATGTATTCCGTGGCTGTTAGTACTCATATTATTTCTATTCACTTACACTTCACCCTGTATAGTTATGCACCTGTAAATAACACAAAATACACAGAATATTAAGTAATGCATTCAACCGAAATGTGAGTAGAATATAATTTCCCTCAAACGTCCTAGGTGCTAACTTGATGCAACCCTTTTTAATATAGTTTCCATATCATTTAGAGTAGTCTGCAACCATTTCTATGTGTGTGCTACTGATGTTGACGAAGTTATTCTAAACAGTATAACCAGTTTCACATAATAGTACCGGTGTTTCAAAGCAGTACAAAGATCAAGGCAGTTCCAATGGAAATGAAATGCAGAAGGTTCTTGAATTCAACTTTACTTTATGTATTCCGTGGCTGTGAGTAGTATTCATTGTGTTTCTATTCACTTACACTTCACCCTGTATAGTTATGCACATGTACATAACACAAAATACACAGAATAGTAACTAATGCATTCACCTGACAAGAGAGTACAATATAATTTTACTCAATAGTATGTGCTAAGTTGATGCAACCTTTTCTAATATACTTTCCGTATCATTTAGAGTAGATCCGCAACCATTTTTATGTGTGTGCTACTGATGTTGGTGAAGTTACTCGAAGCAATATAACCAGTTTCACATAATAGAACTACATTGTTTCAAAGCAACAGAAGGATAAAGGCAGTTCTAATGTAAATGCAATGTAGAAGGTTCTTGAATTCAACTTTACTTTATGTATTCAGTGGCTGTGAGTAGTATTCATTGTGTTTATATTCACTTACACTTCACCCTGTATAGTTATGCACATGTACATAACACAAAATACACAGAATAGTAACTAATGCAATCACCTGACAAGAGAGTACAATATAATTTTACTCAATAGTATGTGCTAAGTTGATGCAACCTTTTCTAATATACTTTCCGTATCATTTAGAGTAGTCTGCAACCATTTCTATGAGTGTGCTACTGATGTTGACGAAGTTATTCTAAACAGTATAACCAGTTTCACATAATAGTACTACAGTGTTTCAAAGCAGTACAAAGATCAAGGCAGTTCCAATGGAAATGAAATGCAGTAGGTTCTTGAATTCAACTTTACTTTATGTATTCCGTGGCTGTGAGTAGTATTCATTGTGTTTCTATTCACTTACACTTCACCCTGTATAGTTATGCACATGTACATAACACAAAATACACAGAATAGTAACTAATGCATTCACCTGACAAGAGAGTACAATATAATTTTACTCAATAGTATGTGCTAAGTTGATGCAACCTTTTCTAATATACTTTCCGTATCATTTAGAGTAGATCCGCAACCATTTTTATGTGTGTGCTACTGATGTTGGTGAAGTTACTCGAAGCAATATAACCAGTTTCACATAATAGAACTACATTGTTTCAAAGCAACAGAAGGATAAAGGCAGTTCTAATGTAAATGCAATGTAGTAGGTTCTTGAATTCAACTTTACTTTATGTATTCAGTGGCTGTGAGTAGTATTCATTCTGTTTCTATTCACTTACACTTCACCCTGTATAGTTATGCACATGTATATAACACAAAATACACAGAATAGTAAGTAAATGTATTCAACCGAAATGAGAGTAGAATATAATTTCTCTCAAACGTCCTAGGTGCTAACTTGATGCAACCTTTTTAATATACTTTCCATATCATTTAGAGAAGTCTGCAACCATTTGTATGTGTGTGCTACTGATGTTGACGAAGTTACTCTAAGCAATATGACCGGTTTCACATAATAGTACTTCAGTGTTTGAAAGCAATACAAAGATCAAGGCAGTTCCAATGTAAATGCAATGCAGTAGGTTCTTGAATTCAACTTTATGTATTCCGTGGCTGTGAGTAGTACTCATATTATTTCTATTCACTTACACTTCACCCTGTATAGTTATGCACCTGTAAATAACACAAAATACACAGAATATTAAGTAATGCATTCAACCGAAATGTGAGTAGAATATAATTTCCCTCAAACGTCCTAGGTGCTAACTTGATGCAACCCTTTTTAATATAGTTTCCATATCATTTAGAGTAGTCTGCAACCATTTCTATGTGTGTGCTACTGATGTTGACGAAGTTATTCTAAACAGTATAACCAGTTTCACATAATAGTACCGGTGTTTCAAAGCAGTACAAAGATCAAGGCAGTTCCAATGGAAATGAAATGCAGAAGGTTCTTGAATTCAACTTTACTTTATGTATTCCGTGACTGTGAGTAGTATTCATTGTGTTTCTATTCACTTACACTTCACCCTGTATAGTTATGCACATGTACATAACACAAAATACACAGAATAGTAACTAATGCATTCACCTGACAAGAGAGTACAATATAATTTTACTCAATAGTATGTGCTAAGTTGATGCAACCTTTTCTAATATACTTTCCGTATCATTTAGAGTAGATCCGCAACCATTTTTATGTGTGTGCTACTGATGTTGCTGAAGTTACTCGAAGCAATATAACCAGTTTCACATAATAGAACTACATTGTTTCAAAGCAACAGAAGGATAAAGGCAGTTCTAATGTAAATGCAATGTAGAAGGTTCTTGAATTCAACTTTACTTTATGTATTCCGTGGCTGTGAGTAGTACTCATTGTGTTTCAATTCACTTCACTTCACCCTCTATAGTTATGCACCTGTAAATAACACAAAATACACAGAATATTAAGTAATGCATTCAACCGAAATGTGAGTAGAATATAATTTCCCTCAAACATCCTAGGTGCTAACTTGATGCAACCCTTTTTAATATAGTTTCCATATCATTTAGAGTAGTCTGCAACCATTTCTATGTGTGTGCTACTGATGTTGACGAAGTTATTCTAAACAGTATAACCAGTTTCACATAATAGTACCGGTGTTTCAAAGCAGTACAAAGATCAAGGCAGTTCCAATGGAAATGAAATGCAGAAGGTTCTTGAATTCAACTTTACTTTATGTATTCAGTGGCTGTGAGTAGTATTCATTGTGTTTCTATTCACTTACACTTCACCCTGTATAGTTATGCACCTGTAAATAACACAAAATACACAGAATAGTAACTAATGCATTCACCTGACAAGAGAGTACATTATAATTTTACTCAATAGTATGTGCTAAGTTGATGCAACCTTTTCTAATATACTTTCCGTATCATTTAGAGTAGATCCGCAACCATTTTTATGTGTGTGCTACTGATGTTGGTGAAGTTACTCGAAGCAATATAACCAGTTTCACATAATAGAACTACATTGTTTCAAAGCAACAGAAGGATAAAGGCAGTTCTAATGTAAATGCAATGTAGAAGGTTCTTGAATTCAACTTTACTTTATGTATTCAGTGGCTGTGAGTAGTATTCATTGTGTTTCTATTCACTTACACTTCACCCTGTATAGTTATGCACATGTACATAACACAAAATACACAGAATAGTAATTAATGCATTCACCTGACAAGAGAGTACAACATAATTTTACTCAATAGTATGTGCTAAGTTGATGCAACCATTTTTAATATACTTTCCATATCATTTAGAGTAGTCTGCGACCATTTCTAAGTGTGTGCTACTGATGTTGACGAAGATACTCTAAGCCATATAACCAGTTTCACATAATAGTACTTCAGTGTTTCAAAACAATACAAAGATCAAGGCAGTTCCAAAGTAAATGCAATGCAGTAGGTTCTTGAATTCAACTTTATGTATTCCGTGTCTGTGAGTAGTATTCATTGTGTATCTATTCACTTACACTTCACCCTGTATAGTTATGCACATGTATATAACACAAAATACACAGAATAGTAAGTAAATGCATTCAACCGAAATGAGAGTAGAATATAATTTCTCTCAAACGTCCTAGGTGCTAACTTGATGCAACCTTTTTAAAATACTTTCCATATCATTTAGAGTAGTCTGCAACCATTTCTATGTGTGTGCTACTGATGTTGACGAAGTTATTCTAAACAGTATAACCAGTTTCACATAATAGTACTACAGTGTTTCAAAGCAGTACAAAGATCAAGGCAGTTCCAATGGAAATGAAATGCAGTAGGTTCTTGAATTCAACTTTACTTTATGTATTCCGTGGCTGTGAGTAGTATTCATTGTGTTTCTATTCACTTACACTTCACCCTGTATAGTTATGCACATGTATATAACACAAAATACACAGAATAGTAAGTAAATGCATTCAACCGAAATGAGAGTAGAATATAATTTCTCTCAAACGACCTAGGTGCTAACTTGATGCAACCTTTATAATATACTTTTCATATCATTTAGAGTAGTCTGCAACCATTTCTATGTGTGTGCTACTGATGTTGACGAAGTTACTCTAAGCAATAAAACCAGTTTCACATAATAGTACTTCAGTGTTTCAAAGCAATACAAAGATCAAGGCAGTTCCAATGTAAATGCAATGCAGTAGGTTCTTGAATTCAACTTTATGTATTCCGTGGCTGTTAGTACTCATATTATTTCTATTCACTTACACTTCACCCTGTATAGTTATGCACCTGTAAATAACACAAAATACACAGAATATTAAGTAATGCATTCAACCGAAATGTGAGTAG
This sequence comes from Hemitrygon akajei, assembly GCF_048418815.1. Classification (NCBI taxonomy): domain Eukaryota; kingdom Metazoa; phylum Chordata; class Chondrichthyes; order Myliobatiformes; family Dasyatidae; genus Hemitrygon; species Hemitrygon akajei. The sequence continues at coordinate 6,734,024 of NC_133145.1, read as the reverse complement.
AATATAATTTCCCTCAAACGTCCTAGGTGCTAACTTGATGCAACCCTTTTTAATATAGTTTCCATATCATTTAGAGTAGTCTGCAACCATTTCTATGTGTGTGCTACTGATGTTGACGAAGTTATTCTAAACAGTATAACCAGTTTCACATAATAGTACCGGTGTTTCAAAGCAGTACAAAGATCAAGGCAGTTCCAATGGAAATGAAATGCAGAAGGTTCTTGAATTCAACTTTACTTTATGTATTCCGTGGCTGTGAGTAGTATTCATTGTGTTTCTATTCACTTACACTTCACCCTGTATAGTTATGCACATGTACATAACACAAAATACACAGAATAGTAACTAATGCATTCACCTGACAAGAGAGTACAATATAATTTTACTCAATAGTATGTGCTAAGTTGATGCAACCTTTTCTAATATACTTTCCGTATCATTTAGAGTAGATCCGCAACCATTTTTATGTGTGTGCTACTGATGTTGGTGAAGTTACTCGAAGCAATATAACCAGTTTCACATAATAGAACTACGTTGTTTCAAAGCAACAGAAGGATAAAGGCAGTTCTAATGTAAATGCAATGTAGAAGGTTCTTGAATTCAACTTTACTTTATGTATTCAGTGGCTGTGAGTAGTATTCATTGTGTTTATATTCACTTACACTTCACCCTGTATAGTTATGCACATGTACATAACACAAAATACACAGAATAGTAACTAATCCATTCACCTGACAAGAGAGTACAACATAATTTTACTCAATAGTATGTGCTAAGTTGATGCAACCATTTTTAATATACTTTCCATATCATTTAGAGTAGTCTGCAACCATTTCTAAGTGTGTGCTACTGATGTTGACGAAGATACTCTAAGCCATATAACCAGTTTCACATAATAGTACTTCAGTGTTTCAAAACAATACAAAGATCAAGGCAGTTCCAAAGTAAATGCAATGCAGTAGGTTCTTGAATTCAACTTTATGTATTCCGTGTCTGTGAGTAGTATTCATTGTGTATCTATTCACTTACACTTCACCCTGTATAGTTATGCACATGTATATAACACAAAATACACAGAATAGTAAGTAAATGCATTCAACCGAAATGAGAGTAGAATATAATTTCTCTCAAACGACCTAGGTGCTAACTTGATGCAACCTTTATAATATACTTTTCATATCATTTAGAGTAGTCTGCAACCATTTCTATGTGTGTGCTACTGATGTTGACGAAGTTACTCTAAGCAATAAAACCAGTTTCACATAATAGTACTTCAGTGTTTCAAAGCAATACAAAGATCAAGGCAGTTCCAATGTAAATGCAATGCAGTAGGTTCTTGAATTCAACTTTATGTATTCCGTGGCTGTGAGTAGTACTCATATTATTTCTATTCACTTACACTTCACCCTGTATAACTATAACCTGTAAATACCAAAAATACACAGAATATTAAGTAATGCATTCAACCGAAATGTGAGTAGAATATTATTTCCCTCAAACGTCCTAGGTGCTAACTTGATGCAACCCTTTTTAATATAGTTTCCATATCATTTAGAGTAGTCTGCAACCATTTCTATGAGTGTGCTACTGATGTTGACGAAGTTATTCTAAACAGTATAACCAGTTTCACATAATAGTACCAGTGTTTCAAAGCAGTACAAAGATCAAGGCAGTTCCAATGGAAATGAAATGCAGTAGTTTCTTGAATTCAACTTTACTTTATGTATTCCGTGGCTGTGAGTAGTATTCATTGTGTTTCTATTCACTTACACTTCACCCTGTATAGTTATGCACATGTACATAACACAAAATACACAGAATAGTAACTAATGCAATCACCTGACAAGAGAGTACAATATAATTTTACTCAATAGTATGTGCTAAGTTGATGCAACCTTTTCTAATATACTTTCCGTATCATTTAGAGTAGTCTGCAACCATTTCTATGAGTGTGCTACTGATGTTGACGAAGTTATTCTAAACAGTATAACCAGTTTCACATAATAGTACTACAGTGTTTCAAAGCAGTACAAAGATCAAGGCAGTTCCAATGGAAATGAAATGCAGTAGGTTCTTGAATTCAACTTTACTTTATGTATTCCGTGGCTGTGAGTAGTATTCATTGTGTTTCTATTCACTTACACTTCACCCTGTATAGTTATGCACATGTACATAACACAAAATACACAGAATAGTAACTAATGCATTCACCTGACAAGAGAGTACAATATAATTTTACTCAATAGTATGTGCTAAGTTGATGCAACCTTTTCTAATATACTTTCCGTATCATTTAGAGTAGATCCGCAACCATTTTTATGTGTGTGCTACTGATGTTGGTGAAGTTACTCGAAGCAATATAACCAGTTTCACATAATAGAACTACATTGTTTCAAAGCAACAGAAGGATAAAGGCAGTTCTAATGTAAATGCAATGTAGTAGGTTCTTGAATTCAACTTTACTTTATGTATTCAGTGGCTGTGAGTAGTATTCATTCTGTTTCTATTCACTTACACTTCACCCTGTATAGTTATGCACATGTATATAACACAAAATACACAGAATAGTAAGTAAATGTATTCAACCGAAATGAGAGTAGAATATAATTTCTCTCAAACGTCCTAGGTGCTAACTTGATGCAACCTTTTTAATATACTTTCCATATCATTTAGAGAAGTCTGCAACCATTTGTATGTGTGTGCTACTGATGTTGACGAAGTTACTCTAAGCAATATGACCGGTTTCACATAATAGTACTTCAGTGTTTGAAAGCAATACAAAGATCAAGGCAGTTCCAATGTAAATGCAATGCAGTAGGTTCTTGAATTCAACTTTATGTATTCCGTGGCTGTGAGTAGTACTCATATTATTTCTATTCACTTACACTTCACCCTGTATAGTTATGCACCTGCAAATAACACAAAATACACAGAATATTAAGTAATGCATTCAACCGAAATGTGAGTAGAATATAATTTCCCTCAAACGTCCTAGGTGCTAACTTGATGCAACCCTTTTTAATATAGTTTCCATATCATTTAGAGTAGTCTGCAACCATTTCTATGTGTGTGCTACTGATGTTGACGAAGTTATTCTAAACAGTATAACCAGTTTCACATAATAGTACCGGTGTTTCAAAGCAGTACAAAGATCAAGGCAGTTCCAATGGAAATGAAATGCAGAAGGTTCTTGAATTCAACTTTACTTTATGTATTCCGTGACTGTGAGTAGTATTCATTGTGTTTCTATTCACTTACACTTCACCCTGTATAGTTATGCACATGTACATAACACAAAATACACAGAATAGTAACTAATGCATTCACCTGACAAGAGAGTACAATATAATTTTACTCAATAGTATGTGCTAAGTTGATGCAACCTTTTCTAATATACTTTCCGTATCATTTAGAGTAGATCCGCAACCATTTTTATGTGTGTGCTACTGATGTTGGTGAAGTTACTCGAAGCAATATAACCAGTTTCACATAATAGAACTACATTGTTTCAAAGCAACAGAAGGATAAAGGCAGTTCTAATGTAAATGCAATGTAGAAGGTTCTTGAATTCAACTTTACTTTATGTATTCCGTGGCTGTGAGTAGTACTCATTGTGTTTCAATTCACTTCACTTCACCCTCTATAGTTATGCACCTGTAAATAACACAAAATACACAGAATATTAAGTAATGCATTCAACCGAAATGTGAGTAGAATATAATTTCCCTCAAACATCCTAGGTGCTAACTTGATGCAACCCTTTTTAATATAGTTTCCATATCATTTAGAGTAGTCTGCAACCATTTCTATGTGTGTGCTACTGATGTTGACGAAGTTATTCTAAACAGTATAACCAGTTTCACATAATAGTACCGGTGTTTCAAAGCAGTACAAAGATCAAGGCAGTTCCAATGGAAATGAAATGCAGAAGGTTCTTGAATTCAACTTTACTTTATGTATTCAGTGGCTGTGAGTAGTATTCATTGTGTTTCTATTCACTTACACTTCACCCTGTATAGTTATGCACCTGTAAATAACACAAAATACACAGAATAGTAACTAATGCATTCACCTGACAAGAGAGTACATTATAATTTTACTCAATAGTATGTGCTAAGTTGATGCAACCTTTTCTAATATACTTTCCGTATCATTTAGAGTAGATCCGCAACCATTTTTATGTGTGTGCTACTGATGTTGGTGAAGTTACTCGAAGCAATATAACCAGTTTCACATAATAGAACTACATTGTTTCAAAGCAACAGAAGGATAAAGGCAGTTCTAATGTAAATGCAATGTAGAAGGTTCTTGAATTCAACTTTACTTTATGTATTCAGTGGCTGTGAGTAGTATTCATTGTGTTTCTATTCACTTACACTTCACCCTGTATAGTAATGCACATGTACATAACACAAAATACACAGAATAGTAACTAATGCATTCACCTGACAAGAGAGAACAACATAATTTTACTCAATAGTATGTGCTAAGTTGATGCAACCATTTTTAATATACTTTCCATATCATTTAGAGTAGTCTGCGACCATTTCTAAGTGTGTGCTACTGATGTTGACGAAGATACTCTAAGCCATATAACCAGTTTCACATAATAGTACTTCAGTGTTTCAAAACAATACAAAGATCAAGGCAGTTCCAAAGTAAATGCAATGCAGTAGGTTCTTGAATTCAACTTTATGTATTCCGTGTCTGTGAGTAGTATTCATTGTGTATCTATTCACTTACACTTCACCCTGTATAGTTATGCACATGTATATAACACAAAATACACAGAATAGTAAGTAAATGCATTCAACCGAAATGAGAGTAGAATATAATTTCTCTCAAACGTCCTAGGTGCTAACTTGATGCAACCTTTTTAAAATACTTTCCATATCATTTAGAGTAGTCTGCAACCATTTCTATGTGTGTGCTACTGATGTTGACGAAGTTATTCTAAACAGTATAACCAGTTTCACATAATAGTACTACAGTGTTTCAAAGCAGTACAAAGATCAAGGCAGTTCCAATGGAAATGAAATGCAGTAGGTTCTTGAATTCAACTTTACTTTATGTATTCCGTGGCTGTGAGTAGTATTCATTGTGTTTCTATTCACTTACACTTCACCCTGTATAGTTATGCACATGTACATAACACAAAATGCACAGAATAGTAACTAATGCATTCACCTGACAAGAGAGTACAATATAATTTTACTCAATAGTATGTGCTAAGTTGATGCAACCTTTTCTAATATACTTTCCGTATCATTTAGAGTAGATCCGCAACCATTTTTATGTGTGTGCTACTGATGTTGGTGAAGTTACTCGAAGCAATATAACCAGTTTCACATAATAGAACTACATTGTTTCAAAGCAACAGAAGGATAAAGGCAGTTCTAATGTAAATGCAATGTAGTAGGTTCTTGAATTCAACTTTACTTTATGTATTCAGTGGCTGTGAGTAGTATTCATTCTGTTTCTATTCACTTACACTTCACCCTGTATAGTTATGCACATGTATATAACACAAAATACAGAGAATAGTAAGTAAATGCATTCAACCGAAATGAGAGTAGAATATAATTTCTCTCAAACGTCCTAGGTGCTAACTTGATGCAACCTTTTTAATATACTTTCCATATCATTTAGAGAAGTCTGCAACCATTTGTATGTGTGTGCTACTGATGTTGACGAAGTTACTCTAAGCAATATGACCGGTTTCACATAATAGTACTTCAGTGTTTGAAAGCAATACAAAGATCAAGGCAGTTCCAATGTAAATGCAATGCAGTAGGTTCTTGAATTCAACTTTATGTATTCCGTGGCTGTGAGTAGTACTCATTGTGTTTCAATTCACTTCACTTCACCCTCTATAGTTATGCACCTGTAAATAACACAAAATACACAGAATAGTAAGTAATGCATTCAACCGAAATGTGAGTAGAATATAATTTGCCTCAAACGTCCTAGGTGCTAACTTGATGCAACCCTTTTTAATATAGTTTCCATATCATTTAGAGTAGTCTGCAACCATTTCTATGTGTGTGCTACTGATGTTGACGAAGTTATTCTAAACAGTATAACCAGTTTCACATAATAGTACTACAGTGTTTCAAAGCAGTACAAAGATCAAGGCAGTTCCAATGGAAATGAAATGCAGTAGGTTCTTGAATTAAACTTTACTTTATGTATTCCGTGGCTGTGAGTAGTATTCATTCTGTTTCTATTGACTTACACTTCACCCTGTATAGTTATGCACATGTATATAACACAAAATACACAGAATAGTAAGTAAATGCATTCAACCGAAATGAGAGTAGAATATAATTTCTCTCAAACGACCTAGGTGCTAACTTGATGCAACCTTTATAATATACTTTTCATATCATTTAGAGTAGTCTGCAACCATTTCTATGTGTGTGCTACTGATGTTGACGAAGTTACTCTAAGCAATAAAACCAGTTTCACATAATAGTACTTCAGTGTTTCAAAGCAATACAAAGATCAAGGCAGTTCCAATGTAAATGCAATGCAGTAGGTTCTTGAATTCAACTTTATGTATTCCGTGGCTGTGAGTAGTACTCATATTATTTCTATTCACTTACACTTCACCCTGTATAGTTATGCACCTGTAAATAACACAAAATACACAGAATATTAAGTAATGCATTCAACCGAAATGTGAGTAGAATATAATTTCCCTCAAACGTCCTAGGTGCTAACTTGATGCAACCCTTTTTAATATAGTTTCCATATCATTTAGAGTAGTCTGCAACCATTTCTATGAGTGTGCTACTGATGTTGACGAAGTTATTCTAAACAGTATAACCAGTTTCACATAATAGTACCAGTGTTTCAAAGCAGTACAAAGATCAAGGCAGTTCCAATGGGAATGAAATGCAGTAGTTTCTTGAATTCAACTTTACTTTATGTATTCCGTGGCTGTGAGTAGTATTCATTGTGTTTCTATTCACTTACACTTCACCCTGTATAGTTATGCACATGTACATAACACAAAATACACAGAATAGTAACTAATGCATTCACCTGACAAGAGAGTACAACATAATTTTACTCAATAGTATGTGCTAAGTTGATGCAACCATTTTTAATATACTTTCCATATCATTTAGAGTAGTCTGCGACCATTTCTAAGTGTGTGCTACTGATGTTGACGAAGATACTCTAAGCCATATAACCAGTTTCACATAATAGTACTTCAGTGTTTCAAAACAATACAAAGATCAAGGCAGTTCCAAAGTAAATGCAATGCAGTAGGTTCTTGAATTCAACTTTATGTATTCCGTGTCTGTGAGTAGTATTCATTGTGTATCTATTCACTTACACTTCACCCTGTATAGTTATGCACATGTATATAACACAAAATACACAGAATAGTAAGTAAATGCATTCAACCGAAATGAGAGTAGAATATAATTTCTCTCAAACGTCCTAGGTGCTAACTTGATGCAACCTTTTTAAAATACTTTCCATATCATTTAGAGTAGTCTGCAACCATTTCTATGTGTGTGCTACTGATGTTGACGAAGTTATTCTAAACAGTATAACCAGTTTCACATAATAGTACTACAGTGTTTCAAAGCAGTACAAAGATCAAGGCAGTTCCAATGGAAATGAAATGCAGTAGTTTCTTGAATTCAACTTTACTTTATGTATTCAGTGGCTGTGAGTAGTATTCATTCTGTTTCTATTCACTTACACTTCACCCTGTATAGTTATGCACATGTATATAACACAAAATACACAGAATAGTAAGTAAATGCATTCAACCGAAATGAGAGTAGAATATAATTTCTCTCAAACGTCCTAGGTGCTAACTTGATGCAACCTTTTTAATATACTTTCCATATCATTTAGAGAAGTCTGCAACCATTTGTATGTGTGTGCTACTGATGTTGACGAAGTTACTCTAAGCAATATGACCGGTTTCACATAATAGTACTTCAGTGTTTGAAAGCAATACAAAGATCAAGGCAGTTCCAATGTAAATGCAATGCAGTAGGTTCTTGAATTCAACTTTATGTATTCCGTGGCTGTGAGTAGTACTCATTGTGTTTCAATTCACTTCACTTCACCCTCTATAGTTATGCACCTGTAAATAACACAAAATACACAGAATAGTAAGTAATGCATTCAACCGAAATGTGAGTAGAATATAATTTCCCTCAAACGTCCTAGGTGCTAACTTGATGCAACCCTTTTTAATATAGTTTCCATATCATTTAGAGTAGTCTGCAACCATTTCTATGTGTGTGCTACTGATGTTGACGAAGTTATTCTAAACAGTATAACCAGTTTCACATAATAGTACTACAGTGTTTCAAAGCAGTACAAAGATCAAGGCAGTTCCAATGGAAATGAAATGCAGTAGGTTCTTGAATTAAACTTTACTTTATGTATTCCGTGGCTGTGAGTAGTATTCATTCTGTTTCTATTGACTTACACTTCACCCTGTATAGTTATGCACATGTATATAACACAAAATACACAGAATAGTAAGTAAATGCATTCAACCGAAATGAGAGTAGAATATAATTTCTCTCAAACGACCTAGGTGCTAACTTGATGCAACCTTTATAATATACTTTTCATATCATTTAGAGTAGTCTGCAACCATTTCTATGTGTGTGCTACTGATGTTGACGAAGTTACTCTAAGCAATAAAACCAGTTTCACATAATAGTACTTCAGTGTTTCAAAGCAATACAAAGATCAAGGCAGTTCCAATGTAAATGCAATGCAGTAGGTTCTTGAATTCAACTTTATGTATTCCGTGGCTGTGAGTAGTACTCATATTATTTCTATTCACTTACACTTCACCCTGTATAGTTATGCACCTGTAAATAACACAAAATACACAGAATATTAAGTAATGCATTCAACCGAAATGTGAGTAGAATATAATTTCCCTCAAACGTCCTAGGTGCTAACTTGATGCAACCCTTTTTAATATAGTTTCCATATCATTTAGAGTAGTCTGCAACCATTTCTATGAGTGTGCTACTGATGTTGACGAAGTTATTCTAAACAGTATAACCAGTTTCACATAATAGTACCAGTGTTTCAAAGCAGTACAAAGATCAAGGCAGTTCCAATGGGAATGAAATGCAGTAGTTTCTTGAATTCAACTTTACTTTATGTATTCCGTGGCTGTGAGTAGTATTCATTGTGTTTCTATTCACTTACACTTCACCCTGTATAGTTATGCACATGTACATAACACAAAATACACAGAATAGTAACTAATGCATTCACCTGACAAGAGAGTACAACATAATTTTACTCAATAGTATGTGCTAAGTTGATGCAACCATTTTTAATATACTTTCCATATCATTTAGAGTAGTCTGCGACCATTTCTAAGTGTGTGCTACTGATGTTGACGAAGATACTCTAAGCCATATAACCAGTTTCACATAATAGTACTTCAGTGTTTCAAAACAATACAAAGATCAAGGCAGTTCCAAAGTAAATGCAATGCAGTAGGTTCTTGAATTCAACTTTATGTATTCCGTGTCTGTGAGTAGTATTCATTGTGTATCTATTCACTTACACTTCACCCTGTATAGTTATGCACATGTATATAACACAAAATACACAGAATAGTAAGTAAATGCATTCAACCGAAATGAGAGTAGAATATAATTTCTCTCAAACGTCCTAGGTGCTAACTTGATGCAACCTTTTTAAAATACTTTCCATATCATTTAGAGTAGTCTGCAACCATTTCTATGTGTGTGCTACTGATGTTGACGAAGTTATTCTAAACAGTATAACCAGTTTCACATAATAGTACTACAGTGTTTCAAAGCAGTACAAAGATCAAGGCAGTTCCAATGGAAATGAAATGCAGTAGTTTCTTGAATTCAACTTTACTTTATGTATTCAGTGGCTGTGAGTAGTATTCATTCTGTTTCTATTCACTTACACTTCACCCTGTATAGTTATGCACATGTATATAACACAAAATACACAGAATAGTAAGTAAATGCATTCAACCGAAATGAGAGTAGAATATAATTTCTCTCAAACGTCCTAGGTGCTAACTTGATGCAACCTTTTTAATATACTTTCCATATCATTTAGAGAAGTCTGCAACCATTTGTATGTGTGTGCTACTGATGTTGACGAAGTTACTCTAAGCAATATGACCGGTTTCACATAATAGTACTTCAGTGTTTGAAAGCAATACAAAGATCAAGGCAGTTCCAATGTAAATGCAATGCAGTAGGTTCTTGAATTCAACTTTATGTATTCCGTGGCTGTGAGTAGTACTCATTGTGTTTCAATTCACTTCACTTCACCCTCTATAGTTATGCACCTGTAAATAACACAAAATACACAGAATAGTAAGTAATGCATTCAACCGAAATGTGAGTAGAATATAATTTCCCTCAAACGTCCTAGGTGCTAACTTGATGCAACCCTTTTTAATATAGTTTCCATATCATTTAGAGTAGTCTGCAACCATTTCTATGTGTGTGCTACTGATGTTGACGAAGTTATTCTAAACAGTATAACCAGTTTCACATAATAGTACTACAGTGTTTCAAAGCAGTACAAAGATCAAGGCAGTTCCAATGGAAATGAAATGCAGTAGGTTCTTGAATTAAACTTTACTTTATGTATTCCGTGGCTGTGAGTAGTATTCATTCTGTTTCTATTGACTTACACTTCACCCTGTATAGTTATGCACATGTATATAACACAAAATACACAGAATAGTAAGTAAATGCATTCAACCGAAATGAGAGTAGAATATAATTTCTCTCAAACGACCTAGGTGCTAACTTGATGCAACCTTTATAATATACTTTTCATATCATTTAGAGTAGTCTGCAACCATTTCTATGTGTGTGCTACTGATGTTGACGAAGTTACTCTAAGCAATAAAACCAGTTTCACATAATAGTACTTCAGTGTTTCAAAGCAATACAAAGATCAAGGCAGTTCCAATGTAAATGCAATGCAGTAGGTTCTTGAATTCAACTTTATGTATTCCGTGGCTGTGAGTAGTACTCATATTATTTCTATTCACTTACACTTCACCCTGTATAGTTATGCACCTGTAAATAACACAAAATACACAGAATATTAAGTAATGCATTCAACCGAAATGTGAGTAGAATATAATTTCCCTCAAACGTCCTAGGTGCTAACTTGATGCAACCCTTTTTAATATAGTTTCCATATCATTTAGAGTAGTCTGCAACCATTTCTATGAGTGTGCTACTGATGTTGACGAATTTATTCTAAACAGTATAACCAGTTTCACATAATAGTACCAGTGTTTCAAAGCAGTACAAAGATCAAGGCAGTTCCAATGGGAATGAAATGCAGTAGTTTCTTGAATTCAACTTTACTTTATGTATTCCGTGGCTGTGAGTAGTATTCATTGTGTTTCTATTCACTTACACTTCACCCTGTATAGTTATTCACATGTACATAACACAAAATACACAGAATAGTAACTAATGCATTCACCTGACAAGAGAGTACAATATAATTTTACTCAATAGTATGTGCTAAGTTGATGCAACCTTTTCTAATATACTTTCCGTATCATTTAGAGTAGTCTGCAACCATTTCTATGAGTGTGCTACTGATGTTGACGAAGTTATTCTAAACAGTATAACCAGTTTCACATAATAGTACTACAGTGTTTCAAAGCAGTACAAAGATCAAGGCAGTTCCAATGGAAATGAAATGCAGTAGGTTCTTGAATTCAACTTTACTTTATGTATTCCGTGGCTGTGAGTAGTATTCATTGTGTTTCTATTCACTTACACTTCACCCTGTATAGTTATGCACATGTACATAACACAAAATACACAGAATAGTAACTAATGCATTCACCTGACAAGAGAGTACAATATAATTTTACTCAATAGTATGTGCTAAGTTGATGCAACCTTTTCTAATATACTTTCCGTATCATTTAGAGTAGATCCGCAACCATTTTTATGTGTGTGCTACTGATGTTGGTGAAGTTACTCGAAGCAATATAACCAGTTTCACATAATAGAACTACATTGTTTCAAAGCAACAGAAGGATAAAGGCAGTTCTAATGTAAATGCAATGTAGTAGGTTCTTGAATTCAACTTTACTTTATGTATTCAGTGGCTGTGAGTAGTATTCATTCTGTTTCTATTCACTTACACTTCACCCTGTATAGTTATGCACATGTATATAACACAAAATACACAGAATAGTAAGTAAATGCATTCAACCGAAATGAGAGTAGAATATAATTTCTCTCAAACGTCCTAGGTGCTAACTTGATGCAACCTTTTTAATATACTTTCCATATCATTTAGAGAAGTCTGCAACCATTTGTATGTGTGTGCTACTGATGTTGACGAAGTTACTCTAAGCAATATGACCGGTTTCACATAATAGTACTTCAGTGTTTGAAAGCAATACAAAGATCAAGGCAGTTCCAATGTAAATGCAATGCAGTAGGTTCTTGAATTCAACTTTATGTATTCCGTGGCTGTGAGTAGTACTCATTGTGTTTCAATTCACTTCACTTCACCCTCTATAGTTATGCACCTGTAAATAACACAAAATACACAGAATAGTAAGTAATGCATTCAACCGAAATGTGAGTAGAATATAATTTCCCTCAAACGTCCTAGGTGCTAACTTGATGCAACCCTTTTTAATATAGTTTCCATATCATTTAGAGTAGTCTGCAACCATTTCTATGTGTGTGCTACTGATGTTGACGAAGTTATTCTAAACAGTATAACCAGTTTCACATAATAGTACTACAGTGTTTCAAAGCAGTACAAAGATCAAGGCAGTTCCAATGGAAATGAAATGCAGTAGGTTCTTGAATTAAACTTTACTTTATGTATTCCGTGGCTGTGAGTAGTATTCATTCTGTTTCTATTGACTTACACTTCACCCTGTATAGTTATGCACATGTATATAACACAAAATACACAGAATAGTAAGTAAATGCATTCAACCGAAATGAGAGTAGAATATAATTTCTCTCAAACGACCTAGGTGCTAACTTGATGCAACCTTTATAATATACTTTTCATATCATTTAGAGTAGTCTGCAACCATTTCTATGTGTGTGCTACTGATGTTGACGAAGTTACTCTAAGCAATAAAACCAGTTTCACATAATAGTACTTCAGTGTTTCAAAGCAATACAAAGATCAAGGCAGTTCCAATGTAAATGCAATGCAGTAGGTTCTTGAATTCAACTTTATGTATTCCGTGGCTGTGAGTAGTACTCATATTATTTCTATTCACTTACACTTCACCCTGTATAGTTATGCACCTGTAAATAACACAAAATACACAGAATATTAAGTAATGCATTCAACCGAAATGTGAGTAGAATATAATTTCCCTCAAACGTCCTAGGTGCTAACTTGATGCAACCCTTTTTAATATAGTTTCCATATCATTTAGAGTAGTCTGCAACCATTTCTATGAGTGTGCTACTGATGTTGACGAAGTTATTCTAAACAGTATAACCAGTTTCACATAATAGTACCAGTGTTTCAAAGCAGTACAAAGATCAAGGCAGTTCCAATGGGAATGAAATGCAGTAGTTTCTTGAATTCAACTTTACTTTATGTATTCCGTGGCTGTGAGTAGTATTCATTGTGTTTCTATTCACTTACACTTCACCCTGTATAGTTATTCACATGTACATAACACAAAATACACAGAATAGTAACTAATGCATTCACCTGACAAGAGAGTACAATATAATTTTACTCAATAGTATGTGCTAAGTTGATGCAACCTTTTCTAATATACTTTCCGTATCATTTAGAGTAGTCTGCAACCATTTCTATGAGTGTGCTACTGATGTTGACGAAGTTATTCTAAACAGTATAACCAGTTTCACATAATAGTACTACAGTGTTTCAAAGCAGTACAAAGATCAAGGCAGTTCCAATGGAAATGAAATGCAGTAGGTTCTTGAATTCAACTTTACTTTATGTATTCCGTGGCTGTGAGTAGTATTCATTGTGTTTCTATTCACTTACACTTCACCCTGTATAGTTATGCACATGTACATAACACAAAATACACAGAATAGTAACTAATGCATTCACCTGACAAGAGAGTACAATATAATTTTACTCAATAGTATGTGCTAAGTTGATGCAACCTTTTCTAATATACTTTCCGTATCATTTAGAGTAGATCCGCAACCATTTTTATGTGTGTGCTACTGATGTTGGTGAAGTTACTCGAAGCAATATAACCAGTTTCACATAATAGAACTACATTGTTTCAAAGCAACAGAAGGATAAAGGCAGTTCTAATGTAAATGCAATGTAGTAGGTTCTTGAATTCAACTTTACTTTATGTATTCAGTGGCTGTGAGTAGTATTCATTCTGTTTCTATTCACTTACACTTCACCCTGTATAGTTATGCACATGTATATAACACAAAATACACAGAATAGTAAGTAAATGCATTCAACCGAAATGAGAGTAGAATATAATTTCTCTCAAACGTCCTAGGTGCTAACTTGATGCAACCTTTTTAATATACTTTCCATATCATTTAGAGAAGTCTGCAACCATTTGTATGTGTGTGCTACTGATGTTGACGAAGTTACTCTAAGCAATATGACCGGTTTCACATAATAGTACTTCAGTGTTTGAAAGCAATACAAAGATCAAGGCAGTTCCAATGTAAATGCAATGCAGTAGGTTCTTGAATTCAACTTTATGTATTCCGTGGCTGTGAGTAGTACTCATTGTGTTTCAATTCACTTCACTTCACCCTCTATAGTTATGCACCTGTAAATAACACAAAATACACAGAATAGTAAGTAATGCATTCAACCGAAATGTGAGTAGAATATAATTTCCCTCAAACGTCCTAGGTGCTAACTTGATGCAACCCTTTTTAATATAGTTTCCATATCATTTAGAGTAGTCTGCAACCATTTCTATGTGTGTGCTACTGATGTTGACGAAGTTATTCTAAACAGTATAACCAGTTTCACATAATAGTACTACAGTGTTTCAAAGCAGTACAAAGATCAAGGCAGTTCCAATGGAAATGAAATGCAGTAGGTTCTTGAATTAAACTTTACTTTATGTATTCCGTGGCTGTGAGTAGTATTCATTCTGTTTCTATTGACTTACACTTCACCCTGTATAGTTATGCACATGTATATAACACAAAATACACAGAATAGTAAGTAAATGCATTCAACCGAAATGAGAGTAGAATATAATTTCTCTCAAACGACCTAGGTGCTAACTTGATGCAACCTTTATAATATACTTTTCATATCATTTAGAGTAGTCTGCAACCATTTCTATGTGTGTGCTACTGATGTTGACGAAGTTACTCTAAGCAATAAAACCAGTTTCACATAATAGTACTTCAGTGTTTCAAAGCAATACAAAGATCAAGGCAGTTCCAATGTAAATGCAATGCAGTAGGTTCTTGAATTCAACTTTATGTATTCCGTGGCTGTGAGTAGTACTCATATTATTTCTATTCACTTACACTTCACCCTGTATAGTTATGCACCTGTAAATAACACAAAATACACAGAATATTAAGTAATGCATTCAACCGAAATGTGAGTAGAATATAATTTCCCTCAAACGTCCTAGGTGCTAACTTGATGCAACCCTTTTTAATATAGTTTCCATATCATTTAGAGTAGTCTGCAACCATTTCTATGAGTGTGCTACTGATGTTGACGAAGTTATTCTAAACAGTATAACCAGTTTCACATAATAGTACCAGTGTTTCAAAGCAGTACAAAGATCAAGGCAGTTCCAATGGGAATGAAATGCAGTAGTTTCTTGAATTCAACTTTACTTTATGTATTCCGTGGCTGTGAGTAGTATTCATTGTGTTTCTATTCACTTACACTTCACCCTGTATAGTTATTCACATGTACATAACACAAAATACACAGAATAGTAACTAATGCATTCACCTGACAAGAGAGTACAATATAATTTTACTCAATAGTATGTGCTAAGTTGATGCAACCTTTTCTAATATACTTTCCGTATCATTTAGAGTAGTCTGCAACCATTTCTATGAGTGTGCTACTGATGTTGACGAAGTTATTCTAAACAGTATAACCAGTTTCACATAATAGTACTACAGTGTTTCAAAGCAGTACAAAGATCAAGGCAGTTCCAATGGAAATGAAATGCAGTAGGTTCTTGAATTCAACTTTACTTTATGTATTCCGTGGCTGTGAGTAGTATTCATTGTGTTTCTATTCACTTACACTTCACCCTGTATAGTTATGCACATGTACATAACACAAAATACACAGAATAGTAACTAATGCATTCACCTGACAAGAGAGTACAATATAATTTTACTCAATAGTATGTGCTAAGTTGATGCAACCTTTTCTAATATACTTTCCGTATCATTTAGAGTAGATCCGCAACCATTTTTATGTGTGTGCTACTGATGTTGGTGAAGTTACTCGAAGCAATATAACCAGTTTCACATAATAGAACTACATTGTTTCAAAGCAACAGAAGGATAAAGGCAGTTCTAATGTAAATGCAATGTAGTAGGTTCTTGAATTCAACTTTACTTTATGTATTCAGTGGCTGTGAGTAGTATTCATTCTGTTTCTATTCACTTACACTTCACCCTGTATAGTTATGCACATGTATATAACACAAAATACACAGAATAGTAAGTAAATGCATTCAACCGAAATGAGAGTAGAATATAATTTCTCTCAAACGTCCTAGGTGCTAACTTGATGCAACCTTTTTAATATACTTTCCATATCATTTAGAGAAGTCTGCAACCATTTGTATGTGTGTGCTACTGATGTTGACGAAGTTACTCTAAGCAATATGACCGGTTTCACATAATAGTACTTCAGTGTTTGAAAGCAATACAAAGATCAAGGCAGTTCCAATGTAAATGCAATGCAGTAGGTTCTTGAATTCAACTTTATGTATTCCGTGGCTGTGAGTAGTACTCATTGTGTTTCAATTCACTTCACTTCACCCTCTATAGTTATGCACCTGTAAATAACACAAAATACACAGAATAGTAAGTAATGCATTCAACCGAAATGTGAGTAGAATATAATTTCCCTCAAACGTCCTAGGTGCTAACTTGATGCAACCCTTTTTAATATAGTTTCCATATCATTTAGAGTAGTCTGCAACCATTTCTATGTGTGTGCTACTGATGTTGACGAAGTTATTCTAAACAGTATAACCAGTTTCACATAATAGTACTACAGTGTTTCAAAGCAGTACAAAGATCAAGGCAGTTCCAATGGAAATGAAATGCAGTAGGTTCTTGAATTAAACTTTACTTTATGTATTCCGTGGCTGTGAGTAGTATTCATTCTGTTTCTATTGACTTACACTTCACCCTGTATAGTTATGCACATGTATATAACACAAAATACACAGAATAGTAAGTAAATGCATTCAACCGAAATGAGAGTAGAATATAATTTCTCTCAAACGACCTAGGTGCTAACTTGATGCAACCTTTATAATATACTTTTCATATCATTTAGAGTAGTCTGCAACCATTTCTATGTGTGTGCTACTGATGTTGACGAAGTTACTCTAAGCAATAAAACCAGTTTCACATAATAGTACTTCAGTGTTTCAAAGCAATACAAAGATCAAGGCAGTTCCAATGTAAATGCAATGCAGTAGGTTCTTGAATTCAACTTTATGTATTCCGTGGCTGTGAGTAGTACTCATATTATTTCTATTCACTTACACTTCACCCTGTATAGTTATGCACCTGTAAATAACACAAAATACACAGAATATTAAGTAATGCATTCAACCGAAATGTGAGTAGAATATAATTTCCCTCAAACGTCCTAGGTGCTAACTTGATGCAACCCTTTTTAATATAGTTTCCATATCATTTAGAGTAGTCTGCAACCATTTCTATGAGTGTGCTACTGATGTTGACGAAGTTATTCTAAACAGTATAACCAGTTTCACATAATAGTACCAGTGTTTCAAAGCAGTACAAAGATCAAGGCAGTTCCAATGGGAATGAAATGCAGTAGTTTCTTGAATTCAACTTTACTTTATGTATTCCGTGGCTGTGAGTAGTATTCATTGTGTTTCTATTCACTTACACTTCACCCTGTATAGTTATTCACATGTACATAACACAAAATACACAGAATAGTAACTAATGCATTCACCTGACAAGAGAGTACAATATAATTTTACTCAATAGTATGTGCTAAGTTGATGCAACCTTTTCTAATATACTTTCCGTATCATTTAGAGTAGATCCGCAACCATTTTTATGTGTGTGCTACTGATGTTGGTGAAGTTACTCGAAGCAATATAACCAGTTTCACATAATAGAACTACATTGTTTCAAAGCAACAGAAGGATAAAGGCAGTTCTAATGTAAATGCAATGTAGTAGGTTCTTGAATTCAACTTTACTTTATGTATTCAGTGGCTGTGAGTAGTATTCATTGTGTTTCTATTCACTTACACTTCACCCTGTATAGTTATGCACATGTACATAACACAAAATACACAGAATAGTAACTAATGCATTCACCTGACAAGAGAGTACAACATAATTTTACTCAATAGTATGTGCTGTTGATGCAACATTTTTTAATATACTTTCCATATCATTTAGAGTAGTCTGCATCCATTTCTATGTGTGTGCTACGAATGTTGACGAAGTTACTCTAAGCAATATAACCAGTTTCACATAATAGTACCAGTTTCAAAGCAATACAAAGATCAAGGCAGTTCCAATGTAAATGCAATGCAGTAGGTTCTTGAATTCAACATTATGTATTCTGTGGCTGTGAGTAGTATTCATTCTGTTTCTATTGACTTACACTTCACCCTGTATAGTTATGCACATGTATATAACACAAAATACACCGAATAGTAAGTAAATGCATTCAACCGAAATGAGAGTAGAATATAATTTCTCTCAAACGTCCTAGGTGCTAACTTGATGCAACCTTTTTAATATACTTTTCATATCATTTAGAGTAGTCTGCAACCATTTCTATGTGTGTGCTACTGATGTTGACGAAGTTACTCTAAGCAATATAACCAGTTTCACATAATAGTACTTCAGTGTTTCAAAGCAATACAAAGATCAAGGCAGTTCCAATGTAAATGCAATGCAGTAGGTTCTTGAATTCAACTTTATGTATTCCGTGGCTGTTAGTACTCATATTATTTCTATTCACTTACACTTCACCCTGTATAGTTATGCACCTGTAAATAACACAAAATACACAGAATATTAAGTAATGCATTCAACCGAAATGTGAGTAGAATATAATTTCCCTCAAACGTCCTAGGTGCTAACTTGATGCAACCCTTTTTAATATAGTTTCCATATCATTTAGAGTAGTCTGCAACCATTTCTATGTGTGTGCTACTGATGTTGACGAAGTTATTCTAAACAGTATAACCAGTTTCACATAATAGTACCGGTGTTTCAAAGCAGTACAAAGATCAAGGCAGTTCCAATGGAAATGAAATGCAGAAGGTTCTTGAATTCAACTTTACTTTATGTATTCCGTGGCTGTGAGTAGTATTCATTGTGTTTCTATTCACTTACACTTCACCCTGTATAGTTATGGACATGTACATAACAGAAAATACACAGAATAGTAACTAATGCATTCACCTGACAAGAGAGTACAATATAATTTTACTCAATAGTATGTGCTAAGTTGATGCAACCTTTTCTAATATACTTTCCGTATCATTTAGAGTAGATCCGCAACCATTTTTATGTGTGTGCTACTGATGTTGGTGAAGTTACTCGAAGCAATATAACCAGTTTCACATAATAGAACTACATTGTTTCAAAGCAACAGAAGGATAAAGGCAGTTCTAATGTAAATGCAATGTAGAAGGTTCTTGAATTCAACTTTACTTTATGTATTCAGTGGCTGTGAGTAGTATTCATTGTGTTTATATTCACTTACTCTTCACCCTGTATAGTTATGCACATGTACATAACACAAAATACACACAATAGTAACTAATCCATTCACCTGACAAGAGAGTACAACATAATTTTACTCAATAGTATGTGCTAAGTTGATGCAACCATTTTTAATATACTTTCCATATCATTTAGAGTAGTCTGCAACCATTTCTAAGTGTGTGCTACTGATGTTGACGAAGATACTCTAAGCCATATAACCAGTTTCACATAATAGTACTTCAGTGTTTCAAAACAATACAAAGATCAAGGCAGTTCCAAAGTAAATGCAATGCAGTAGGTTCTTGAATTCAACTTTATGTATTCCGTGTCTGTGAGTAGTATTCATTGTGTATCTATTCACTTACACTTCACCCTGTATAGTTATGCACATGTATATAACACAAAATACACAGAATAGTAAGTAAATGCATTCAACCGAAATGAGAGTAGAATATAATTTCTCTCAAACGACCTAGGTGCTAACTTGATGCAACCTTTATAATATACTTTTCATTTCATTTAGAGTAGTCTGCAACCATTTCTATGTGTGTGCTACTGATGTTGACGAAGTTACTCTAAGCAATAAAACCAGTTTCACATAATAGTACTTCAGTGTTTCAAAGCAATACAAAGATCAAGGCAGTTCCAATGTAAATGCAATGCAGTAGGTTCTTGAATTCAACTTTATGTATTCCGTGGCTGTGAGTAGTACTCATATTATTTCTATTCACTTACACTTCACCCTGTATAGTTATGCACCTGTAAATAACACAAAATACACAGAATATTAAGTAATGCATTCAACCGAAATGTGAGTAGAATATTATTTCCCTCAAACGTCCTAGGTGCTAACTTGATGCAACCCTTTTTAATATAGTTTCCATATCATTTAGAGTAGTCTGCAACCATTTCTATGAGTGTGCTACTGATGTTGACGAAGTTATTCTAAACAGTATAACCAGTTTCACATAATAGTACCAGTGTTTCAAAGCAGTACAAAGATCAAGGCAGTTCCAATGGAAATGAAATGCAGTAGTTTCTTGAATTCAACTTTACTTTATGTATTCCGTGGCTGTGAGTAGTATTCATTGTGTTTCTATTCACTTACACTTCACCCTGTATAGTTATGCACATGTACATAACACAAAATACACAGAATAGTAACTAATGCATTCACCTGACAAGAGAGTACAATATAATTTTACTCAATAGTATGTGCTAAGTTGATGCAACCTTTTCTAATATACTTTCCGTATCATTTAGAGTAGTCTGCAACCATTTCTATGTGTGCTACTGATGTTGACGAAGTTATTCTAAACAGTATAACCAGTTTCACATAATAGTACTACAGTGTTTCAAAGCAGTACAAAGATCAAGGCAGTTCCAATGGAAATGAAATGCAGTAGGTTCTTGAATTCAACTTTACTTTATGTATTCCGTGGCTGTGAGTAGTATTCATTGTGTTTCTATTCACTTACACTTCACCCTGTATAATTATGCACATGTACATAACACAAAATACACAGAATAGTAACTAATGCATTCACCTGACAAGAGAGTACAATATAATTTTACTCAATAGTATGTGCTAAGTTGATGCAACCTTTTCTAATATACTTTCCGTATCATTTAGAGTAGATCCGCAACCATTTTTATGTGTGTGCTACTGATGTTGACGAAGATACTCTAAGCCATATAACCAGTTTCACATAATAGTACTTCAGTTTCAAAACAATACAAAGATCAAGGCAGTTCCAAAGTAAATGCAATGCAGTAGGTTCTTGAATTCAACTTTATGTATTCCGTGTCTGTGAGTAGTATTCATTGTGTATCTATTCACTTACACTTCACCCTGTATAGTTATGCACATGTATATAACACAAAATACACAGAATAGTAAGTAAATGCATTCAACCGAAATGAGAGTAGAATATAATTTCTCTCAAACGTCCTAGGTGCTAACTTGATGCAACCTTTTTAAAATACTTTCCATATCATTTAGAGTAGTCTGCAACCATTTCTATGTGTGTGCTACTGATGTTGACGAAGTTATTCTAAACAGTATAACCAGTTTCACATAATAGTACTACAGTGTTTCAAAGCAGTACAAAGATCAAGGCAGTTCCAATGGAAATGAAATGCAGTAGGTTCTTGAATTCAACTTTACTTTATGTATTCCGTGGCTGTGAGTAGTATTCATTGTGTTTCTATTCACTTACACTTCACCCTGTATAGTTATGCACATGTACATAACACAAAATACACAGAATAGTAACTAATGCATTCACCTGACAAGAGAGTACAATATAATTTTACTCAATAGTATGTGCTAAGTTGATGCAACCTTTTCTAATATACTTTCCGTATCATTTAGAGTAGATCCGCAACCATTTTTATGTGTGTGCTACTGATGTTGGTGAAGTTACTCGAAGCAATATAACCAGTTTCACATAATAGAACTACATTGTTTCAAAGTAACAGAAGGATAAAGGCAGTTCTAATGTAAATGCAATGTAGTAGGTTCTTGAATTCAACTTTACTTTATGTATTCAGTGGCTGTGAGTAGTATTCATTCTGTTTCTATTCACTTACACTTCACCCTGTATAGTTATGCACATGTATATAACACAAAATACACAGAATAGTAAGTAAATGCATTCAACCGAAATGAGAGTAGAATATAATTTCTCTCAAACGTCCTAGGTGCTAACTTGATGCAACCTTTTTAATATACTTTCCATATCATTTAGAGAAGTCTGCAACCATTTGTATGTGTGTGCTACTGATGTTGACGAAGTTACTCTAAGCAATATGACCGGTTTCACATAATAGTACTTCAGTGTTTGAAAGCAATACAAAGATCAAGGCAGTTCCAATGTAAATGCAATGCAGTAGGTTCTTGAATTCAACTTTATGTATTCCGTGGCTGTGAGTAGTACTCATTGTGTTTCAATTCACTTCACTTCACCCTCTATAGTTATGCACCTGTAAATAACACAAAATACACAGAATAGTAAGTAATGCATTCAACCGAAATGTGATTAGAATATAATTTCCCTCAAACGTCCTAGGTGCTAACTTGATGCAACCCTTTTTAATATAGTTTCCATATCATTTAGAGTAGTCTGCAACCATTTCTATGTGTGTGCTACTGATGTTGACGAAGTTATTCTAAACAGTATAACCAGTTTCACATAATAGTACTACAGTGTTTCAAAGCAGTACAAAGATCAAGGCAGTTCCAATGGAAATGAAATGCAGTAGGTTCTTGAATTAAACTTTACTTTATGTATTCCGTGGCTGTGAGTAGTATTCATTCTGTTTCTATTGACTTACACTTCACCCTGTATAGTTATGCACATGTATATAACACAAAATACACAGAATAGTAAGTAAATGCATTCAACCGAAATGAGAGTAGAATATAATTTCTCTCAAACGACCTAGGTGCTAACTTGATGCAACCTTTATAATATACTTTTCATATCATTTAGAGTAGTCTGCAACCATTTCTATGTGTGTGCTACTGATGTTGACGAAGTTACTCTAAGCAATAAAACCAGTTTCACATAATAGTACTTCAGTGTTTCAAAGCAATACAAAGATCAAGGCAGTTCCAATGTAAATGCAATGCAGTAGGTTCTTGAATTCAACTTTATGTATTCCGTGGCTGTGAGTAGTACTCATATTATTTCTATTCACTTACACTTCACCCTGTATAGTTATGCACCTGTAAATAACACAAAATACACAGAATATTAAGTAATGCATTCAACCGAAATGTGAGTAGAATATAATTTCCCTCAAACGTCCTAGGTGCTAACTTGATGCAACCATTTTTAATATAGTTTCCATATCATTTAGAGTAGTCTGCAACCATTTCTATGAGTGTGCTACTGATGTTGACGAAGTTATTCTAAACAGTATAACCAGTTTCACATAATAGTACCAGTGTTTCAAAGCAGTACAAAGATCAAGGCAGTTCCAATGGAAATGAAATGCAGTAGTTTCTTGAATTCAACTTTACTTTATGTATTCCGTGGCTGTGAGTAGTATTCATTGTGTTTCTATTCACTTACACTTCACCCTGTATAGTTATGCACATGTACATAACACAAAATACACAGAATAGTAACTAATGCATTCACCTGACAAGAGAGTACAATATAATTTTACTCAATAGTATGTGCCAAGTTGATGCAACCTTTTCTAATATACTTTCCGTATCATTTAGAGTAGATCCGCAACCATTTTTATGTGTGTGCTACTGATGTTGGTGAAGTTACTCGAAGCAATATAACCAGTTTCACATAATAGAACTACATTGTTTCAAAGCAACAGAAGGATAAAGGCAGTTCTAATGTAAATGCAATGTAGTAGGTTCTTGAATTCAACTTTACTTTATGTATTCAGTGGCTGTGAGTAGTATTCATTGTGTTTCTATTCACTTACACTTCACCCTGTATAGTTATGCACATG
The DNA here is from genome assembly GCF_048418815.1 of Hemitrygon akajei. Lineage (NCBI taxonomy): Eukaryota > Metazoa > Chordata > Chondrichthyes > Myliobatiformes > Dasyatidae > Hemitrygon > Hemitrygon akajei. Next base: position 6,709,564 of record NC_133145.1, on the reverse strand, counting down.
TACATAACACAAAATACACAGAATAGTAACTAATGCATTCACCTGACAAGAGAGTACAACATAATTTTACTCAATAGTATGTGCTGTTGATGCAACATTTTTTAATATACTTTCCATATCATTTAGAGTAGTCTGCATCCATTTCTATGTGTGTGCTACGAATGTTGACGAAGTTACTCTAAGCAATATAACCAGTTTCACATAATAGTACCAGTTTCAAAGCAATACAAAGATCAAGGCATTTCCAATGTAAATGCAATGCAGTAGGTTCTTGAATTCAACATTATGTATTCTGTGGCTGTGAGTAGTATTCATTCTGTTTCTATTGACTTACACTTCACCCTGTATAGTTATGCACATGTATATTACACAAAATACACCGAATAGTAAGTAAATGCATTCAACCGAAATGAGAGTAGAATATAATTTCTCTCAAACGTCCTAGGTGCTAACTTGATGCAACCTTTTTAATATACTTTTCATATCATTTAGAGTAGTCTGCAACCATTTCTATGTGTGTGCTACTGATGTTGACGAAGTTACTCTAAGCAATATAACCAGTTTCACATAATAGTACTTCAGTGTTTCAAAGCAATACAAAGATCAAGGCAGTTCCAATGTAAATGCAATGCAGTAGGTTCTTGAATTCAACTTTATGTATTCCGTGGCTGTTAGTACTCATATTATTTCTATTCACTTACACTTCACCCTGTATAGTTATGCACCTGTAAATAACACAAAATACACAGAATATTAAGTAATGCATTCAACCGAAATGTGAGTAGAATATAATTTCCCTCAAATGTCCTAGGTGCTAACTTGATGCAACCCTTTTTAATATAGTTTCCATATCATTTAGAGTAGTCTGCAACCATTTCTATGTGTGTGCTACTGTTGTTGACGAAGTTATTCTAAACAGTATAACCAGTTTCACATAATAGTACCGGTGTTTCAAAGCAGTACAAAGATCAAGGCAGTTCCAATGGAAATGAAATGCAGAAGGTTCTTGAATTCAACTTTACTTTATGTATTCCGTGGCTGTGAGTAGTATTCATTGTGTTTCTATTCACTTACACTTCACCCTGTATAGTTATGCACATGTACATAACACAAAATACACAGAATAGTAACTAATGCATTCACCTGACAAGAGAGTACAATATAATTTTACTCAATAGTATGTGCTAAGTTGATGCAACCTTTTCTAATATACTTTCCGTATCTTTTAGAGTAGTCTGCAACCATTTCTATGAGTGTGCTACTGATGTTGACGAAGTTATTCTAAACAGTATAACCAGTTTCACATAATAGTACTACAGTGTTTCAAAGCAGTACAAAGATCAAGGCAGTTCCAATGGAAATGAAATGCAGTAGGTTCTTGAATTCAACTTTACTTTATGTATTCCGTGGCTGTGAGTAGTATTCATTGTGTTTCTATTCACTTACACTTCACCCTGTATAGTTATGCACATGTACATAACACAAAATACACAGAATAGTAACTAATGCATTCACCTGACAAGAGAGTACAATATAATTTTACTCAATAGTATGTGCTAAGTTGATGCAACCTTTTCTAATATACTTTCCGTATCATTTAGAGTAGATCCGCAACCATTTTTATGTGTGTGCTACTGATGTTGGTGAAGTTACTCGAAGCAATATAACCAGTTTCACATAATAGAACTACATTGTTTCAAAGCAACAGAAGGATAAAGGCAGTTCTAATGTAAATGCAATGTAGTAGGTTCTTGAATTCAACTTTACTTTATGTATTCAGTGGCTGTGAGTAGTATTCATTCTGTTTCTATTCACTTACACTTCACCCTGTATAGTTATGCACATGTATATAACACAAAATACACAGAATAGTAAGTAAATGCATTCAACCGAAATGAGAGTTGAATATAATTTCTCTCAAACGTCCTAGGTGCTAACTTGATGCAACCTTTTTAATATACTTTCCATATCATTTAGAGAAGTCTGCAACCATTTGTATGTGTGTGCTACTGATGTTGACGAAGTTACTCTAAGCAATATGACCGGTTTCACATAATAGTACTTCAGTGTTTGAAAGCAATACAAAGATCAAGGCAGTTCCAATGTAAATGCAATGCAGTAGGTTCTTGAATTCAACTTTATGTATTCCGTGGCTGTGAGTAGTACTCATTGTGTTTCAATTCACTTCACTTCACCCTCTATAGTTATGCACCTGTAAATAACACAAAATACACAGAATAGTAAGTAATGCATTCAACCGAAATGTGAGTAGAATATAATTTCCCTCAAACGTCCTAGGTGCTAACTTGATGCAACCCTTTTTAATATAGTTTCCATATCATTTAGAGTAGTCTGCAACCATTTCTATGTGTGTGCTACTGATGTTGACGAAGTTATTCTAAACAGTATAACCAGTTTCACATAATAGTACCACAGTGTTTCAAAGCAGTACAAAGATCAAGGCAGTTCCAATGGAAATGAAATGCAGTAGGTTCTTGAATTCAACTTTACTTTATGTATTCCGTGGCTGTGAGTAGTATTCATTGTGTTTCTATTCACTTACACTTCACCCTGTATAGTTATGCACATGTACATAACACAAAATACACAGAATAGTAACTAATGCATTCACCTGACAAGAGAGTACAATATAATTTTACTCAATAGTATGTGCTAAGTTGATGCAACCTTTTCTAATATACTTTCCGTATCATTTAGAGTAGATCCGCAACCATTTTTATGTGTGTGCTACTGATGTTGGTGAAGTTACTCGAAGCAATATAACCAGTTTCACATAATAGAACTACATTGTTTCAAAGCAACAGAAGGATAAAGGCAGTTCTAATGTAAATGCAATGTAGTAGGTTCTTGAATTCAACTTTACTTTATGTATTCAGTGGCTGTGAGTAGTATTCATTGTGTTTCTATTCACTTACACTTCACCCTGTATAGTTATGCACATGTACATAACACAAAATACACAGAATAGTAACTAATGCATTCACCTGACAAGAGAGTAGAACATAATTTTACTCAATAGTATGTGCTGTTGATGCAACATTTTTTAATATACTTTCCATATCATTTAGAGTAGTCTGCATCCATTTCTATGTGTGTGCTACGAATGTTGACGAAGTTACTCTAAGCAATATAACCAGTTTCACATAATAGTACCAGTTTCAAAGCAATACAAAGATCAAGGCAGTTCCAATGTAAATGCAATGCAGTAGGTTCTTGAATTCAACATTATGTATTCTGTGGCTGTGAGTAGTATTCATTCTGTTTCTATTGACTTACACTTCACCCTGTATAGTTATGCACATGAATATAACACAAAATACACCGAATAGTAAGTAAATGCATTCAACCGAAATGAGAGTAGAATATAATTTCTCTCAAACGTCCTAGGTGCTAACTTGATGCAACCTTTTTAATATACTTTTCATATCATTTAGAGTAGTCTGCAACCATTTCTATGTGTGTGCTACTGATGTTGACGAAGTTACTCTAAGCAATATAACCAGTTTCACATAATAGTACTTCAGTGTTTCAAAGCAATACAAAGATCAAGGCAGTTCCAATGTAAATGCAATGCAGTAGGTTCTTGAATTCAACTTTATGTATTCCGTGGCTGTTAGTACTCATATTATTTCTATTCACTTACACTTCACCCTGTATAGTTATGCACCTGTAAATAACACAAAATACACAGAATATTAAGTAATGCATTCAACCGAAATGTGAGTAGAATATAATTTCCCTCAAACGTCCTAGGTGCTAACTTGATGCAACCCTTTTTAATATAGTTTCCATATCATTTAGAGTAGTCTGCAACCATTTCTATGTGTGTGCTACTGATGTTGACGAAGTTATTCTAAACAGTATAACCAGTTTCACATAATAGTACCGGTGTTTCAAAGCAGTACAAAGATCAAGGCAGTTCCAATGGAAATGAAATGCAGAAGGTTCTTGAATTCAACTTTACTTTATGTATTCCGTGGCTGTGAGTAGTATTCATTGTGTTTCTATTCACTTACACTTCACCCTGTATAGTTATGCACATGTACATAACAGAAAATACACAGAATAGTAACTAATGCATTCACCTGACAAGAGAGTACAATATAATTTTACTCAATAGTATGTGCTAAGTTGATGCAACCTTTTCTAATATACTTTCCGTATCATTTAGAGTAGATCCGCAACCATTTTTATGTGTGTGCTACTGATGTTGGTGAAGTTACTCGAAGCAATATAACCAGTTTCACATAATAGAACTACATTGTTTCAAAGCAACAGAAGGATAAAGGCAGTTCTAATGTAAATGCAATGTAGAAGGTTCTTGAATTCAACTTTACTTTATGTATTCAGTGGCTGTGAGTAGTATTCATTGTGTTTATATTCACTTACACTTCACCCTGTATAGTTATGCACATGTACATAACACAAAATACACAGAATAGTAACTAATCCATTCACCTGACAAGAGAGTACAACATAATTTTACTCAATAGTATGTGCTAAGTTGATGCAACCATTTTTAATATACTTTCCATATCATTTAGAGTAGTCTGCAACCATTTCTAAGTGTGTGCTACTGATGTTGACGAAGATACTCTAAGCCATATAACCAGTTTCACATAATAGTACTTCAGTGTTTCAAAACAATACAAAGATCAAGGCAGTTCCAAAGTAAATGCAATGCAGTAGGTTCTTGAATTCAACTTTATGTATTCCGTGTCTGTGAGTAGTATTCATTGTGTATCTATTCACTTACACTTCACCCTGTATAGTTATGCACATGTATATAACACAAAATACACAGAATAGTAAGTAAATGCATTCAACCGAAATGAGAGTAGAATATAATTTCTCTCAAACGACCTAGGTGCTAACTTGATGCCACCTTTATAATATACTTTTCATATCATTTAGAGTAGTCTGCAACCATTTCTATGTGTGTGCTACTGATGTTGACGAAGTTACTCTAAGCAATAAAACCAGTTTCACATAATAGTACTTCAGTGTTTCAAAGCAATACAAAGATCAAGGCAGTTCCAATGTAAATGCAATGCAGTAGGTTCTTGAATTCAACTTTATGTATTCCGTGGCTGTGAGTAGTACTCATATTATTTCTATTCACTTACACTTCACCCTGTATAGTTATGCACCTGTAAATAACACAAAATACACAGAATATTAAGTAATGCATTCAACCGAAATGTGAGTAGAATATAATTTCCCTCAAACGTCCTAGGTGCTAACTTGATGCAACCCTTTTTAATATAGTTTCCATATCATTTAGAGTAGTCTGCAACCATTTCTATGAGTGTGCTACTGATGTTGACGAAGTTATTCTAAACAGTATAACCAGTTTCACATAATAGTACCAGTGTTTCAAAGCAGTACAAAGATCAAGGCAGTTCCAATGGGAATGAAATGCAGTAGTTTCTTGAATTCAACTTTACTTTATGTATTCCGTGGCTGTGAGTAGTATTCATTGTGTTTCTATTCACTTACACTTCACCCTGTATAGTTATGCACATGTACATAACACAAAATACACAGAATAGTAACTAATGCATTCACCTGACAAGAGAGTACAACATAATTTTACTCAATAGTATGTGCTAAGTTGATGCAACCATTTTTAATATACTTTCCATATCATTTAGAGTAGTCTGCGACCATTTCTAAGTGTGTGCTACTGATGTTGACGAAGATACTCTAAGCCATATAACCAGTTTCACATAATAGTACTTCAGTGTTTCAAAACAATACAAAGATCAAGGCAGTTCCAAAGTAAATGCAATGCAGTAGGTTCTTGAATTCAACTTTATGTATTCCGTGTCTGTGAGTAGTATTCATTGTGTATCTATTCACTTACACTTCACCCTGTATAGTTATGCACATGTATATAACACAAAATACACAGAATAGTAAGTAAATGCATTCAACCGAAATGAGAGTAGAATATAATTTCTCTCAAACGTCCTAGGTGCTAACTTGATGCAACCTTTTTAAAATACTTTCCATATCATTTAGAGTAGTCTGCAACCATTTCTATGTGTGTGCTACTGATGTTGACGAAGTTATTCTAAACAGTATAACCAGTTTCACATAATAGTACTACAGTGTTTCAAAGCAGTACAAAGATCAAGGCAGTTCCAATGGAAATGAAATGCAGTAGTTTCTTGAATTCAACTTTACTTTATGTATTCAGTGGCTGTGAGTAGTATTCATTCTGTTTCTATTCACTTACACTTCACCCTGTATAGTTATGCACATGTATATAACACAAAATACACAGAATAGTAAGTAAATGCATTCAACCGAAATGAGAGTAGAATATAATTTCTCTCAAACGTCCTAGGTGCTAACTTGATGCAACCTTTTTAATATACTTTCCATATCATTTAGAGAAGTCTGCAACCATTTGTATGTGTGTGCTACTGATGTTGACGAAGTTACCCTAAGCAATATGACCGGTTTCACATAATAGTACTTCAGTGTTTGAAAGCAATACAAAGATCAAGGCAGTTCCAATGTAAATGCAATGCAGTAGGTTCTTGAATTCAACTTTATGTATTCCGTGGCTGTGAGTAGTACTCATTGTGTTTCAATTCACTTCACTTCACCCTCTATAGTTATGCACCTGTAAATAACACAAAATACACAGAATAGTAAGTAATGCATTCAACCGAAATGTGAGTAGAATATAATTTCCCTCAAACGTCCTAGGTGCTAACTTGATGCAACCCTTTTTAATATAGTTTCCATATCATTTAGAGTAGTCTGCAACCATTTCTATGTGTGTGCTACTGATGTTGACGAAGTTATTCTAAACAGTATAACCAGTTTCACATAATAGTACTACAGTGTTTCAAAGCAGTACAAAGATCAAGGCAGTTCCAATGGAAATGAAATGCAGTAGGTTCTTGAATTAAACTTTACTTTATGTATTCCGTGGCTGTGAGTAGTATTCATTCTGTTTCTATTGACTTACACTTCACCCTGTATAGTTATGCACATGTATATAACACAAAATACACAGAATAGTAAGTAAATGCATTCAACCGAAATGAGAGTAGAATATAATTTCTCTCAAACGACCTAGGTGCTAACTTGATGCAACCTTTATAATATACTTTTCATATCATTTAGAGTAGTCTGCAACCATTTCTATGTGTGTGCTACTGATGTTGACGAAGTTACTCTAAGCAATAAAACCAGTTTCACATAATAGTACTTCAGTGTTTCAAAGCAATACAAAGATCAAGGCAGTTCCAATGTAAATGCAATGCAGTAGGTTCTTGAATTCAACTTTATGTATTCCGTGGCTGTGAGTAGTACTCATATTATTTCTATTCACTTACACTTCACCCTGTATAGTTATGCACCTGTAAATAACACAAAATACACAGAATATTAAGTAATGCATTCAACCGAAATGTGAGTAGAATATAATTTCCCTCAAACGTCCTAGGTGCTAACTTGATGCAACCCTTTTTAATATAGTTTCCATATCATTTAGAGTAGTCTGCAACCATTTCTATGAGTGTGCTACTGATGTTGACGAAGTTATTCTAAACAGTATAACCAGTTTCACATAATAGTACCAGTGTTTCAAAGCAGTACAAAGATCAAGGCAGTTCCAATGGGAATGAAATGCAGTAGTTTCTTGAATTCAACTTTACTTTATGTATTCCGTGGCTGTGAGTAGTATTCATTGTGTTTCTATTCACTTACACTTCACCCTGTATAGTTATGCACATGTACATAACACAAAATACACAGAATAGTAACTAATGCATTCACCTGACAAGAGAGTACAACATAATTTTACTCAATAGTATGTGCTAAGTTGATGCAACCATTTTTAATATACTTTCCATATCATTTAGAGTAGTCTGCGACCATTTCTAAGTGTGTGCTACTGATGTTGACGAAGATACTCTAAGCCATATAACCAGTTTCACATAATAGTACTTCAGTGTTTCAAAACAATACAAAGATCAAGGCAGTTCCAAAGTAAATGCAATGCAGTAGGTTCTTGAATTCAACTTTATGTATTCCGTGTCTGTGAGTAGTATTCATTGTGTATCTATTCACTTACACTTCACCCTGTATAGTTATGCACATGTATATAACACAAAATACACAGAATAGTAAGTAAATGCATTCAACCGAAATGAGAGTAGAATATAATTTCTCTCAAACGTCCTAGGTGCTAACTTGATGCAACCTTTTTAAAATACTTTCCATATCATTTAGAGTAGTCTGCAACCATTTCTATGTGTGTGCTACTGATGTTGACGAAGTTATTCTAAACAGTATAACCAGTTTCACATAATAGTACTACAGTGTTTCAAAGCAGTACAAAGATCAAGGCAGTTCCAATGGAAATGAAATGCAGTAGTTTCTTGAATTCAACTTTACTTTATGTATTCAGTGGCTGTGAGTAGTATTCATTCTGTTTCTATTCACTTACACTTCACCCTGTATAGTTATGCACATGTATATAACACAAAATACACAGAATAGTAAGTAAATGCATTCAACCGAAATGAGAGTAGAATATAATTTCTCTCAAACGTCCTAGGTGCTAACTTGATGCAACCTTTTTAATATACTTTCCATATCATTTAGAGAAGTCTGCAACCATTTGTATGTGTGTGCTACTGATGTTGACGAAGTTACCCTAAGCAATATGACCGGTTTCACATAATAGTACTTCAGTGTTTGAAAGCAATACAAAGATCAAGGCAGTTCCAATGTAAATGCAATGCAGTAGGTTCTTGAATTCAACTTTATGTATTCCGTGGCTGTGAGTAGTACTCATTGTGTTTCAATTCACTTCACTTCACCCTCTATAGTTATGCACCTGTAAATAACACAAAATACACAGAATAGTAAGTAATGCATTCAACCGAAATGTGAGTAGAATATAATTTCCCTCAAACGTCCTAGGTGCTAACTTGATGCAACCCTTTTTAATATAGTTTCCATATCATTTAGAGTAGTCTGCAACCATTTCTATGTGTGTGCTACTGATGTTGACGAAGTTATTCTAAACAGTATAACCAGTTTCACATAATAGTACTACAGTGTTTCAAAGCAGTACAAAGATCAAGGCAGTTCCAATGGAAATGAAATGCAGTAGGTTCTTGAATTAAACTTTACTTTATGTATTCCGTGGCTGTGAGTAGTATTCATTCTGTTTCTATTGACTTACACTTCACCCTGTATAGTTATGCACATGTATATAACACAAAATACACAGAATAGTAAGTAAATGCATTCAACCGAAATGAGAGTAGAATATAATTTCTCTCAAACGACCTAGGTGCTAACTTGATGCAACCTTTATAATATACTTTTCATATCATTTAGAGTAGTCTGCAACCATTTCTATGTGTGTGCTACTGATGTTGACGAAGTTACTCTAAGCAATAAAACCAGTTTCACATAATAGTACTTCAGTGTTTCAAAGCAATACAAAGATCAAGGCAGTTCCAATGTAAATGCAATGCAGTAGGTTCTTGAATTCAACTTTATGTATTCCGTGGCTGTGAGTAGTACTCATATTATTTCTATTCACTTACACTTCACCCTGTATAGTTATGCACCTGTAAATAACACAAAATACACAGAATATTAAGTAATGCATTCAACCGAAATGTGAGTAGAATATAATTTCCCTCAAACGTCCTAGGTGCTAACTTGATGCAACCCTTTTTAATATAGTTTCCATATCATTTAGAGTAGTCTGCAACCATTTCTATGAGTGTGCTACTGATGTTGACGAAGTTATTCTAAACAGTATAACCAGTTTCACATAATAGTACCAGTGTTTCAAAGCAGTACAAAGATCAAGGCAGTTCCAATGGGAATGAAATGCAGTAGTTTCTTGAATTCAACTTTACTTTATGTATTCCGTGGCTGTGAGTAGTATTCATTGTGTTTCTATTCACTTACACTTCACCCTGTATAGTTATGCACATGTACATAACACAAAATACACAGAATAGTAACTAATGCATTCACCTGACAAGAGAGTACAACATAATTTTACTCAATAGTATGTGCTAAGTTGATGCAACCATTTTTAATATACTTTCCATATCATTTAGAGTAGTCTGCGACCATTTCTAAGTGTGTGCTACTGATGTTGACGAAGATACTCTAAGCCATATAACCAGTTTCACATAATAGTACTTCAGTGTTTCAAAACAATACAAAGATCAAGGCAGTTCCAAAGTAAATGCAATGCAGTAGGTTCTTGAATTCAACTTTATGTATTCCGTGTCTGTGAGTAGTATTCATTGTGTATCTATTCACTTACACTTCACCCTGTATAGTTATGCACATGTATATAACACAAAATACACAGAATAGTAAGTAAATGCATTCAACCGAAATGAGAGTAGAATATAATTTCTCTCAAACGTCCTAGGTGCTAACTTGATGCAACCTTTTTAAAATACTTTCCATATCATTTAGAGTAGTCTGCAACCATTTCTATGTGTGTGCTACTGATGTTGACGAAGTTATTCTAAACAGTATAACCAGTTTCACATAATAGTACTACAGTGTTTCAAAGCAGTACAAAGATCAAGGCAGTTCCAATGGAAATGAAATGCAGTAGTTTCTTGAATTCAACTTTACTTTATGTATTCAGTGGCTGTGAGTAGTATTCATTCTGTTTCTATTCACTTACACTTCACCCTGTATAGTTATGCACATGTATATAACACAAAATACACAGAATAGTAAGTAAATGCATTCAACCGAAATGAGAGTAGAATATAATTTCTCTCAAACGTCCTAGGTGCTAACTTGATGCAACCTTTTTAATATACTTTCCATATCATTTAGAGAAGTCTGCAACCATTTGTATGTGTGTGCTACTGATGTTGACGAAGTTACCCTAAGCAATATGACCGGTTTCACATAATAGTACTTCAGTGTTTCAAAGCAATACAAAGATCAAGGCAGTTCCAATGTAAATGCAATGCAGTAGGTTCTTGAATTCAACTTTATGTATTCCGTGGCTGTGAGTAGTACTCATATTATTTCTATTCACTTACACTTCACCCTGTATAGTTATGCACCTGTAAATAACACAAAATACACAGAATATTAAGTAATGCATTCAACCGAAATGTGAGTAGAATATAATTTCCCTCAAACGTCCTAGGTGCTAACTTGATGCAACCCTTTTTAATATAGTTTCCATATCATTTAGAGTAGTCTGCAACCATTTCTATGAGTGTGCTACTGATGTTGACGAATTTATTCTAAACAGTATAACCAGTTTCACATAATAGTACCAGTGTTTCAAAGCAGTACAAAGATCAAGGCAGTTCCAATGGGAATGAAATGCAGTAGTTTCTTGAATTCAACTTTACTTTATGTATTCCGTGGCTGTGAGTAGTATTCATTGTGTTTCTATTCACTTACACTTCACCCTGTATAGTTATTCACATGTACATAACACAAAATACACAGAATAGTAACTAATGCATTCACCTGACAAGAGAGTACAATATAATTTTACTCAATAGTATGTGCTAAGTTGATGCAACCTTTTCTAATATACTTTCCGTATCATTTAGAGTAGTCTGCAACCATTTCTATGAGTGTGCTACTGATGTTGACGAAGTTATTCTAAACAGTATAACCAGTTTCACATAATAGTACTACAGTGTTTCAAAGCAGTACAAAGATCAAGGCAGTTCCAATGGAAATGAAATGCAGTAGGTTCTTGAATTCAACTTTACTTTATGTATTCCGTGGCTGTGAGTAGTATTCATTGTGTTTCTATTCACTTACACTTCACCCTGTATAGTTATGCACATGTACATAACACAAAATACACAGAATAGTAACTAATGCATTCACCTGACAAGAGAGTACAATATAATTTTACTCAATAGTATGTGCTAAGTTGATGCAACCTTTTCTAATATACTTTCCGTATCATTTAGAGTAGATCCGCAACCATTTTTATGTGTGTGCTACTGATGTTGGTGAAGTTACTCGAAGCAATATAACCAGTTTCACATAATAGAACTACATTGTTTCAAAGCAACAGAAGGATAAAGGCAGTTCTAATGTAAATGCAATGTAGTAGGTTCTTGAATTCAACTTTACTTTATGTATTCAGTGGCTGTGAGTAGTATTCATTCTGTTTCTATTCACTTACACTTCACCCTGTATAGTTATGCACATGTATATAACACAAAATACACAGAATAGTAAGTAAATGCATTCAACCGAAATGAGAGTAGAATATAATTTCTCTCAAACGTCCTAGGTGCTAACTTGATGCAACCTTTTTAATATACTTTCCATATCATTTAGAGAAGTCTGCAACCATTTGTATGTGTGTGCTACTGATGTTGACGAAGTTACTCTAAGCAATATGACCGGTTTCACATAATAGTACTTCAGTGTTTGAAAGCAATACAAAGATCAAGGCAGTTCCAATGTAAATGCAATGCAGTAGGTTCTTGAATTCAACTTTATGTATTCCGTGGCTGTGAGTAGTACTCATTGTGTTTCAATTCACTTCACTTCACCCTCTATAGTTATGCACCTGTAAATAACACAAAATACACAGAATAGTAAGTAATGCATTCAACCGAAATGTGAGTAGAATATAATTTCCCTCAAACGTCCTAGGTGCTAACTTGATGCAACCCTTTTTAATATAGTTTCCATATCATTTAGAGTAGTCTGCAACCATTTCTATGTGTGTGCTACTGATGTTGACGAAGTTATTCTAAACAGTATAACCAGTTTCACATAATAGTACTACAGTGTTTCAAAGCAGTACAAAGATCAAGGCAGTTCCAATGGAAATGAAATGCAGTAGGTTCTTGAATTAAACTTTACTTTATGTATTCCGTGGCTGTGAGTAGTATTCATTCTGTTTCTATTGACTTACACTTCACCCTGTATAGTTATGCACATGTATATAACACAAAATACACAGAATAGTAAGTAAATGCATTCAACCGAAATGAGAGTAGAATATAATTTCTCTCAAACGACCTAGGTGCTAACTTGATGCAACCTTTATAATATACTTTTCATATCATTTAGAGTAGTCTGCAACCATTTCTATGTGTGTGCTACTGATGTTGACGAAGTTACTCTAAGCAATAAAACCAGTTTCACATAATAGTACTTCAGTGTTTCAAAGCAATACAAAGATCAAGGCAGTTCCAATGTAAATGCAATGCAGTAGGTTCTTGAATTCAACTTTATGTATTCCGTGGCTGTGAGTAGTACTCATATTATTTCTATTCACTTACACTTCACCCTGTATAGTTATGCACCTGTAAATAACACAAAATACACAGAATATTAAGTAATGCATTCAACCGAAATGTGAGTAGAATATAATTTCCCTCAAACGTCCTAGGTGCTAACTTGATGCAACCCTTTTTAATATAGTTTCCATATCATTTAGAGTAGTCTGCAACCATTTCTATGAGTGTGCTACTGATGTTGACGAAGTTATTCTAAACAGTATAACCAGTTTCACATAATAGTACCAGTGTTTCAAAGCAGTACAAAGATCAAGGCAGTTCCAATGGGAATGAAATGCAGTAGTTTCTTGAATTCAACTTTACTTTATGTATTCCGTGGCTGTGAGTAGTATTCATTGTGTTTCTATTCACTTACACTTCACCCTGTATAGTTATTCACATGTACATAACACAAAATACACAGAATAGTAACTAATGCATTCACCTGACAAGAGAGTACAATATAATTTTACTCAATAGTATGTGCTAAGTTGATGCAACCTTTTCTAATATACTTTCCGTATCATTTAGAGTAGTCTGCAACCATTTCTATGAGTGTGCTACTGATGTTGACGAAGTTATTCTAAACAGTATAACCAGTTTCACATAATAGTACTACAGTGTTTCAAAGCAGTACAAAGATCAAGGCAGTTCCAATGGAAATGAAATGCAGTAGGTTCTTGAATTCAACTTTACTTTATGTATTCCGTGGCTGTGAGTAGTATTCATTGTGTTTCTATTCACTTACACTTCACCCTGTATAGTTATGCACATGTACATAACACAAAATACACAGAATAGTAACTAATGCATTCACCTGACAAGAGAGTACAATATAATTTTACTCAATAGTATGTGCTAAGTTGATGCAACCTTTTCTAATATACTTTCCGTATCATTTAGAGTAGATCCGCAACCATTTTTATGTGTGTGCTACTGATGTTGGTGAAGTTACTCGAAGCAATATAACCAGTTTCACATAATAGAACTACATTGTTTCAAAGCAACAGAAGGATAAAGGCAGTTCTAATGTAAATGCAATGTAGTAGGTTCTTGAATTCAACTTTACTTTATGTATTCAGTGGCTGTGAGTAGTATTCATTCTGTTTCTATTCACTTACACTTCACCCTGTATAGTTATGCACATGTATATAACACAAAATACACAGAATAGTAAGTAAATGCATTCAACCGAAATGAGAGTAGAATATAATTTCTCTCAAACGTCCTAGGTGCTAACTTGATGCAACCTTTTTAATATACTTTCCATATCATTTAGAGAAGTCTGCAACCATTTGTATGTGTGTGCTACTGATGTTGACGAAGTTACTCTAAGCAATATGACCGGTTTCACATAATAGTACTTCAGTGTTTGAAAGCAATACAAAGATCAAGGCAGTTCCAATGTAAATGCAATGCAGTAGGTTCTTGAATTCAACTTTATGTATTCCGTGGCTGTGAGTAGTACTCATTGTGTTTCAATTCACTTCACTTCACCCTCTATAGTTATGCACCTGTAAATAACACAAAATACACAGAATAGTAAGTAATGCATTCAACCGAAATGTGAGTAGAATATAATTTCCCTCAAACGTCCTAGGTGCTAACTTGATGCAACCCTTTTTAATATAGTTTCCATATCATTTAGAGTAGTCTGCAACCATTTCTATGTGTGTGCTACTGATGTTGACGAAGTTATTCTAAACAGTATAACCAGTTTCACATAATAGTACTACAGTGTTTCAAAGCAGTACAAAGATCAAGGCAGTTCCAATGGAAATGAAATGCAGTAGGTTCTTGAATTAAACTTTACTTTATGTATTCCGTGGCTGTGAGTAGTATTCATTCTGTTTCTATTGACTTACACTTCACCCTGTATAGTTATGCACATGTATATAACACAAAATACACAGAATAGTAAGTAAATGCATTCAACCGAAATGAGAGTAGAATATAATTTCTCTCAAACGACCTAGGTGCTAACTTGATGCAACCTTTATAATATACTTTTCATATCATTTAGAGTAGTCTGCAACCATTTCTATGTGTGTGCTACTGATGTTGACGAAGTTACTCTAAGCAATAAAACCAGTTTCACATAATAGTACTTCAGTGTTTCAAAGCAATACAAAGATCAAGGCAGTTCCAATGTAAATGCAATGCAGTAGGTTCTTGAATTCAACTTTATGTATTCCGTGGCTGTGAGTAGTACTCATATTATTTCTATTCACTTACACTTCACCCTGTATAGTTATGCACCTGTAAATAACACAAAATACACAGAATATTAAGTAATGCATTCAACCGAAATGTGAGTAGAATATAATTTCCCTCAAACGTCCTAGGTGCTAACTTGATGCAACCCTTTTTAATATAGTTTCCATATCATTTAGAGTAGTCTGCAACCATTTCTATGAGTGTGCTACTGATGTTGACGAAGTTATTCTAAACAGTATAACCAGTTTCACATAATAGTACCAGTGTTTCAAAGCAGTACAAAGATCAAGGCAGTTCCAATGGGAATGAAATGCAGTAGTTTCTTGAATTCAACTTTACTTTATGTATTCCGTGGCTGTGAGTAGTATTCATTGTGTTTCTATTCACTTACACTTCACCCTGTATAGTTATTCACATGTACATAACACAAAATACACAGAATAGTAACTAATGCATTCACCTGACAAGAGAGTACAATATAATTTTACTCAATAGTATGTGCTAAGTTGATGCAACCTTTTCTAATATACTTTCCGTATCATTTAGAGTAGATCCGCAACCATTTTTATGTGTGTGCTACTGATGTTGGTGAAGTTACTCGAAGCAATATAACCAGTTTCACATAATAGAACTACATTGTTTCAAAGCAACAGAAGGATAAAGGCAGTTCTAATGTAAATGCAATGTAGTAGGTTCTTGAATTCAACTTTACTTTATGTATTCAGTGGCTGTGAGTAGTATTCATTGTGTTTCTATTCACTTACACTTCACCCTGTATAGTTATGCACATGTACATAACACAAAATACACAGAATAGTAACTAATGCATTCACCTGACAAGAGAGTACAACATAATTTTACTCAATAGTATGTGCTGTTGATGCAACATTTTTTAATATACTTTCCATATCATTTAGAGTAGTCTGCATCCATTTCTATGTGTGTGCTACGAATGTTGACGAAGTTACTCTAAGCAATATAACCAGTTTCACATAATAGTACCAGTTTCAAAGCAATACAAAGATCAAGGCAGTTCCAATGTAAATGCAATGCAGTAGGTTCTTGAATTCAACATTATGTATTCTGTGGCTGTGAGTAGTATTCATTCTGTTTCTATTGACTTACACTTCACCCTGTATAGTTATGCACATGTATATAACACAAAATACACCGAATAGTAAGTAAATGCATTCAACCGAAATGAGAGTAGAATATAATTTCTCTCAAACGTCCTAGGTGCTAACTTGATGCAACCTTTTTAATATACTTTTCATATCATTTAGAGTAGTCTGCAACCATTTCTATGTGTGTGCTACTGATGTTGACGAAGTTACTCTAAGCAATATAACCAGTTTCACATAATAGTACTTCAGTGTTTCAAAGCAATACAAAGATCAAGGCAGTTCCAATGTAAATGCAATGCAGTAGGTTCTTGAATTCAACTTTATGTATTCCGTGGCTGTTAGTACTCATATTATTTCTATTCACTTACACTTCACCCTGTATAGTTATGCACCTGTAAATAACACAAAATACACAGAATATTAAGTAATGCATTCAACCGAAATGTGAGTAGAATATAATTTCCCTCAAACGTCCTAGGTGCTAACTTGATGCAACCCTTTTTAATATAGTTTCCATATCATTTAGAGTAGTCTGCAACCATTTCTATGTGTGTGCTACTGATGTTGACGAAGTTATTCTAAACAGTATAACCAGTTTCACATAATAGTACCGGTGTTTCAAAGCAGTACAAAGATCAAGGCAGTTCCAATGGAAATGAAATGCAGAAGGTTCTTGAATTCAACTTTACTTTATGTATTCCGTGGCTGTGAGTAGTATTCATTGTGTTTCTATTCACTTACACTTCACCCTGTATAGTTATGCACATGTACATAACAGAAAATACACAGAATAGTAACTAATGCATTCACCTGACAAGAGAGTACAATATAATTTTACTCAATAGTATGTGCTAAGTTGATGCAACCTTTTCTAATATACTTTCCGTATCATTTAGAGTAGATCCGCAACCATTTTTATGTGTGTGCTACTGATGTTGGTGAAGTTACTCGAAGCAATATAACCAGTTTCACATAATAGAACTACATTGTTTCAAAGCAACAGAAGGATAAAGGCAGTTCTAATGTAAATGCAATGTAGAAGGTTCTTGAATTCAACTTTACTTTATGTATTCAGTGGCTGTGAGTAGTATTCATTGTGTTTATATTCACTTACACTTCACCCTGTATAGTTATGCACATGTACATAACACAAAATACACACAATAGTAACTAATCCATTCACCTGACAAGAGAGTACAACATAATTTTACTCAATAGTATGTGCTAAGTTGATGCAACCATTTTTAATATACTTTCCATATCATTTAGAGTAGTCTGCAACCATTTCTAAGTGTGTGCTACTGATGTTGACGAAGATACTCTAAGCCATATAACCAGTTTCACATAATAGTACTTCAGTGTTTCAAAACAATACAAAGATCAAGGCAGTTCCAAAGTAAATGCAATGCAGTAGGTTCTTGAATTCAACTTAATGTATTCCGTGTCTGTGAGTAGTATTCATTGTGTATCTATTCACTTACACTTCACCCTGTATAGTTATGCACATGTATATAACACAAAATACACAGAATAGTAAGTAAATGCATTCAACCGAAATGAGAGTAGAATATAATTTCTCTCAAACGACCTAGGTGCTAACTTGATGCAACCTTTATAATATACTTTTCATTTCATTTAGAGTAGTCTGCAACCATTTCTATGTGTGTCCTACTGATGTTGACGAAGTTACTCTAAGCAATAAAACCAGTTTCACATAATAGTACTTCAGTGTTTCAAAGCAATACAAAGATCAAGGCAGTTCCAATGTAAATGCAATGCAGTAGGTTCTTGAATTCAACTTTATGTATTCTGTGGCTGTGAGTAGTACTCATATTATTTCTATTCACTTACACTTCACCCTGTATAGTTATGCACCTGTAAATAACACAAAATACACAGAATATTAAGTAATGCATTCAACCGAAATGTGAGTAGAATATTATTTCCCTCAAACGTCCTAGGTGCTAACTTGATGCAACCCTTTTTAATATAGTTTCCATATCATTTAGAGTAGTCTGCAACCATTTCTATGAGTGTGCTACTGATGTTGACGAAGTTATTCTAAACAGTATAACCAGTTTCACATAATAGTACCAGTGTTTCAAAGCAGTACAAAGATCAAGGCAGTTCCAATGGAAATGAAATGCAGTAGTTTCTTGAATTCAACTTTACTTTATGTATTCCGTGGCTGTGAGTAGTATTCATTGTGTTTCTATTCACTTACACTTCACCCTGTATAGTTATGCACATGTACATAACACAAAATACACAGAATAGTAACTAATGCATTCACCTGACAAGAGAGTACAATATAATTTTACTCAATAGTATGTGCTAAGTTGATGCAACCTTTTCTAATATACTTTCCGTATCATTTAGAGTAGTCTGCAACCATTTCTATGTGTGCTACTGATGTTGACGAAGTTATTCTAAACAGTATAACCAGTTTCACATAATAGTACTACAGTGTTTCAAAGCAGTACAAAGATCAAGGCAGTTCCAATGGAAATGAAATGCAGTAGGTTCTTGAATTCAACTTTACTTTATGTATTCCGTGGCTGTGAGTAGTATTCATTGTGTTTCTATTCACTTACACTTCACCCTGTATAATTATGCACATGTACATAACACAAAATACACAGAATAGTAACTAATGCATTCACCTGACAAGAGAGTACAATATAATTTTACTCAATAGTATGTGCTAAGTTGATGCAACCTTTTCTAATATACTTTCCGTATCATTTAGAGTAGATCCGCAACCATTTTTATGTGTGTGCTACTGATGTTGACGAAGATACTCTAAGCCATATAACCAGTTTCACATAATAGTACTTCAGTTTCAAAACAATACAAAGATCAAGGCAGTTCCAAAGTAAATGCAATGCAGTAGGTTCTTGAATTCAACTTTATGTATTCCGTGTCTGTGAGTAGTATTCATTGTGTATCTATTCACTTACACTTCACCCTGTATAGTTATGCACATGTATATAACACAAAATACACAGAATAGTAAGTAAATGCATTCAACCGAAATGAGAGTAGAATATAATTTCTCTCAAACGTCCTAGGTGCTAACTTGATGCAACCTTTTTAAAATACTTTCCATATCATTTAGAGTAGTCTGCAACCATTTCTATGTGTGTGCTACTGATGTTGACGAAGTTATTCTAAACAGTATAACCAGTTTCACATAATAGTACTACAGTGTTTCAAAGCAGTACAAAGATCAAGGCAGTTCCAATGGAAATGAAATGCAGTAGGTTCTTGAATTCAACTTTACTTTATGTATTCCGTGGCTGTGAGTAGTATTCATTGTGTTTCTATTCACTTACACTTCACCCTGTATAGTTATGCACATGTACATAACACAAAATACACAGAATAGTAACTAATGCATTCACCTGACAAGAGAGTACAATATAATTTTACTCAATAGTATGTGCTAAGTTGATGCAACCTTTTCTAATATACTTTCCGTATCATTTAGAGTAGATCCGCAACCATTTTTATGTGTGTGCTACTGATGTTGGTGAAGTTACTCGAAGCAATATAACCAGTTTCACATAATAGAACTACATTGTTTCAAAGTAACAGAAGGATAAAGGCAGTTCTAATGTAAATGCAATGTAGTAGGTTCTTGAATTCAACTTTACTTTATGTATTCAGTGGCTGTGAGTAGTATTCATTCTGTTTCTATTCACTTACACTTCACCCTGTATAGTTATGCACATGTATATAACACAAAATACACAGAATAGTAAGTAAATGCATTCAACCGAAATGAGAGTAGAATATAATTTCTCTCAAACGTCCTAGGTGCTAACTTGATGCAACCTTTTTAATATACTTTCCATATCATTTAGAGAAGTCTGCAACCATTTGTATGTGTGTGCTACTGATGTTGACGAAGTTACTCTAAGCAATATGACCGGTTTCACATAATAGTACTTCAGTGTTTGAAAGCAATACAAAGATCAAGGCAGTTCCAATGTAAATGCAATGCAGTAGGTTCTTGAATTCAACTTTATGTATTCCGTGGCTGTGAGTAGTACTCATTGTGTTTCAATTCACTTCACTTCACCCTCTATAGTTATGCACCTGTAAATAACACAAAATACACAGAATAGTAAGTAATGCATTCAACCGAAATGTGATTAGAATATAATTTCCCTCAAACGTCCTAGGTGCTAACTTGATGCAACCCTTTTTAATATAGTTTCCATATCATTTAGAGTAGTCTGCAACCATTTCTATGTGTGTGCTACTGATGTTGACGAAGTTATTCTAAACAGTATAACCAGTTTCACATAATAGTACTACAGTGTTTCAAAGCAGTACAAAGATCAAGGCAGTTCCAATGGAAATGAAATGCAGTAGGTTCTTGAATTCAACTTTACTTTATGTATTCCGTGGCTGTGAGTAGTATTCATTGTGTTTCTATTCACTTACACTTCACCCTGTATAATTATGCACATGTACATAACACAAAATACACAGAATAGTAACTAATGCATTCACCTGACAAGAGAGTACAATATAATTTTACTCAATAGTATGTGCTAAGTTGATGCAACCTTTTCTAATATACTTTCCGTATCATTTAGAGTAGATCCGCAACCATTTTTATGTGTGTGCTACTGATGTTGACGAAGATACTCTAAGCCATATAACCAGTTTCACATAATAGTACTTCAGTTTCAAAACAATACAAAGATCAAGGCAGTTCCAAAGTAAATGCAATGCAGTAGGTTCTTGAATTCAACTTTATGTATTCCGTGTCTGTGAGTAGTATTCATTGTGTATCTATTCACTTACACTTCACCCTGTATAGTTATGCACATGTATATAACACAAAATACACAGAATAGTAAGTAAATGCATTCAACCGAAATGAGAGTAGAATATAATTTCTCTCAAACGTCCTAGGTGCTAACTTGATGCAACCTTTTTAAAATACTTTCCATATCATTTAGAGTAGTCTGCAACCATTTCTATGTGTGTGCTACTGATGTTGACGAAGTTATTCTAAACAGTATAACCAGTTTCACATAATAGTACTACAGTGTTTCAAAGCAGTACAAAGATCAAGGCAGTTCCAATGGAAATGAAATGCAGTAGGTTCTTGAATTCAACTTTACTTTATGTATTCCGTGGCTGTGAGTAGTATTCATTGTGTTTCTATTCACTTACACTTCACCCTGTATAGTTATGCACATGTACATAACACAAAATACACAGAATAGTAACTAATGCATTCACCTGACAAGAGAGTACAATATAATTTTACTCAATAGTATGTGCTAAGTTGATGCAACCTTTTCTAATATACTTTCCGTATCATTTAGAGTAGATCCGCAACCATTTTTATGTGTGTGCTACTGATGTTGGTGAAGTTACTCGAAGCAATATAACCAGTTTCACATAATAGAACTACATTGTTTCAAAGTAACAGAAGGATAAAGGCAGTTCTAATGTAAATGCAATGTAGTAGGTTCTTGAATTCAACTTTACTTTATGTATTCAGTGGCTGTGAGTAGTATTCATTCTGTTTCTATTCACTTACACTTCACCCTGTATAGTTATGCACATGTATATAACACAAAATACACAGAATAGTAAGTAAATGCATTCAACCGAAATGAGAGTAGAATATAATTTCTCTCAAACGTCCTAGGTGCTAACTTGATGCAACCTTTTTAATATACTTTCCATATCATTTAGAGAAGTCTGCAACCATTTGTATGTGTGTGCTACTGATGTTGACGAAGTTACTCTAAGCAATATGACCGGTTTCACATAATAGTACTTCAGTGTTTGAAAGCAATACAAAGATCAAGGCAGTTCCAATGTAAATGCAATGCAGTAGGTTCTTGAATTCAACTTTATGTATTCCGTGGCTGTGAGTAGTACTCATTGTGTTTCAATTCACTTCACTTCACCCTCTATAGTTATGCACCTGTAAATAACACAAAATACACAGAATAGTAAGTAATGCATTCAACCGAAATGTGATTAGAATATAATTTCCCTCAAACGTCCTAGGTGCTAACTTGATGCAACCCTTTTTAATATAGTTTCCATATCATTTAGAGTAGTCTGCAACCATTTCTATGTGTGTGCTACTGATGTTGACGAAGTTATTCTAAACAGTATAACCAGTTTCACATAATAGTACTACAGTGTTTCAAAGCAGTACAAAGATCAAGGCAGTTCCAATGGAAATGAAATGCAGTAGGTTCTTGAATTAAACTTTACTTTATGTATTCCGTGGCTGTGAGTAGTATTCATTCTGTTTCTATTGACTTACACTTCACCCTGTATAGTTATGCACATGTATATAACACAAAATACACAGAATAGTAAGTAAATGCATTCAACCGAAATGAGAGTAGAATATAATTTCTCTCAAACGACCTAGGTGCTAACTTGATGCAACCTTTATAATATACTTTTCATATCATTTAGAGTAGTCTGCAACCATTTCTATGTGTGTGCTACTGATGTTGACGAAGTTACTCTAAGCAATAAAACCAGTTTCACATAATAGTACTTCAGTGTTTCAAAGCAATACAAAGATCAAGGCAGTTCCAATGTAAATGCAATGCAGTAGGTTCTTGAATTCAACTTTATGTATTCCGTGGCTGTGAGTAGTACTCATATTATTTCTATTCACTTACACTTCACCCTGTATAGTTATGCACCTGTAAATAACACAAAATACACAGAATATTAAGTAATGCATTCAACCGAAATGTGAGTAGAATATAATTTCCCTCAAACGTCCTAGGTGCTAACTTGATGCAACCATTTTTAATATAGTTTCCATATCATTTAGAGTAGTCTGCAACCATTTCTATGAGTGTGCTACTGATGTTGACGAAGTTATTCTAAACAGTATAACCAGTTTCACATAATAGTACCAGTGTTTCAAAGCAGTACAAAGATCAAGGCAGTTCCAATGGAAATGAAATGCAGTAGTTTCTTGAATTCAACTTTACTTTATGTATTCCGTGGCTGTGAGTAGTATTCATTGTGTTTCTATTCACTTACACTTCACCCTGTATAGTTATGCACATGTACATAACACAAAATACACAGAATAGTAACTAATGCATTCACCTGACAAGAGAGTACAATATAATTTTACTCAATAGTATGTGCTAAGTTGATGCAACCTTTTCTAATATACTTTCCGTATCATTTAGAGTAGTCTGCAACCATTTCTATGAGTGTGCTACTGATGTTGACGAAGTTATTCTAAACAGTATAACCAGTTTCACATAATAGTACTACAGTGTTTCAAAGCAGTACAAAGATCAAGGCAGTTCCAATGGAAATGAAATGCAGTAGGTTCTTGAATTCAACTTTACTTTATGTATTCCGTGGCTGTGAGTAGTATTCATTGTGTTTCTATTCACTTACATTTCACCCTGTATAGTTATGCACATGTACATAACACAAAATACACAGAATAGTAACTAATGCATTCACCTGACAAGAGAGTACAATATAATTTTACTCAATAGTATGTGCTAAGTTGATGCAACCTTTTCTAATATACTTTCCGTATCATTTAGAGTAGATCCGCAACCATTTTTATGTGTGTGCTACTGATGTTGGTGAAGTTACTCGAAGCAATATAACCAGTTTCACATAATAGTACTACAGTGTTTCAAAGCAACAGAAGGATAAAGGCAGTTCTAATGTAAATGCAATGTAGTAGGTTCTTGAATTCAACTTTACTTTATGTATTCAGTGGCTGTGAGTAGTATTCATTCTGTTTCTATTCACTTACACTTCACCCTGTATAGTTATGCACATGTATATAACACAAAATACACAGAATAGTAAGTAAATGCATTCAACCGAAATGAGAGTTGAATATAATTTCTCTCAAACGTCCTAGGTGCTAACTTGATGCAACCTTTTTAATATACTTTCCATATCATTTAGAGAAGTCTGCAACCATTTGTATGTGTGTGCTACTGATGTTGACGAAGTTACTCTAAGCAATATGACCGGTTTCACATAATAGTACTTCAGTGTTTGAAAGCAATACAAAGATCAAGGCAGTTCCAATGTAAATGCAATGCAGTAGGTTCTTGAATTCAACTTTATGTATTCCGTGGCTGTGAGTAGTACTCATTGTGTTTCAATTCACTTCACTTCACCCTCTATAGTTATGCACCTGTAAATAACACAAAATACACAGAATAGTAAGTAATGCATTCAACCGAAATGTGAGTAGAATATAATTTCCCTCAAACGTCCTAGGTGCTAACTTGATGCAACCCTTTTTAATATAGTTTCCATATCATTTAGAGTAGTCTGCAACCATTTCTATGTGTGTGCTACTGATGTTGACGAAGTTATTCTAAACAGTATAACCAGTTTCACATAATAGTACCACATTGTTTCAAAGCAACAGAAGGATAAAGGCAGTTCTAATGTAAATGCAATGTAGTAGGTTCTTGAATTCAACTTTACTTTATGTATTCAGTGGCTGTGAGTAGTATTCATTGTGTTTCTATTCACTTACACTTCACCCTGTATAGTTATGCACATGTACATAACACAAAATACACAGAATAGTAACTAATGCATTCACCTGACAAGAGAGTACAACATAATTTTACTCAATAGTATGTGCTGTTGATGCAACATTTTTTAATATACTTTCCATATCATTTAGAGTAGTCTGCATCCATTTCTATGTGTGTGCTACGAATGTTGACGAAGTTACTCTAAGCAATATAACCAGTTTCACATAATAGTACCAGTTTCAAAGCAATACAAAGATCAAGGCATTTCCAATGTAAATGCAATGCAGTAGGTTCTTGAATTCAACATTATGTATTCTGTGGCTGTGAGTAGTATTCATTCTGTTTCTATTGACTTACACTTCACCCTGTATAGTTATGCACATGTATATTACACAAAATACACCGAATAGTAAGTAAATGCATTCAACCGAAATGAGAGTAGAATATAATTTCTCTCAAACGTCCTAGGTGCTAACTTGATGCAACCTTTTTAATATACTTTTCATATCATTTAGAGTAGTCTGCAACCATTTCTATGTGTGTGCTACTGATGTTGACGAAGTTACTCTAAGCAATATAACCAGTTTCACATAATAGTACTTCAGTGTTTCAAAGCAATACAAAGATCAAGGCAGTTCCAATGTAAATGCAATGCAGTAGGTTCTTGAATTCAACTTTATGTATTCCGTGGCTGTTAGTACTCATATTATTTCTATTCACTTACACTTCACCCTGTATAGTTATGCACCTGTAAATAACACAAAATACACAGAATATTAAGTAATGCATTCAACCGAAATGTGAGTAGAATATAATTTCCCTCAAATGTCCTAGGTGCTAACTTGATGCAACCCTTTTTAATATAGTTTCCATATCATTTAGAGTAGTCTGCAACCATTTCTATGTGTGTGCTACTGTTGTTGACGAAGTTATTCTAAACAGTATAACCAGTTTCACATAATAGTACCGGTGTTTCAAAGCAGTACAAAGATCAAGGCAGTTCCAATGGAAATGAAATGCAGAAGGTTCTTGAATTCAACTTTACTTTATGTATTCCGTGGCTGTGAGTAGTATTCATTGTGTTTCTATTCACTTACACTTCACCCTGTATAGTTATGCACATGTACATAACACAAAATACACAGAATAGTAACTAATGCATTCACCTGACAAGAGAGTACAATATAATTTTACTCAATAGTATGTGCTAAGTTGATGCAACCTTTTCTAATATACTTTCCGTATCTTTTAGAGTAGTCTGCAACCATTTCTATGAGTGTGCTACTGATGTTGACGAAGTTATTCTAAACAGTATAACCAGTTTCACATAATAGTACTACAGTGTTTCAAAGCAGTACAAAGATCAAGGCAGTTCCAATGGAAATGAAATGCAGTAGGTTCTTGAATTCAACTTTACTTTATGTATTCCGTGGCTGTGAGTAGTATTCATTGTGTTTCTATTCACTTACACTTCACCCTGTATAGTTATGCACATGTACATAACACAAAATACACAGAATAGTAACTAATGCATTCACCTGACAAGAGAGTACAATATAATTTTACTCAATAGTATGTGCTAAGTTGATGCAACCTTTTCTAATATACTTTCCGTATCATTTAGAGTAGATCCGCAACCATTTTTATGTGTGTGCTACTGATGTTGGTGAAGTTACTCGAAGCAATATAACCAGTTTCACATAATAGAACTACATTGTTTCAAAGCAACAGAAGGATAAAGGCAGTTCTAATGTAAATGCAATGTAGTAGGTTCTTGAATTCAACTTTACTTTATGTATTCAGTGGCTGTGAGTAGTATTCATTCTGTTTCTATTCACTTACACTTCACCCTGTATAGTTATGCACATGTATATAACACAAAATACACAGAATAGTAAGTAAATGCATTCAACCGAAATGAGAGTTGAATATAATTTCTCTCAAACGTCCTAGGTGCTAACTTGATGCAACCTTTTTAATATACTTTCCATATCATTTAGAGAAGTCTGCAACCATTTGTATGTGTGTGCTACTGATGTTGACGAAGTTACTCTAAGCAATATGACCGGTTTCACATAATAGTACTTCAGTGTTTGAAAGCAATACAAAGATCAAGGCAGTTCCAATGTAAATGCAATGCAGTAGGTTCTTGAATTCAACTTTATGTATTCCGTGGCTGTGAGTAGTACTCATTGTGTTTCAATTCACTTCACTTCACCCTCTATAGTTATGCACCTGTAAATAACACAAAATACACAGAATAGTAAGTAATGCATTCAACCGAAATGTGAGTAGAATATAATTTCCCTCAAACGTCCTAGGTGCTAACTTGATGCAACCCTTTTTAATATAGTTTCCATATCATTTAGAGTAGTCTGCAACCATTTCTATGTGTGTGCTACTGATGTTGACGAAGTTATTCTAAACAGTATAACCAGTTTCACATAATAGTACCACAGTGTTTCAAAGCAGTACAAAGATCAAGGCAGTTCCAATGGAAATGAAATGCAGTAGGTTCTTGAATTCAACTTTACTTTATGTATTCCGTGGCTGTGAGTAGTATTCATTGTGTTTCTATTCACTTACACTTCACCCTGTATAGTTATGCACATGTACATAACACAAAATACACAGAATAGTAACTAATGCATTCACCTGACAAGAGAGTACAATATAATTTTACTCAATAGTATGTGCTAAGTTGATGCAACCTTTTCTAATATACTTTCCGTATCATTTAGAGTAGATCCGCAACCATTTTTATGTGTGTGCTACTGATGTTGGTGAAGTTACTCGAAGCAATATAACCAGTTTCACATAATAGAACTACATTGTTTCAAAGCAACAGAAGGATAAAGGCAGTTCTAATGTAAATGCAATGTAGTAGGTTCTTGAATTCAACTTTACTTTATGTATTCAGTGGCTGTGAGTAGTATTCATTGTGTTTCTATTCACTTACACTTCACCCTGTATAGTTATGCACATGTACATAACACAAAATACACAGAATAGTAACTAATGCATTCACCTGACAAGAGAGTAGAACATAATTTTACTCAATAGTATGTGCTGTTGATGCAACATTTTTTAATATACTTTCCATATCATTTAGAGTAGTCTGCATCCATTTCTATGTGTGTGCTACGAATGTTGACGAAGTTACTCTAAGCAATATAACCAGTTTCACATAATAGTACCAGTTTCAAAGCAATACAAAGATCAAGGCAGTTCCAATGTAAATGCAATGCAGTAGGTTCTTGAATTCAACATTATGTATTCTGTGGCTGTGAGTAGTATTCATTCTGTTTCTATTGACTTACACTTCACCCTGTATAGTTATGCACATGAATATAACACAAAATACACCGAATAGTAAGTAAATGCATTCAACCGAAATGAGAGTAGAATATAATTTCTCTCAAACGTCCTAGGTGCTAACTTGATGCAACCTTTTTAATATACTTTTCATATCATTTAGAGTAGTCTGCAACCATTTCTATGTGTGTGCTACTGATGTTGACGAAGTTACTCTAAGCAATATAACCAGTTTCACATAATAGTACTTCAGTGTTTCAAAGCAATACAAAGATCAAGGCAGTTCCAATGTAAATGCAATGCAGTAGGTTCTTGAATTCAACTTTATGTATTCCGTGGCTGTTAGTACTCATATTATTTCTATTCACTTACACTTCACCCTGTATAGTTATGCACCTGTAAATAACACAAAATACACAGAATATTAAGTAATGCATTCAACCGAAATGTGAGTAGAATATAATTTCCCTCAAACGTCCTAGGTGCTAACTTGATGCAACCCTTTTTAATATAGTTTCCATATCATTTAGAGTAGTCTGCAACCATTTCTATGTGTGTGCTACTGATGTTGACGAAGTTATTCTAAACAGTATAACCAGTTTCACATAATAGTACCGGTGTTTCAAAGCAGTACAAAGATCAAGGCAGTTCCAATGGAAATGAAATGCAGAAGGTTCTTGAATTCAACTTTACTTTATGTATTCCGTGGCTGTGAGTAGTATTCATTGTGTTTCTATTCACTTACACTTCACCCTGTATAGTTATGCACATGTACATAACAGAAAATACACAGAATAGTAACTAATGCATTCACCTGACAAGAGAGTACAATATAATTTTACTCAATAGTATGTGCTAAGTTGATGCAACCTTTTCTAATATACTTTCCGTATCATTTAGAGTAGATCCGCAACCATTTTTATGTGTGTGCTACTGATGTTGGTGAAGTTACTCGAAGCAATATAACCAGTTTCACATAATAGAACTACATTGTTTCAAAGCAACAGAAGGATAAAGGCAGTTCTAATGTAAATGCAATGTAGAAGGTTCTTGAATTCAACTTTACTTTATGTATTCAGTGGCTGTGAGTAGTATTCATTGTGTTTATATTCACTTACACTTCACCCTGTATAGTTATGCACATGTACATAACACAAAATACACAGAATAGTAACTAATCCATTCACCTGACAAGAGAGTACAACATAATTTTACTCAATAGTATGTGCTAAGTTGATGCAACCATTTTTAATATACTTTCCATATCATTTAGAGTAGTCTGCAACCATTTCTAAGTGTGTGCTACTGATGTTGACGAAGATACTCTAAGCCATATAACCAGTTTCACATAATAGTACTTCAGTGTTTCAAAACAATACAAAGATCAAGGCAGTTCCAAAGTAAATGCAATGCAGTAGGTTCTTGAATTCAACTTTATGTATTCCGTGTCTGTGAGTAGTATTCATTGTGTATCTATTCACTTACACTTCACCCTGTATAGTTATGCACATGTATATAACACAAAATACACAGAATAGTAAGTAAATGCATTCAACCGAAATGAGAGTAGAATATAATTTCTCTCAAACGACCTAGGTGCTAACTTGATGCCACCTTTATAATATACTTTTCATATCATTTAGAGTAGTCTGCAACCATTTCTATGTGTGTGCTACTGATGTTGACGAAGTTACTCTAAGCAATAAAACCAGTTTCACATAATAGTACTTCAGTGTTTGAAAGCAATACAAAGATCAAGGCAGTTCCAATGTAAATGCAATGCAGTAGGTTCTTGAATTCAACTTTATGTATTCCGTGGCTGTGAGTAGTACTCATTGTGTTTCAATTCACTTCACTTCACCCTCTATAGTTATGCACCTGTAAATAACACAAAATACACAGAATAGTAAGTAATGCATTCAACCGAAATGTGAGTAGAATATAATTTCCCTCAAACGTCCTAGGTGCTAACTTGATGCAACCCTTTTTAATATAGTTTCCATATCATTTAGAGTAGTCTGCAACCATTTCTATGTGTGTGCTACTGATGTTGACGAAGTTATTCTAAACAGTATAACCAGTTTCACATAATAGTACCACAGTGTTTCAAAGCAGTACAAAGATCAAGGCAGTTCCAATGGAAATGAAATGCAGTAGGTTCTTGAATTCAACTTTACTTTATGTATTCCGTGGCTGTGAGTAGTATTCATTGTGTTTCTATTCACTTACACTTCACCCTGTATAGTTATGCACATGTACATAACACAAAATACACAGAATAGTAACTAATGCATTCACCTGACAAGAGAGTACAATATAATTTTACTCAATAGTATGTGCTAAGTTGATGCAACCTTTTCTAATATACTTTCCGTATCATTTAGAGTAGATCCGCAACCATTTTTATGTGTGTGCTACTGATGTTGGTGAAGTTACTCGAAGCAATATAACCAGTTTCACATAATAGAACTACATTGTTTCAAAGCAACAGAAGGATAAAGGCAGTTCTAATGTAAATGCAATGTAGTAGGTTCTTGAATTCAACTTTACTTTATGTATTCAGTGGCTGTGAGTAGTATTCATTGTGTTTCTATTCACTTACACTTCACCCTGTATAGTTATGCACATGTACATAACACAAAATACACAGAATAGTAACTAATGCATTCACCTGACAAGAGAGTAGAACATAATTTTACTCAATAGTATGTGCTGTTGATGCAACATTTTTTAATATACTTTCCATATCATTTAGAGTAGTCTGCATCCATTTCTATGTGTGTGCTACGAATGTTGACGAAGTTACTCTAAGCAATATAACCAGTTTCACATAATAGTACCAGTTTCAAAGCAATACAAAGATCAAGGCAGTTCCAATGTAAATGCAATGCAGTAGGTTCTTGAATTCAACATTATGTATTCTGTGGCTGTGAGTAGTATTCATTCTGTTTCTATTGACTTACACTTCACCCTGTATAGTTATGCACATGAATATAACACAAAATACACCGAATAGTAAGTAAATGCATTCAACCGAAATGAGAGTAGAATATAATTTCTCTCAAACGTCCTAGGTGCTAACTTGATGCAACCTTTTTAATATACTTTTCATATCATTTAGAGTAGTCTGCAACCATTTCTATGTGTGTGCTACTGATGTTGACGAAGTTACTCTAAGCAATATAACCAGTTTCACATAATAGTACTTCAGTGTTTCAAAGCAATACAAAGATCAAGGCAGTTCCAATGTAAATGCAATGCAGTAGGTTCTTGAATTCAACTTTATGTATTCCGTGGCTGTTAGTACTCATATTATTTCTATTCACTTACACTTCACCCTGTATAGTTATGCACCTGTAAATAACACAAAATACACAGAATATTAAGTAATGCATTCAACCGAAATGTGAGTAGAATATAATTTCCCTCAAACGTCCTAGGTGCTAACTTGATGCAACCCTTTTTAATATAGTTTCCATATCATTTAGAGTAGTCTGCAACCATTTCTATGTGTGTGCTACTGATGTTGACGAAGTTATTCTAAACAGTATAACCAGTTTCACATAATAGTACCGGTGTTTCAAAGCAGTACAAAGATCAAGGCAGTTCCAATGGAAATGAAATGCAGAAGGTTCTTGAATTCAACTTTACTTTATGTATTCCGTGGCTGTGAGTAGTATTCATTGTGTTTCTATTCACTTACACTTCACCCTGTATAGTTATGCACATGTACATAACAGAAAATACACAGAATAGTAACTAATGCATTCACCTGACAAGAGAGTACAATATAATTTTACTCAATAGTATGTGCTAAGTTGATGCAACCTTTTCTAATATACTTTCCGTATCATTTAGAGTAGATCCGCAACCATTTTTATGTGTGTGCTACTGATGTTGGTGAAGTTACTCGAAGCAATATAACCAGTTTCACATAATAGAACTACATTGTTTCAAAGCAACAGAAGGATAAAGGCAGTTCTAATGTAAATGCAATGTAGAAGGTTCTTGAATTCAACTTTACTTTATGTATTCAGTGGCTGTGAGTAGTATTCATTGTGTTTATATTCACTTACACTTCACCCTGTATAGTTATGCACATGTACATAACACAAAATACACAGAATAGTAACTAATCCATTCACCTGACAAGAGAGTACAACATAATTTTACTCAATAGTATGTGCTAAGTTGATGCAACCATTTTTAATATACTTTCCATATCATTTAGAGTAGTCTGCAACCATTTCTAAGTGTGTGCTACTGATGTTGACGAAGATACTCTAAGCCATATAACCAGTTTCACATAATAGTACTTCAGTGTTTCAAAACAATACAAAGATCAAGGCAGTTCCAAAGTAAATGCAATGCAGTAGGTTCTTGAATTCAACTTTATGTATTCCGTGTCTGTGAGTAGTATTCATTGTGTATCTATTCACTTACACTTCACCCTGTATAGTTATGCACATGTATATAACACAAAATACACAGAATAGTAAGTAAATGCATTCAACCGAAATGAGAGTAGAATATAATTTCTCTCAAACGACCTAGGTGCTAACTTGATGCCACCTTTATAATATACTTTTCATATCATTTAGAGTAGTCTGCAACCATTTCTATGTGTGTGCTACTGATGTTGACGAAGTTACTCTAAGCAATAAAACCAGTTTCACATAATAGTACTTCAGTGTTTCAAAGCAATACAAAGATCAAGGCAGTTCCAATGTAAATGCAATGCAGTAGGTTCTTGAATTCAACTTTATGTATTCCGTGGCTGTGAGTAGTACTCATATTATTTCTATTCACTTACACTTCACCCTGTATAGTTATGCACCTGTAAATAACACAAAATACACAGAATATTAAGTAATGCATTCAACCGAAATGTGAGTAGAATATAATTTCCCTCAAACGTCCTAGGTGCTAACTTGATGCAACCCTTTTTAATATAGTTTCCATATCATTTAGAGTAGTCTGCAACCATTTCTATGAGTGTGCTACTGATGTTGACGAAGTTATTCTAAACAGTATAACCAGTTTCACATAATAGTACCAGTGTTTCAAAGCAGTACAAAGATCAAGGCAGTTCCAATGGAAATGAAATGCAGTAGTTTCTTGAATTCAACTTTACTTTATGTATTCCGTGGCTGTGAGTAGTATTCATTGTGTTTCTATTCACTTACACTTCACCCTGTATAGTTATGCACATGTACATAACACAAAATACACAGAATAGTAACTAATGCATTCACCTGACAAGAGAGTACAATATAATTTTACTCAATAGTATGTGCTAAGTTGATGCAACCTTTTCTAATATACTTTCCGTATCATTTAGAGTAGTCTGCAACCATTTCTATGAGTGTGCTACTGATGTTGACGAAGTTATTCTAAACAGTATAACCAGTTTCACATAATAGTACTACAGTCTTTCAAAGCAGTACAAAGATCAAGGCAGTTCCAATGGAAATGAAATGCAGTAGGTTCTTGAATTCAACTTTACTTTATGTATTCCGTGGCTGTGAGTAGTATTCATTGTGTTTCTATTCACTTACACTTCACCCTGTATAGTTATGCACATGTACATAACACAAAATACACAGAATAGTAACTAATGCATTCACCTGACAAGAGAGTACAATATAATTTTACTCAATAGTATGTGCTAAGTTGATGCAACCTTTTCTAATATACTTTCCGTATCATTTAGAGTAGATCCGCAACCATTTTTATGTGTGTGCTACTGATGTTGACGAAGATACTCTAAGCCATATAACCAGTTTCACATAATAGTACTTCAGTGTTTCAAAACAATACAAAGATCAAGGCAGTTCCAAAGTAAATGAAATGCAGTAGGTTCTTGAATTCAACTTTATGTATTCCGTGTCTGTGAGTAGTATTCATTGTGTATCTATTCACTTACACTTCACCCTGTATAGTTATGCACATGTATATAACACAAAATACACAGAATAGTAAGTAAATGCATTCAACCGAAATGAGAGTAGAATATAATTTCTCTCAAACGTCCTAGGTGCTAACTTGATGCAACCTTTTTAAAATACTTTCCATATCATTTAGAGTAGTCTGCAACCATTTCTATGTGTGTGCTACTGATGTTGACGAAGTTATTCTAAACAGTATAACCAGTTTCACATAATAGTACTACAGTGTTTCAAAGCAGTACAAAGATCAAGGCAGTTCCAATGGAAATGAAATGCAGTAGGTTCTTGAATTCAACTTTACTTTATGTATTCCGTGGCTGTGAGTAGTATTCATTGTGTTTCTATTCACTTACACTTCACCCTGTATAGTTATGCACATGTACATAACACAAAATACACAGAATAGTAACTAATGCATTCACCTGACAAGAGAGTACAATATAATTTTACTCAATAGTATGTGCTAAGTTGATGCAACCTTTTCTAATATACTTTCCGTATCATTTAGAGTAGATCCGCAACCATTTTTATGTGTGTGCTACTGATGTTGGTGAAGTTACTCGAAGCAATATAACCAGTTTCACATAATAGAACTACATTGTTTCAAAGCAACAGAAGGATAAAGGCAGTTCTAATGTAAATGCAATGTAGTAGGTTCTTGAATTCAACTTTACTTTATGTATTCAGTGGCTGTGAGTAGTATTCATTCTGTTTCTATTCACTTACACTTCACCCTGTATAGTTATGCACATGTATATAACACAAAATACACAGAATAGTAAGTAAATGCATTCAACCGAAATGAGAGTAGAATATAATTTCTCTCAAACGTCCTAGGTGCTAACTTGATGCAACCTTTTTAATATACTTTCCATATCATTTAGAGAAGTCTGCAACCATTTGTATGTGTGTGCTACTGATGTTGACGAAGTTACTCTAAGCAATATGACCGGTTTCACATAATAGTACTTCAGTGTTTGAAAGCAATACAAAGATCAAGGCAGTTCCAATGTAAATGCAATGCAGTAGGTTCTTGAATTCAACTTTATGTATTCCGTGGCTGTGAGTAGTACTCATTGTGTTTCAATTCACTTCACTTCACCCTCTATACTTATGCACCTGTAAATAACACAAAATACACAGAATAGTAAGTAATGCATTCAACCGAAATGAGAGTAGAATATAATTTCTCTCAAACGTCCTAGGTGCTAACTTGATGCAACCTTTTTAATATACTTTTCATATCATTTAGAGTAGTCTGCAACCATTTCTATGTGTGTGCTACTGATGTTGACGAAGTTACTCTAAGCAATATAACCAGTTTCACATAATAGTACTTCAGTGTTTCAAAGCAATACAAAGATCAAGGCAGTTCCAATGTAAATGCAATGCAGTAGGTTCTTGAATTCAACTTTATGTATTCCGTGGCTGTTAGTACTCATATTATTTCTATTCACTTACACTTCACCCTGTATAGTTATGCACCTGTAAATAACACAAAATACACAGAATATTAAGTAATGCATTCAACCGAAATGTGAGTAGAATATAATTTCCCTCAAACGTCCTAGGTGCTAACTTGATGCAACCCTTTTTAATATAGTTTCCATATCATTTAGAGTAGTCTGCAACCATTTCTATGTGTGTGCTACTGATGTTGACGAAGTTATTCTAAACAGTATAACCAGTTTCACATAATAATACCGGTGTTTCAAAGCAGTACAAAGATCAAGGCAGTTCCAATGGAAA
The DNA here is from genome assembly GCF_048418815.1 of Hemitrygon akajei. Lineage (NCBI taxonomy): Eukaryota > Metazoa > Chordata > Chondrichthyes > Myliobatiformes > Dasyatidae > Hemitrygon > Hemitrygon akajei. The sequence goes on along the minus strand of NC_133145.1, from coordinate 6,673,346 downwards.
TGAAATGCAGAAGGTTCTTGAATTCAACTTTACTTTATGTATTCCGTGGCTGTGAGTAGTATTCATTGTGTTTCTATTCACTTACACTTCACCCTGTATAGTTATGCACATGTACATAACAGAAAATACACAGAATAGTAACTAATGCATTCACCTGACAAGAGAGTACAATATAATTTTACTCAATAGTATGTGCTAAGTTGATGCAACCTTTTCTAATATACTTTCCGTATCATTTAGAGTAGATCCGCAACCATTTTTATGTGTGTGCTACTGATGTTGGTGAAGTTACTCGAAGCAATATAACCAGTTTCACATAATAGAACTACATTGTTTCAAAGCAACAGAAGGATAAAGGCAGTTCTAATGTAAATGCAATGTAGAAGGTTCTTGAATTCAACTTTACTTTATGTATTCAGTGGCTGTGAGTAGTATTCATTGTGTTTATATTCACTTACACTTCACCCTGTATAGTTATGCACATGTACATAACACAAAATACACAGAATAGTAACTAATCCATTCACCTGACAAGAGAGTACAACATAATTTTACTCAATAGTATGTGCTAAGTTGATGCAACCATTTTTAATATACTTTCCATATCATTTAGAGTAGTCTGCAACCATTTCTAAGTGTGTGCTACTGATGTTGACGAAGATACTCTAAGCCATATAACCAGTTTCACATAATAGTACTTCAGTGTTTCAAAACAATACAAAGATCAAGGCAGTTCCAAAGTAAATGCAATGCAGTAGGTTCTTGAATTCAACTTTATGTATTCCGTGTCTGTGAGTAGTATTCATTGTGTATCTATTCACTTACACTTCACCCTGTATAGTTATGCACATGTATATAACACAAAATACACAGAATAGTAAGTAAATGCATTCAACCGAAATGAGAGTAGAATATAATTTCTCTCAAACGACCTAGGTGCTAACTTGATGCCACCTTTATAATATACTTTTCATATCATTTAGAGTAGTCTGCAACCATTTCTATGTGTGTGCTACTGATGTTGACGAAGTTACTCTAAGCAATAAAACCAGTTTCACATAATAGTACTTCAGTGTTTCAAAGCAATACAAAGATCAAGGCAGTTCCAATGTAAATGCAATGCAGTAGGTTCTTGAATTCAACTTTATGTATTCCGTGGCTGTGAGTAGTACTCATATTATTTCTATTCACTTACACTTCACCCTGTATAGTTATGCACCTGTAAATAACACAAAATACACAGAATATTAAGTAATGCATTCAACCGAAATGTGAGTAGAATATAATTTCCCTCAAACGTCCTAGGTGCTAACTTGATGCAACCCTTTTTAATATAGTTTCCATATCATTTAGAGTAGTCTGCAACCATTTCTATGAGTGTGCTACTGATGTTGACGAAGTTATTCTAAACAGTATAACCAGTTTCACATAATAGTACTACAGTCTTTCAAAGCAGTACAAAGATCAAGGCAGTTCCAATGGAAATGAAATGCAGTAGGTTCTTGAATTCAACTTTACTTTATGTATTCCGTGGCTGTGAGTAGTATTCATTGTGTTTCTATTCACTTACACTTCACCCTGTATAGTTATGCACATGTACATAACACAAAATACACAGAATAGTAACTAATGCATTCACCTGACAAGAGAGTACAATATAATTTTACTCAATAGTATGTGCTAAGTTGATGCAACCTTTTCTAATATACTTTCCGTATCATTTAGAGTAGATCCGCAACCATTTTTATGTGTGTGCTACTGATGTTGACGAAGATACTCTAAGCCATATAACCAGTTTCACATAATAGTACTTCAGTGTTTCAAAACAATACAAAGATCAAGGCAGTTCCAAAGTAAATGCAATGCAGTAGGTTCTTGAATTCAACTTTATGTATTCCGTGTCTGTGAGTAGTATTCATTGTGTATCTATTCACTTACACTTCACCCTGTATAGTTATGCACATGTATATAACACAAAATACACAGAATAGTAAGTAAATGCATTCAACCGAAATGAGAGTAGAATATAATTTCTCTCAAACGTCCTAGGTGCTAACTTGATGCAACCTTTTTAAAATACTTTCCATATCATTTAGAGTAGTCTGCAACCATTTCTATGTGTGTGCTACTGATGTTGACGAAGTTATTCTAAACAGTATAACCAGTTTCACATAATAGTACTACAGTGTTTCAAAGCAGTACAAAGATCAAGGCAGTTCCAATGGAAATGAAATGCAGTAGGTTCTTGAATTCAACTTTACTTTATGTATTCCGTGGCTGTGAGTAGTATTCATTGTGTTTCTATTCACTTACACTTCACCCTGTATAGTTATGCACATGTACATAACACAAAATACACAGAATAGTAACTAATGCATTCACCTGACAAGAGAGTACAATATAATTTTACTCAATAGTATGTGCTAAGTTGATGCAACCTTTTCTAATATACTTTCCGTATCATTTAGAGTAGATCCGCAACCATTTTTATGTGTGTGCTACTGATGTTGGTGAAGTTACTCGAAGCAATATAACCAGTTTCACATAATAGAACTACATTGTTTCAAAGCAACAGAAGGATAAAGGCAGTTCTAATGTAAATGCAATGTAGTAGGTTCTTGAATTCAACTTTACTTTATGTATTCAGTGGCTGTGAGTAGTATTCATTCTGTTTCTATTCACTTACACTTCACCCTGTATAGTTATGCACATGTATATAACACAAAATACACAGAATAGTAAGTAAATGCATTCAACCGAAATGAGAGTAGAATATAATTTCTCTCAAACGTCCTAGGTGCTAACTTGATGCAACCTTTTTAATATACTTTCCATATCATTTAGAGAAGTCTGCAACCATTTGTATGTGTGTGCTACTGATGTTGACGAAGTTACTCTAAGCAATATGACCGGTTTCACATAATAGTACTTCAGTGTTTGAAAGCAATACAAAGATCAAGGCAGTTCCAATGTAAATGCAATGCAGTAGGTTCTTGAATTCAACTTTATGTATTCCGTGGCTGTGAGTAGTACTCATTGTGTTTCAATTCACTTCACTTCACCCTCTATACTTATGCACCTGTAAATAACACAAAATACACAGAATAGTAAGTAATGCATTCAACCGAAATGTGAGTAGAATATAATTTCCCTCAAACGTCCTAGGTGCTAACTTGATGCAACCCTTTTTAATATAGTTTCCATATCATTTAGAGTAGTCTGCAACCATTTCTATGTGTGTGCTACTGATGTTGACGAAGTTACTCTAAGCAATAAAACCAGTTTCACATAATAGTACTTCAGTGTTTCAAAGCAATACAAAGATCAAGGCAGTTCCAATGTAAATGCAATGCAGTAGGTTCTTGAATTCAACTTTATGTATTCCGTGGCTGTGAGTAGTACTCATATTATTTCTATTCACTTACACTTCACCCTGTATAGTTATGCACCTGTAAATAACACAAAATACACAGAATATTAAGTAATGCATTCAACCGAAATGTGAGTAGAATATAATTTCCCTCAAACGTCCTAGGTGCTAACTTGATGCAACCCTTTTTAATATAGTTTCCATATCATTTAGAGTAGTCTGCAACCATTTCTATGAGTGTGCTACTGATGTTGACGAAGTTATTCTAAACAGTATAACCAGTTTCACATAATAGTACCAGTGTTTCAAAGCAGTACAAAGATCAAGGCAGTTCCAATGGAAATGAAATGCAGTAGGTTCTTGAATTCAACTTTACTTTATGTATTCCGTGGCTGTGAGTAGTATTCATTGTGTTTCTATTCACTTACACTTCACCCTGTATAGTTATGCACATGTACATAACACAAAATACACAGAATAGTAACTAATGCATTCACCTGACAAGAGAGTACAATATAATTTTACTCAATAGTATGTGCTAAGTTGATGCAACCTTTTCTAATATACTTTCCGTATCATTTAGAGTAGATCCGCAACCATTTTTATGTGTGTGCTACTGATGTTAGTGAAGTTACTCGAAGCAATATAACCAGTTTCACATAATAGAACTACATTGTTTCAAAGCAACAGAAGGATAAAGGCAGTTCTAATGTAAATGCAATGTAGAAGGTTCTTGAATTCAACTTTAATTTATGTATTCAGTGGCTGTGAGTAGTATTCATTGTGTTTCTATTCACTTACACTTCACCCTGTATAGTTATGCACATGTACATAACACAAAATACACAGAATAGTAACTAATGCATTCACCTGACAAGAGAGTACAACATAATTTTACTCAATAGTATGTGCTAAGTTGATGCAACCATTTTTAATATACTTTCCATATCATTTAGAGTAGTCTGCAACCATTTCTAAGTGTGTGCTACTGATGTTGACGAAGTTACTCTAAGCAATATGACCAGTTTCACATAATAGTACTTCAGTGTTTGAAAGCAATACAAAGATCAAGGCAGTTCCAATGTAAATGCAATGCAGTAGGTTCTTGAATTCAACTTTATGTATTCCGTGGCTGTGAGTAGTACTCATATTATTTCTATTCACTTACACTTCACCCTGTATAGTTATGCACCTGTAAATAACACAAAATACACAGAATATTAAGTAATGCATTCAACCGAAATGTGAGTAGAATATAATTTCCCTCAAACGTCCTAGGTGCTAACTTGATGCAACCCTTTTTAATATAGTTTCCATATCATTTAGAGTAGTCTGCAACCATTTCTATGAGTGTGCTACTGATGTTGACGAAGTTATTCTAAACAGTATAACCAGTTTCACATAATAGTACCAGTGTTTCAAAGCAGTACAAAGATCAAGGCAGTTCCAATGGAAATGAAATGCAGTAGTTTCTTGAATTCAACTTTACTTTATGTATTCCGTGGCTGTGAGTAGTATTCATTGTGTTTCTATTCACTTACACTTCACCCTGTATAGTTATGCACATGTACATAACACAAAATACACAGAATAGTAACTAATGCATTCACCTGACAAGAGAGTACAATATAATTTTACTCAATAGTATGTGCTAAGTTGATGCAACCTTTTCTAATATACTTTCCGTATCATTTAGAGTAGTCTGCAACCATTTCTATGAGTGTGCTACTGATGTTGACGAAGTTATTCTAAACAGTATAACCAGTTTCACATAATAGTACTACAGTGTTTCAGAGCAGTACAAAGATCAAGGCAGTTCCAATGGAAATGAAATGCAGTAGGTTCTTGAATTCAACTTTACTTTATGTATTCCGTGGCTGTGAGTAGTATTCATTGTGTTTCTATTCACTTACACTTCACCCTGTATAGTTATGCACATGTACATAACACAAAATACACAGAATAGTAACTAATGCATTCACCTGACAAGAGAGTACAATATAATTTTACTCAATAGTATGTGCTAAGTTGATGCAACCTTTTCTAATATACTTTCCGTATCATTTAGAGTAGATCCGCAACCATTTTTATGTGTGTGCTACTGATGTTGGTGAAGTTACTCGAAGCAATATTACCAGTTTCACATAATAGAACTACATTGTTTCAAAGCAACAGAAGGATAAAGGCAGTTCTAATGTAAATGCAATGTAGAAGGTTCTTGAATTCAACTTTACTTTATGTATTCAGTGGCTGTGAGTAGTATTCATTGTGTTTCTATTCACTTACACTTCACCCTGTATAGTTATGCACATGTACATAACACAAAATACACAGAATAGTAACTAATGCATTCACCTGACAAGAGAGTACAACATAATTTTACTCAATAGTATGTGCTAAGTTGATGCAACCATTTTTAATATACTTTCCATATCATTTAGAGTAGTCTGCAACCATTTCTATGTGTGTGCTACTGATGTTGACGAAGTTATTCTAAACAGTATAACCAGTTTCACATAATAGTACTACAGTGTTTCAAAGCAGTACAAAGATCAAGGCAGTTCCAATGGAAATGAAATGCAGTAGGTTCTTGAATTAAACTTTACTTTATGTATTCCGTGGCTGTGAGTAGTATTCATTCTGTTTCTATTGACTTACACTTCACCCTGTATAGTTATGCACATGTATATAACACAAAATACACAGAATAGTAAGTAAATGTATTCAACCGAAATGAGAGTAGAATATAATTTCTCTCAAACGTCCTAGGTGCTAACTTGATGCAACCTTTTTAATATACTTTCCATATCATTTAGAGAAGTCTGCAACCATTTGTATGTGTGTGCTACTGATGTTGACGAAGTTACTCTAAGCAATATGACCGGTTTCACATAATAGTACTTCAGTGTTTGAAAGCAATACAAAGATCAAGGCAGTTCCAATGTAAATGCAATGCAGTAGGTTCTTGAATTCAACTTTATGTATTCCGTGGCTGTGAGTAGTACTCATATTATTTCTATTCACTTACACTTCACCCTGTATAGTTATGCACATGTATATAACACAAAATACACAGAATAGTAAGTAAATGCATTCAACCGAAATGAGAGTAGAATATAATTTCTCTCAAACGACCTAGGTGCTAACTTGATGCAACCTTTATAATATACTTTTCATATCATTTAGAGTAGTCTGCAACCATTTCTATGTGTGTGCTACTGATGTTGACGAAGTTACTCTAAGCAATAAAACCAGTTTCACATAATAGTACTTCAGTGTTTCAAAGCAATACAAAGATCAAGGCAGTTCCAATGTAAATGCAATGCAGTAGGTTCTTGAATTCAACTTTATGTATTCCGTGGCTGTGAGTAGTACTCATATTATTTCTATTCACTTACACTTCACCCTCTATAGTTATGCACCTGTAAATAACACAAAATACACAGAATATTAAGTAATGCATTCAACCGAAATGTGAGTAGAATATAATTTCCCTCAAACGTCCTAGGTGCTAACTTGATGCAACCCTTTTTAATATAGTTTCCATATCATTTAGAGTAGTCTGCAACCATTTCTATGTGTGTGCTACTGATGTTGACGAAGTTATTCTAAACAGTATAACCAGTTTCACATAATAGTACCGGTGTTTCAAAGCAGTACAAAGATCAAGGCAGTTCCAATGGAAATGAAATGCAGAAGGTTCTTGAATTCAACTTTACTTTATGTATTCCGTGGCTGTGAGTAGTATTCATTGTGTTTCTATTCACTTACACTTCACCCTGTATAGTTATGCACATGTACATAACACAAAATACACAGAATAGTAACTAATGCATTCACCTGACAAGAGAGTACAATTTAATTTTACTCAATAGTATGTGCTAAGTTGATGCAACCTTTTCTAATATACTTTCCGTATCATTTAGAGTAGATCCGCAACCATTTTTATGTGTGTGCTACTGATGTTGGTGAAGTTACTCGAAGCAATATAACCAGTTTCACATAATAGAACTACATTGTTTCAAAGCAACAGAAGGATAAAGGCAGTTCTAATGTAAATGCAATGTAGAAGGTTCTTGAATTCAACTTTACTTTATGTATTCAGTGGCTGTGAGTAGTATTCATTGTGTTTCTATTCACTTACACTTCACCCTGTATAGTTATGCACATGTACATAACACAAAATACACAGAATAGTAACTAATGCATTCACCTGACAAGAGAGTACAACATAATTTTACTCAATAGTATGTGCTAAGTTGATGCAACCATTTTTAATATACTTTCCATATCATTTAGAGTAGTCTGCAACCATTTCTATGTGTGTGCTACTGATGTTGACGAAGTTATTCTAAACAGTATAACCAGTTTCACATAATAGTACTACAGTGTTTCAAAGCAGTACAAAGATCAAGGCAGTTCCAATGGAAATGAAATGCAGTAGGTTCTTGAATTAAACTTTACTTTATGTATTCCGTGGCTGTGAGTAGTATTCATTCTGTTTCTATTGACTTACACTTCACCCTGTATAGTTATGCACATGTATATAACACAAAATACACAGAATAGTAAGTAAATGCATTCAACCGAAATGAGAGTAGAATATAATTTCTCTCAAACGACCTAGGTGCTAACTTGATGCAACCTTTATAATATACTTTTCATATCATTTAGAGTAGTCTGCAACCATTTCTATGTGTGTGCTACTGATGTTGACGAAGTTACTCTAAGCAATAAAACCAGTTTCACATAATAGTACTTCAGTGTTTCAAAGCAATACAAAGATCAAGGCAGTTCCAATGTAAATGCAATGCAGTAGGTTCTTGAATTCAACTTTATGTATTCCGTGGCTGTGAGTAGTACTCATATTATTTCTATTCACTTACACTTCACCCTGTATAGTTATGCACCTGTAAATAACACAAAATACACAGAATATTAAGTAATGCATTCAACCGAAATGTGAGTAGAATATAATTTCCCTCAAACGTCCTAGGTGCTAACTTGATGCAACCATTTTTAATATAGTTTCCATATCATTTAGAGTAGTCTGCAACCATTTCTATGAGTGTGCTACTGATGTTGACGAAGTTATTCTAAACAGTATAACCAGTTTCACATAATAGTACCAGTGTTTCAAAGCAGTACAAAGATCAAGGCAGTTCCAATGGAAATGAAATGCAGTAGGTTCTTGAATTCAACTTTACTTTATGTATTCCGTGGCTGTGAGTAGTATTCATTGTGTTTCTATTCACTTACACTTCACCCTGTATAGTTATGCACATGTACATAACACAAAATACACAGAATAGTAACTAATGCATTCACCTGACAAGAGAGTACAATATAATTTTACTCAATAGTATGTGCTAAGTTGATGCAACCTTTTCTAATATACTTTCCGTATCATTTAGAGTAGATCCGCAACCATTTTTATGTGTGTGCTACTGATGTTAGTGAAGTTACTCGAAGCAATATAACCAGTTTCACATAATAGAACTACATTGTTTCAAAGCAACAGAAGGATAAAGGCAGTTCTAATGTAAATGCAATGTAGAAGGTTCTTGAATTCAACTTTACTTTATGTATTCAGTGGCTGTGAGTAGTATTCATTGTGTTTCTATTCACTTACACTTCACCCTGTATAGTTATGCACATGTACATAACACAAAATACACAGAATAGTAACTAATGCATTCACCTGACAAGAGAGTACAACATAATTTTACTCAATAGTATGTGCTAAGTTGATGCAACCATTTTTAATATACTTTCCATATCATTTAGAGTAGTCTGCAACCATTTCTAAGTGTGTGCTACTGATGTTGACGAAGTTACTCTAAGCAATATGACCAGTTTCACATAATAGTACTTCAGTGTTTGAAAGCAATACAAGGATCAAGGCAGTTCCAATGTAAATGCAATGCAGTAGGTTCTTGAATTCAACTTTAATGTATTCCGTGGCTGTGAGTAGTACTCATTGTGTTTCAATTCACTTCACTTCACCCTCTATAGTTATGCACCTGTAAATAACACAAAATACACAGAATAGTAAGTAATGCATTCAACCGAAATGTGAGTAGAATATAATTTCCCTCAAACGTCCTAGGTGCTAACTTGATGCAACCCTTTTTAATATAGTTTCCATATCATTTAGAGTAGTCTGCAACCATTTCTATGTGTGTGCTACTGATGTTGGTGAAGTTACTCGAAGCAATATAACCAGTTTCACATAATAGAACTACATTGTTTCAAAGCAACAGAAGGATAAAGGCAGTTCTAATGTAAATGCAATGTAGTAGGTTCTTGAATTCAACTTTACTTTATGTATTCAGTGGCTGTGAGTAGTATTCATTGTGTTTCTATTCACTTACACTTCACCCTGTATAGTTATGCACATGTACATAACACAAAATACACAGAATAGTAACTGCATTCACCTGACAAGAGAGTACAACATAATTTTACTCAATAGTATGTGCTGTTGATGCAACATTTTTTAATATACTTTCCATATCATTTAGAGTAGTCTGCATCCATTTCTATGTGTGTGCTACGAATGTTGACGAAGTTACTCTAAGCAATATAACCAGTTTCACATAATAGTACCAGTTTCAAAGCAATACAAAGATCAAGGCAGTTCCAATGTAAATGCAATGCAGTAGGTTCTTGAATTCAACATTATGTATTCTGTGGCTGTGAGTAGTATTCATTCTGTTTCTATTGACTTACACTTCACCCTGTATAGTTATGCACATGTATATAACACAAAATACACAGAATAGTAAGTAAATGCATTCAACCGAAATGAGAGTAGAATATAATTTCTCTCAAACGTCCTAGGTGCTAACTTGATGCAACCCTTTTTAATATAGTTTCCATATCATTTAGAGTAGTCTGCAACCATTTCTATGTGTGTGCTACTGATGTTGACGAAGTTATTCTAAACAGTATAACCAGTTTCACATAATAGTACCGGTGTTTCAAAGCAGTACAAAGATCAAGGCAGTTCCAATGGAAATGAAATGCAGAAGGTTCTTGAATTCAACTTTACTTTATGTATTCCGTGGCTGTGAGTAGTATTCATTGTGTTTCTATTCACTTACACTTCACCCTGTATAGTTATGCACATGTACATAACACAAAATACACAGAATAGTAACTAATGCATTCACCTGACAAGAGAGTACAATTTAATTTTACTCAATAGTATGTGCTAAGTTGATGCAACCTTTTCTAATATACTTTCCGTATCATTTAGAGTAGATCCGCAACCATTTTTATGTGTGTGCTACTGATGTTGGTGAAGTTACTCGAAGCAATATAACCAGTTTCACATAATAGAACTACATTGTTTCAAAGCAACAGAAGGATAAAGGCAGTTCTAATGTAAATGCAATGTAGAAGGTTCTTGAATTCAACTTTACTTTATGTATTCAGTGGCTGTGAGTAGTATTCATTGTGTTTCTATTCACTTACACTTCACCCTGTATAGTTATGCACATGTACATAACACAAAATACACAGAATAGTAACTAATGCATTCACCTGACAAGAGAGTACAACATAATTTTACTCAATAGTATGTGCTAAGTTGATGCAACCATTTTTAATATACTTTCCATATCATTTAGAGTAGTCTGCAACCATTTCTATGTGTGTGCTACTGATGTTGACGAAGTTATTCTAAACAGTATAACCAGTTTCACATAATAGTACTACAGTGTTTCAAAGCAGTACAAAGATCAAGGCAGTTCCAATGGAAATGAAATGCAGTAGGTTCTTGAATTAAACTTTACTTTATGTATTCCGTGGCTGTGAGTAGTATTCATTCTGTTTCTATTGACTTACACTTCACCCTGTATAGTTATGCACATGTATATAACACAAAATACACAGAATAGTAAGTAAATGCATTCAACCGAAATGAGAGTAGAATATAATTTCTCTCAAACGACCTAGGTGCTAACTTGATGCAACCTTTATAATATACTTTTCATATCATTTAGAGTAGTCTGCAACCATTTCTATGTGTGTGCTACTGATGTTGACGAAGTTACTCTAAGCAATAAAACCAGTTTCACATAATAGTACTTCAGTGTTTCAAAGCAATACAAAGATCAAGGCAGTTCCAATGTAAATGCAATGCAGTAGGTTCTTGAATTCAACTTTATGTATTCCGTGGCTGTGAGTAGTACTCATATTATTTCTATTCACTTACACTTCACCCTGTATAGTTATGCACCTGTAAATAACACAAAATACACAGAATATTAAGTAATGCATTCAACCGAAATGTGAGTAGAATATAATTTCCCTCAAACGTCCTAGGTGCTAACTTGATGCAACCCTTTTTAATATAGTTTCCATATCATTTAGAGTAGTCTGCAACCATTTCTATGAGTGTGCTACTGATGTTGACGAAGTTATTCTAAACAGTATAACCAGTTTCACATAATAGTACCAGTGTTTCAAAGCAGTACAAAGATCAAGGCAGTTCCAATGGAAATGAAATGCAGTAGGTTCTTGAATTCAACTTTACTTTATGTATTCCGTGGCTGTGAGTAGTATTCATTGTGTTTCTATTCACTTACACTTCACCCTGTATAGTTATGCACATGTACATAACACAAAATACACAGAATAGTAACTAATGCATTCACCTGACAAGAGAGTACAATATAATTTTACTCAATAGTATGTGCTAAGTTGATGCAACCTTTTCTAATATACTTTCCGTATCATTTAGAGTAGATCCGCAACCATTTTTATGTGTGTGCTACTGATGTTAGTGAAGTTACTCGAAGCAATATAACCAGTTTCACATAATAGAACTACATTGTTTCAAAGCAACAGAAGGATAAAGGCAGTTCTAATGTAAATGCAATGTAGAAGGTTCTTGAATTCAACTTTACTTTATGTATTCAGTGGCTGTGAGTAGTATTCATTGTGTTTCTATTCACTTACACTTCACCCTGTATAGTTATGCACATGTACATAACACAAAATACACAGAATAGTAACTAATGCATTCACCTGACAAGAGAGTACAACATAATTTTACTCAATAGTATGTGCTAAGTTGATGCAACCATTTTTAATATACTTTCCATATCATTTAGAGTAGTCTGCAACCATTTCTAAGTGTGTGCTACTGATGTTGACGAAGTTACTCTAAGCAATATGACCAGTTTCACATAATAGTACTTCAGTGTTTGAAAGCAATACAAGGATCAAGGCAGTTCCAATGTAAATGCAATGCAGTAGGTTCTTGAATTCAACTTTAATGTATTCCGTGGCTGTGAGTAGTACTCATTGTGTTTCAATTCACTTCACTTCACCCTCTATAGTTATGCACCTGTAAATAACACAAAATACACAGAATAGTAAGTAATGCATTCAACCGAAATGTGAGAAGAATATAATTTCCCTCAAACGTCCTAGGTGCTAACTTGATGCAACCCTTTTTAATATAGTTTCCATATCATTTAGAGTAGTCTGCAACCATTTCTATGTGTGTGCTACTGATGTTGGTGAAGTTACTTGAAGCAATATAACCAGTTTCACATAATAGAACTACATTGTTTCAAAGCAACAGAAGGATAAAGGCAGTTCTAATGTAAATGCAATGTAGTAGGTTCTTGAATTCAACTTTACTTTATGTATTCAGTGGCTGTGAGTAGTATTCATTGTGTTTCTATTCACTTACACTTCACCCTGTATAGTTATGCACATGTACATAACACAAAATACACAGAATAGTAACTGCATTCACCTGACAAGAGAGTACAACATAATTTTACTCAATAGTATGTGCTGTTGATGCAACATTTTTTAATATACTTTCCATATCATTTAGAGTAGTCTGCATCCATTTCTATGTGTGTGCTACGAATGTTGACGAAGTTACTCTAAGCAATATAACCAGTTTCACATAATAGTACCAGTTTCAAAGCAATACAAAGATCAAGGCAGTTCCAATGTAAATGCAATGCAGTAGGTTCTTGAATTCAACATTATGTATTCTGTGGCTGTGAGTAGTATTCATTCTGTTTCTATTGACTTACACTTCACCCTGTATAGTTATGCACATGTATATAACACAAAATACACAGAATAGTAAGTAAATGCATTCAACCGAAATGAGAGTAGAATATAATTTCTCTCAAACGTCCTAGGTGCTAACTTGATGCAACCTTTTTAATATACTTTTCATATCATTTAGAGTAGTCTGCAACCATTTCTATGTGTGTGCTACTGATGTTGACGAAGTTACTCTAAGCAATATAACCAGTTTCACATAATAGTACTTCAGTGTTTGAAAGCAATACAAAGATCAAGGCAGTTCCAATGTAAATGCAATGCAGTAGGTTCTTGAATTCAACTTTATGTATTCCGTGGCTGTGAGTAGTACTCATATTATTTCTATTCACTTACACTTCACCCTGTATAGTTATGCACCTGTAAATAACACAAAATACACAGAATATTAAGTAATGCATTCAACCGAAATGTGAGTAGAATATAATTTCCCTCAAACGTCCTAGGTGCTAACTTGATGCAACCCTTTTTAATATAGTTTCCATATCATTTAGAGTAGTCTGCAACCATTTCTATGTGTGTGCTACTGATGTTGACGAAGTTATTCTAAACAGTATAACCAGTTTCACATAATAGTACCGGTGTTTCAAAGCAGTACAAAGATCAAGGCAGTTCCAATGGAAATGAAATGCAGAAGGTTCTTGAATTCAACTTTACTTTATGTATTCCGTGTCTGTGAGTAGTATTCATTGTGTTTCTATTCACTTACACTTCACCCTGTATAGTTATGCACATGTACATAACACAAAATACACAGAATAGTAACTAATGCATTCACCTGACAAGAGAGTACAATATAATTTTACTCAATAGTATGTGCTACGTTGATGCAACCTTTTCTAATATACTTTCCGTATCATTTAGAGTAGATCCGCAACCATTTTTATGTGTGTGCTACTGATGTTGGTGAAGTTACTCGAAGCAATATAACCAGTTTCACATAATAGAACTACATTCTTTCAAAGCAACAGAAGGATAAAGGCAGTTCTAATGTAAATGCAATGTAGAAGGTTCTTGAATTCAACTTTATGTATTCAGTGGCTGTGAGTAGTATTCATTGTGTTTCTATTCACTTACACTTCACCCTGTATAGTTATGCACATGTACATAACACAAAATACACAGAATAGTAACTAATGCATTCACCTGACAAGAGAGTACAACATAATTCTACTCAATAGTATGTGCTAAGTTGATGCAACCATTTTTAATATACTTTCCATATCATTTAGAGTAGTCTGCAACCATTTCTAAGTGTGTGCTACTGATGTTGACGAAGATACTCTAAGCCATATAACCAGTTTCACATAATAGTACTTCAGTGTTTCAAAACAATACAAAGATCAAGGCAGTTCCAAAGTAAATGCAATGCAGTAGGTTCTTGAATTCAACTTTATGTATTCCGTGGCTGTGAGTAGTACTCATTGTGTTTCAATTCACTTCACTTCACCCTCTATAGTTATGCACCTGTAAATAACACAAAATACACAGAATAGTAAGTAATGCATTCAACCGAAATGTGAGTAGAATATAATTTCCCTCAAACGTCCTAGGTGCTAACTTGATGCAACCCTTTTTAATATAGTTTCCATATCATTTAGAGTAGTCTGCAACCATTTCTATGTGTGTGCTACTGATGTTGACGAAGTTATTCTAAACAGTATAACCAGTTTCACATAATAGTACCACAGTGTTTCAAAGCAGTACAAAGATCAAGGCAGTTCCAATGGAAATGAAATGCAGTAGGTTCTTGAATTCAACTTTACTTTATGTATTCCGTGGCTGTGAGTAGTATTCATTGTGTTTCTATTCACTTACACTTCACCCTGTATAGTTATGCACATGTACATAACACAAAATACACAGAATAGTAACTAATGCATTCACCTGACAAGAGAGTACAATATAATTTTACTCAATAGTATGTGCTAAGTTGATGCAACCTTTTCTAATATACTTTCCGTATCATTTAGAGTAGATCCGCAACCATTTTTATGTGTGTGCTGCTGATGTTGGTGAAGTTACTCGAAGCAATATCACCAGTTTCACATAATAGAACTACATTGTTTCAAAGCAACAGAAGGATAAAGGCAGTTCTAATGTAAATGCAATGTAGTAGGTTCTTGAATTCAACTTTACTTTATGTATTCAGTGGCTGTGAGTAGTATTCATTGTGTTTCTATTCACTTACACTTCACCCTGTATAGTTATGCACATGTACATAACACAAAATACACAGAATAGTAACTAATGCATTCACCTGACAAGAGAGTACAACATAATTTTACTCAATAGTATGTGCTGTTGATGCAACATTTTTTAATATACTTTCCATATCATTTAGAGTAGTCTGCATCCATTTCTATGTGTCTGCTACGAATGTTGACAAAGTTACTCTAAGCAATATAACCAGTTTCACATAATAGTACCAGTTTCAAAGCAATACAAAGATCAAGGCAGTTCCAATGTAAATGCAATGCAGTAGGTTCTTGAATTCAACATTATGTATTCTGTGGCTGTGAGTAGTATTCATTCTGTTTCTATTGACTTACACTTCACCCTGTATAGTTATGCACATGTATATAACACAAAATACACAGAATAGTAAGTAAATGCATTCAACCGAAATGAGAGTAGAATATAATTTCTCTCAAACGTCCTAGGTGCTAACTTGATGCAACCTTTTTAATATACTTTTCATATCATTTAGAGTAGTCTGCAACCATTTCTATGTGTGTGCTACTGATGTTGACGAAGTTACTCTAAGCAATATAACCAGTTTCACATAATAGTACTTCAGTGTTTGAAAGCAATACAAAGATCAAGGCAGTTCCAATGTAAATGCAATGCAGTAGGTTCTTGAATTCAACTTTATGTATTCCGTGGCTGTGAGTAGTACTCATATTATTTCTATTCACTTACACTTCACCCTGTATAGTTATGCACCTGTAAATAACACAAAATACACAGAATATTAAGTAATGCATTCAACCGAAATGTGAGTAGAATATAATTTCCCTCAAACGTCCTAGGTGCTAACTTGATGCAACCCTTTTTAATATAGTTTCCATATCATTTAGAGTAGTCTGCAACCATTTCTATGTGTGTGCTATTGATGTTGACGAAGTTATTCTAAACAGTATAACCAGTTTCACATAATAGTACCACAGTGTTTCAAAGCAGTACAAAGATCAAGGCAGTTCCAATGGAAATGAAATGCAGTAGGTTCTTGAATTCAACTTTACTTTATGTATTCCGTGGCTGTGAGTAGTATTCATTGTGTTTCTATTCACTTACACTTCACCCTGTATAGTTATGCACATGTACATAACACAAAATACACAGAATAGTAACTAATGCATTCACCTGACAAGAGAGTACAATATAATTTTACTCAATAGTATGTGCTAAGTTGATGCAACCTTTTCTAATATACTTTCCGTATCATTTAGAGTAGATCCACAACCATTTTTATGTGTGTGCTGCTGATGTTGGTGAAGTTACTCGAAGCAATATAACCAGTTTCACATAATAGAACTACATTGTTTCAAAGCAACAGAAGGTTAAAGGCAGTTCTAATGTAAATGCAATGTAGAAGGTTCTTGAATTCAACTTTACTTTATGTATTCAGTGGCTGTGAGTAGTATTCATTCTGTTTCTATTCACTTACACTTCACCCTGTATAGTTATGCACATGTACATAACACAAAATACACAGAATAGTAACTAATGCATTCACCTGACAAGAGAGTACAACATAATTTTACTCAATAGTATGTGCTAAGTTGATGCAACCATTTTTAATATACTTTCCATATCATTTAGAGTAGTCTGCAACCATTTCTAAGTGTGTGCTACTGATGTTGACGAAGTTACTCTAAGCAATATGACCAGTTTCACATAATAGTACTTCAGTGTTTGAAAGCAATAAAAAGATCAAGGCAGTTCCAATGTAAATGCAATGCAGTAGGTTCTTGAATTCAACTTTAATGTATTCCGTGGCTGTGAGTAGTACTCATTGTGTTTCAATTCACTTCACTTCACCCTCTATAGTTATGCACCTGTAAATAACACAAAATACACAGAATAGTAAGTAATGCATTCAACCGAAATGTGAGTAGAATATAATTTCCCTCAAACGTCCTAGGTGCTAACTTGATGCAACCCTTTTTAATATAGTTTCCATATCATTTAGAGTAGTCTGCAACCATTTCTATGTGTGTGCTACTGATGTTGGTGAAGTTACTCGAAGCAATATAACCAGTTTCACATAATAGAACTACATTGTTTCAAAGCAACAGAAGGATAAAGGCAGTTCTAATGTAAATGCAATGTAGTAGGTTCTTGAATTCAACTTTACTTTATGTATTCAGTGGCTGTGAGTAGTATTCATTGTGTTTCTATTCACTTACACTTCACCCTGTATAGTTATGCACATGTACATAACACAAAATACACAGAATAGTAACTAATGCATTCACCTGACAAGAGAGTACAACATAATTTTACTCAATAGTATGTGCTGTTGATGCAACATTTTTTAATATACTTTCCATATCATTTAGAGTAGTCTGCATCCATTTCTATGTGTCTGCTACGAATGTTGACGAAGTTACTCTAAGCAATATAACCAGTTTCACATAATAGTACTTCAGTGTTTGAAAGCAATACAAAGATCAAGGCAGTTCCAATGTAAATGCAATGCAGTAGGTTCTTGAATTCAACTTTATGTATTCCGTGGCTGTGAGTAGTACTCATATTATTTCTATTCACTTACACTTCACCCTGTATAGTTATGCACCTGTAAATAACACAAAATACACAGAATATTAAGTAATGCATTCAACCGAAATGTGAGTAGAATATAATTTCCCTCAAACGTCCTAGGTGCTAACTTGATGCAACCCTTTTTAATATAGTTTCCATATCATTTAGAGTAGTCTGCAACCATTTCTATGTGTGTGCTACTGATGTTGACGAAGTTATTCTAAACAGTATAACCAGTTTCACATAATAGAACTACATTGTTTCAAAGCAACAGAAGGATAAAGGCAGTTCTAATGTAAATGAAATGCAGTAGGTTCTTGAATTCAACTTTACTTTATGTATTCCGTGGCTGTGAGTAGTATTCATTGTGTTTCTATTCACTTACACTTCACCCTGTATAGTTATGCACATGTACATAACACAAAATACACAGAATAGTAACTAATGCATTCACCTGACAAGAGAGTACAATATAATTTTACTCAATAGTATGTGCTAAGTTGATGCAACCTTTTCTAATATACTTTCCGTATCATTTAGAGTAGATCC
This sequence comes from Hemitrygon akajei, assembly GCF_048418815.1. Lineage (NCBI taxonomy): Eukaryota > Metazoa > Chordata > Chondrichthyes > Myliobatiformes > Dasyatidae > Hemitrygon > Hemitrygon akajei. The sequence continues at coordinate 6,654,559 of NC_133145.1, read as the reverse complement.
GCAACCATTTTTATGTGTGTGCTACTGATGTTGGTGAAGTTACTCGAAGCAATATAACCAGTTTCACATAATAGAACTACATTGTTTCAAAGCAACAGAAGGTTAAAGGCAGTTCTAATGTAAATGCAATGTAGAAGGTTCTTGAATTCAACTTTACTTTATGTATTCAGTGGCTGTGAGTAGTATTCATTCTGTTTCTATTCACTTACACTTCACCCTGTATAGTTATGCACATGTACATAACACAAAATACACAGAATAGTAACTAATGCATTCACCTGACAAGAGAGTACAACATAATTTTACTCAATAGTATGTGCTAAGTTGATGCAACCATTTTTAATATACTTTCCATATCATTTAGAGTAGTCTGCAACCATTTCTAAGTGTGTGCTACTGATGTTGACGAAGTTACTCTAAGCAATATGACCAGTTTCACATAATAGTACTTCAGTGTTTGAAAGCAATAAAAAGATCAAGGCAGTTCCAATGTAAATGCAATGCAGTAGGTTCTTGAATTCAACTTTAATGTATTCCGTGGCTGTGAGTAGTACTCATTGTGTTTCAATTCACTTCACTTCACCCTCTATAGTTATGCACCTGTAAATAACACAAAATACACAGAATAGTAAGTAATGCATTCAACCGAAATGTGAGTAGAATATAATTTCCCTCAAACGTCCTAGGTGCTAACTTGATGCAACCCTTTTTAATATAGTTTCCATATCATTTAGAGTAGTCTGCAACCATTTCTATGTGTGTGCTACTGATGTTGGTGAAGTTACTCGAAGCAATATAACCAGTTTCACATAATAGAACTACATTGTTTCAAAGCAACAGAAGAATAAAGGCAGTTCTAATGTAAATGCAATGTAGTAGGTTCTTGAATTCAACTTTACTTTATGTATTCAGTGGCTGTGAGTAGTATTCATTGTGTTTCTATTCACTTACACTTCACCCTGTATAGTTATGCACATGTACATAACACAAAATACACAGAATAGTAACTAATGCATTCACCTGACAAGAGAGTACAACATAATTTTACTCAATAGTATGTGCTGTTGATGCAACATTTTTTAATATACTTTCCATATCATTTAGAGTAGTCTGCATCCATTTCTATGTGTCTGCTACGAATGTTGACGAAGTTACTCTAAGCAATATAACCAGTTTCACATAATAGTACCAGTTTCAAAGCAATACAAAGATCAAGGCAGTTCCAATGTAAATGCAATGCAGTAGGTTCTTGAATTCAACATTATGTATTCTGTGGCTGTGAGTAGTATTCATTCTGTTTCTATTGACTTACACTTCACCCTGTATAGTTATGCACATGTATATAACACAAAATACACAGAATAGTAAGTAAATGCATTCAACCGAAATGAGAGTAGAATATAATTTCTCTCAAACGTCCTAGGTGCTAACTTGATGCAACCTTTTTAATATACTTTTCATATCATTTAGAGTAGTCTGCAACCATTTCTATGTGTGTGCTACTGATGTTGACGAAGTTACTCTAAGCAATATAACCAGTTTCACATAATAGTACTTCAGTGTTTGAAAGCAATACAAAGATCAAGGCAGTTCCAATGTAAATGCAATGCAGTAGGTTCTTGAATTCAACTTTATGTATTCCGTGGCTGTGAGTAGTACTCATATTATTTCTATTCACTTACACTTCACCCTGTATAGTTATGCACCTGTAAATAACACAAAATACACAGAATATTAAGTAATGCATTCAACCGAAATGTGAGTAGAATATAATTTCCCTCAAACGTCCTAGGTGCTAACTTGATGCAACCCTTTTTAATATAGTTTCCATATCATTTAGAGTAGTCTGCAACCATTTCTATGTGTGTGCTACTGATGTTGACGAAGTTATTCTAAACAGTATAACCAGTTTCACATAATAGTACCACAGTGTTTCAAAGCAGTACAAAGATCAAGGCAGTTCCAATGGAAATGAAATGCAGTAGGTTCTTGAATTCAACTTTACTTTATGTATTCCGTGGCTGTGAGTAGTATTCATTGTGTTTCTATTCACTTACACTTCACCCTGTATAGTTATGCACATGTACATAACACAAAATACACAGAATAGTAACTAATGCATTCACCTGACAAGAGAGTACAATATAATTTTACTCAATAGTATGTGCTAAGTTGATGCAACCTTTTCTAATATACTTTCCGTATCATTTAGAGTAGATCCGCAACCATTTTTATGTGTGTGCTGCTGATGTTGGTGAAGTTACTCGAAGCAATATAACCAGTTTCACATAATAGAACTACATTGTTTCAAAGCAACAGAAGGATAAAGGCAGTTCTAATGTAAATGAAATGCAGTAGGTTCTTGAATTCAACTTTACTTTATGTATTCCGTGGCTGTGAGTAGTATTCATTGTGTTTCTATTCACTTACACTTCACCCTGTATAGTTATGCACATGCACATAACACAAAATACACAGAATAGTAACTAATGCATTCACCTGACAAGAGAGTACAATATAATTTTACTCAATAGTATGTGCTAAGTTGATGCAACCTTTTCTAATATACTTTCCGTATCATTGCGAGTAGATCCGCAACCATTTTTATGTGTGTGCTACTGATGTTGGTGAAGTTACTCGAAGCAATATAACCAGTTTCACATAATAGAACTACATTGTTTCAAAGCAACAGAAGGTTAAAGGCAGTTCTAATGTAAATGCAATGTAGAAGGTTCTTGAATTCAACTTTACTTTATGTATTCAGTGGCTGTGAGTAGTATTCATTCTGTTTCTATTCACTTACACTTCACCCTGTATAGTTATGCACATGTACATAACACAAAATACACAGAATAGTAACTAATGCATTCACCTGACAAGAGAGTACAACATAATTTTACTCAATAGTATGTGCTAAGTTGATGCAACCATTTTTAATATACTTTCCATATCATTTAGAGTAGTCTGCAACCATTTCTAAGTGTGTGCTACTGATGTTGACGAAGTTACTCTAAGCAATATGACCAGTTTCACATAATAGTACTTCAGTGTTTGAAAGCAATAAAAAGATCAAGGCAGTTCCAATGTAAATGCAATGCAGTAGGTTCTTGAATTCAACTTTAATGTATTCCGTGGCTGTGAGTAATACTCATTGTGTTTCAATTCACTTCACTTCACCCTCTATAGTTATGCACCTGTAAATAACACAAAATACACAGAATAGTAAGTAATGCATTCAACCGAAATGTGAGTAGAATATAATTTCCCTCAAACGTCCTAGGTGCTAACTTGATGCAACCCTTTTTAATATAGTTTCCATATCATTTAGAGTAGTCTGCAACCATTTCTGTGTGTGCTACTGATGTTGGTGAAGTTACTCGAAGCAATATAACCAGTTTCACATAATAGAACTACATTGTTTCAAAGCAACAGAAGGATAAAGGCAGTTCTAATGTAAATGCAATGTAGTAGGTTCTTGAATTCAACTTTACTTTATGTATTCAGTGGCTGTGAGTAGTATTCATTGTGTTTCTATTCACTTACACTTCACCCTGTATAGTTATGCACATGTACATAACACAAAATACACAGAATAGTAACTAATGCATTCACCTGACAAGAGAGTACAACATAATTTTACTCAATAGTATGTGCTGTTGATGCAACATTTTTTAATATACTTTCCATATCATTTAGAGTAGTCTGCATCCATTTCTATGTGTGTGCTACGAATGTTGACGAAGTTACTCTAAGCAATATAACCAGTTTCACATAATAGAACTACATTGTTTCAAAGCAACAGAAGGTTAAAGGCAGTTCCAATGTAAATGCAATGCAGTAGGTTCTTGAATTCAACATTATGTATTCTGTGGCTGTGAGTAGTATTCATTCTGTTTCTATTGACTTACACTTCACCCTGTATAGTTATGCACATGTATATAACACAAAATACACAGAATAGTAAGTAAATGCATTCAACCGAAATGAGAGTAGAATATAATTTCTCTCAAACGTCCTAGGTGCTAACTTGATGCAACCTTTTTAATATACTTTTCATATCATTTAGAGTAGTCTGCAACCATTTCTATGTGTGTGCTACTGATGTTGACGAAGTTACTCTAAGCAATATAACCAGTTTCACATAATAGTACTTCAGTGTTTGAAAGCAATACAAAGATCAAGGCAGTTCCAATGTAAATGCAATGCAGTAGGTTCTTGAATTCAACTTTATGTATTCCGTGGCTGTGAGTAGTACTCATATTATTTCTATTCACTTACACTTCACCCTGTATAGTTATGCACCTGTAAATAACACAAAATACACAGAATATTAAGTAATGCATTCAACCGAAATGTGAGTAGAATATAATTTCCCTCAAACGTCCTAGGTGCTAACTTGATGCAACCCTTTTTAATATAGTTTCCATATCATTTAGAGTAGTCTGCAACCATTTCTATGAGTGTGCTACTGATGTTGACGAAGTTATTCTAAACAGTATAACCAGTTTCACATAATAGTACTACAGTGTTTCAAAGCAGTACAAAGATCAAGGCAGTTCCAATGGAAATGAAATGCAGTAGGTTCTTGAATTCAACTTTACTTTATGTATTCCGTGGCTGTGAGTAGTATTCATTGTGTTTCTATTCACTTACACTTCACCCTGTATAGTTATGCACATGTACATAACACAAAATACACAGAATAGTAACTAATGCATTCACCTGACAAGAGAGTACAATATAATTTTACTCAATAGTATGTGCTAAGTTGATGCAACCTTTTCTAATATACTTTCCGTATCATTTAGAGTAGATCCGCAACCATTTTTATGTGTGTGCTACTGATGTTGGTGAAGTTACTCGAAGCAATATAACCAGTTTCACATAATAGAACTACATTGTTTCAAAGCAACAGAAGGATAAAGGCAGTTCTAATGTTAATGCAATGTAGTAGGTTCTTGAATTCAACTTTACTTTATGTATTCAGTGGCTGTGAGTAGTATTCATTCTGTTTCTATTCACTTACACTTCACCCTGTATAGTTATGCACATGTATATAACACAAAATACACAGAATAGTAAGTAAATGCATTCAACCGAAATGAGAGTAGAATATAATTTCTCTCAAACGTCCTAGGTGCTAACTTGATGCAACCTTTTTAATATACTTTCCATATCATTTAGAGAAGTCTGCAACCATTTGTATGTGTGTGCTACTGATGTTGACGAAGTTACTCTAAGCAATATGACCGGTTTCACATAATAGTACTTCAGTGTTTGAAAGCAATACAAAGATCAAGGCAGTTCCAATGTAAATGCAATGCAGTAGGTTCTTGAATTCAACTTTATGTATTCCGTGGCTGTGAGTAGTACTCATTGTGTTTCAATTCACTTCACTTCACCCTCTATAGTTATGCACCTGTAAATAACACAAAATACACAGAATAGTAAGTAATGCATTCAACCGAAATGTGAGTAGAATATAATTTCCCTCAAACGTCCTAGGTGCTAACTTGATGCAACCCTTTTTAATATAGTTTCCATATCATTTAGAGTAGTCTGCAACCATTTCTATGTGTGTGCTACTGATGTTGACGAAGTTATTCTAAACAGTATAACCAGTTTCACATAATAGTACTACAGTTTCAAAGCAGTACAAAGATCAAGGCAGTTCCAATGGAAATGAAATGCAGTAGGTTCTTGAAGTAAACTTTACTTTATGTATTCCGTGGCTGTGAGTAGTATTCATTCTGTTTCTATTGACTTACACTTCACCCTGTATAGTTATGCACATGTATATAACACAAAATACACAGAATAGTAAGTAAATGCATTCAACCGAAATGAGAGTAGAATATAATTTCTCTCAAACGACCTAGGTGCTAACTTGATGCAACCTTTATAATATACTTTTCATATCATTTAGAGTAGTCTGCAACCATTTCTATGTGTGTGCTACTGATGTTGACGAAGTTACTCTAAGCAATAAAACCAGTTTCACATAATAGTACTTCAGTGTTTCAAAGCAATACAAAGATCAAGGCAGTTCCAATGTAAATGCAATGCAGTAGGTTCTTGAATTCAACTTTATGTATTCCGTGGCTGTGAGTAGTACTCATATTATTTCTATTCACTTACACTTCACCCTGTATAGTTATGCACCTGTAAATAACACAAAATACACAGAATATTAAGTAATGCATTCAACCGAAATGTGAGTAGAATATAATTTCCCTCAAACGTCCTAGGTGCTAACTTGATGCAACCCTTTTTAATATAGTTTCCATATCATTTAGAGTAGTCTGCAACCATTTCTATGAGTGTGCTACTGATGTTGACGAAGTTATTCTAAACAGTATAACCAGTTTCACATAATAGTACCAGTGTTTCAAAGCAGTACAAAGATCAAGGCAGTTCCAATGGAAATGAAATGCAGTAGGTTCTTGAATTCAACTTTACTTTATGTATTCCGTGGCTGTGAGTAGTATTCATTGTGTTTCTATTCACTTACACTTCACCCTGTATAGTTATGCACATGTACATAACACAAAATACACAGAATAGTAACTAATGCATTCACCTGACAAGAGAGTACAATATAATTTTACTCAATAGTATGTGCTAAGTTGATGCAACCTTTTCTAATATACTTTCCGTATCATTTAGAGTAGATCCGCAACCATTTTTATGTGTGTGCTACTGATGTTGGTGAAGTTACTCGAAGCAATATAACCAGTTTCACATAATAGAACTACATTGTTTCAAAGCAACAGAAGGATAAAGGCAGTTCTAATGTAAATGCAATGTAGAAGGTTCTTGAATTCAACTTTACTTTATGTATTCAGTGGCTGTGAGTAGTATTCATTGTGTTTCTATTCACTTACACTTCACCCTGTATAGTTATGCACATGTACATAACACAAAATACACAGAATAGTAACTAATGCATTCACCTGACAAGAGAGTACAACATAATTTTACTCAATAGTATGTGCTAAGTTGATGCAACCATTTTTAATATACTTTCCATATCATTTAGAGTAGTCTGCAACCATTTCTAAGTGTGTGCTACTGATGTTGACGAAGTTACTCTAAGCAATATGACCAGTTTCACATAATAGTACTTCAGTGTTTGAAAGCAATACAAAGATCAAGGCAGTTCCAATGTAAATGCAATGCAGTAGGTTCTTGAATTCAACTTTAATGTATTCCGTGGCTGTGAGTAGTACTCATTGTGTTTCAATTCACTTCACTTCACCCTCTATAGTTATGCACCTGTAAATAACACAAAATACACAGAGTAGTAAGTAATGCATTCAACCGAAATGTGAGTAGAATATAATTTCCCTCAAACGTCCTAGGTGCTAACTTGATGCAACCCTTTTTAATATAGTTTCCATATCATTTAGAGTAGTCTGCAACCATTTCTATGTGTGTGCTACTGATGTTGGTGAAGTTACTCGAAGCAATATAACCAGTTTCACATAATAGAACTACATTGTTTCAAAGCAACAGAAGGATAAAGGCAGTTCTAATGTAAATGCAATGTAGTAGGTTCTTGAATTCAACTTTACTTTATGTATTCAGTGGCTGTGAGTAGTATTCATTGTGTTTCTATTCACTTACACTTCACCCTGTATAGTTATGCACATGTACATAACACAAAATACACAGAATAGTAACTAATGCATTCACCTGACAAGAGAGTACAACATAATTTTACTCAATAGTATGTGCTGTTGATGCAACATTTTTTAATATACTTTCCATATCATTTAGAGTAGTCTGCATCCATTTCTATGTGTGTGCTACGAATGTTGACGAAGTTACTCTAAGCAATATAACCAGTTTCACATAATAGTACCAGTTTCAAAGCAATACAAAGATCAAGGCAGTTCCAATGTAAATGCAATGCAGTAGGTTCTTGAATTCAACATTATGTATTCTGTGGCTGTGAGTAGTATTCATTCTGTTTCTATTGACTTACACTTCACCCTGTATAGTTATGCACATGTATATAACACAAAATACACAGAATAGTAAGTAAATGCATTCAACCGAAATGAGAGTAGAATATAATTTCCCTCAAACGTCCTAGGTGCTAACTTGATGCAACCCTTTTTAATATAGTTTCCATATCATTTAGAGTAGTCTGCAACCATTTCTATGTGTGTGCTACTGATGTTGACGAAGTTATTCTAAACAGTATAACCAGTTTCACATAATAGTACTACAGTTTCAAAGCAGTACAAAGATCAAGGCAGTTCCAATGGAAATGAAATGCAGTAGGTTCTTGAAGTAAACTTTACTTTATGTATTCCGTGGCTGTGAGTAGTATTCATTCTGTTTCTATTGACTTACACTTCACCCTGTATAGTTATGCACATGTATATAACACAAAATACACAGAATAGTAAGTAAATGCATTCAACCGAAATGAGAGTAGAATATAATTTCTCTCAAACGACCTAGGTGCTAACTTGATGCAACCTTTATAATATACTTTTCATATCATTTAGAGTAGTCTGCAACCATTTCTATGTGTGTGCTACTGATGTTGACGAAGTTACTCTAAGCAATAAAACCAGTTTCACATAATAGTACTTCAGTGTTTGAAAGCAATACAAAGATCAAGGCAGTTCCAATGTAAATGCAATGCAGTAGGTTCTTGAATTCAACTTTATGTATTCCGTGGCTGTGAGTAGTACTCATTGTGTTTCAATTCACTTCACTTCACCCTCTATAGTTATGCACCTGTAAATAACACAAAATACACAGAATAGTAAGTAATGCATTCAACCGAAATGTGAGTAGAATATAATTTCCCTCAAACGTCCTAGGTGCTAACTTGATGCAACCCTTTTTAATATAGTTTCCATATCATTTAGAGTAGTCTGCAACCATTTCTATGTGTGTGCTACTGATGTTGACGAAGTTATTCTAAACAGTATAACCAGTTTCACATAATAGTACTACAGTTTCAAAGCAGTACAAAGATCAAGGCAGTTCCAATGGAAATGAAATGCAGTAGGTTCTTGAAGTAAACTTTACTTTATGTATTCCGTGGCTGTGAGTAGTATTCATTCTGTTTCTATTGACTTACACTTCACCCTGTATAGTTATGCACATGTATATAACACAAAATACACAGAATAGTAAGTAAATGCATTCAACCGAAATGAGAGTAGAATATAATTTCTCTCAAACGACCTAGGTGCTAACTTGATGCAACCTTTATAATATACTTTTCATATCATTTAGAGTAGTCTGCAACCATTTCTATGTGTGTGCTACTGATGTTGACGAAGTTACTCTAAGCAATAAAACCAGTTTCACATAATAGTACTTCAGTGTTTCAAAGCAATACAAAGATCAAGGCAGTTCCAATGTAAATGCAATGCAGTAGGTTCTTGAATTCAACTTTATGTATTCCGTGGCTGTGAGTAGTACTCATATTATTTCTATTCACTTACACTTCACCCTGTATAGTTATGCACCTGTAAATAACACAAAATACACAGAATATTAAGTAATGCATTCAACCGAAATGTGAGTAGAATATAATTTCCCTCAAACGTCCTAGGTGCTAACTTGATGCAACCCTTTTTAATATAGTTTCCATATCATTTAGAGTAGTCTGCAACCATTTCTATGAGTGTGCTACTGATGTTGACGAAGTTATTCTAAACAGTATAACCAGTTTCACATAATAGTACCAGTGTTTCAAAGCAGTACAAAGATCAAGGCAGTTCCAATGGAAATGAAATGCAGTAGGTTCTTGAATTCAACTTTACTTTATGTATTCCGTGGCTGTGAGTAGTATTCATTGTGTTTCTATTCACTTACACTTCACCCTGTATAGTTATGCACATGTACATAACACAAAATACACAGAATAGTAACTAATGCATTCACCTGACAAGAGAGTACAATATAATTTTACTCAATAGTATGTGCTAAGTTGATGCAACCTTTTCTAATATACTTTCCGTATCATTTAGAGTAGATCCGCAACCATTTTTATGTGTGTGCTACTGATGTTGGTGAAGTTACTCGAAGCAATATAACCAGTTTCACATAATAGAACTACATTGTTTCAAAGCAACAGAAGGATAAAGGCAGTTCTAATGTAAATGCAATGTAGAAGGTTCTTGAATTCAACTTTACTTTATGTATTCAGTGGCTGTGAGTAGTATTCATTGTGTTTCTATTCACTTACACTTCACCCTGTATAGTTATGCACATGTACATAACACAAAATACACAGAATAGTAACTAATGCATTCACCTGACAAGAGAGTACAACATAATTTTACTCAATAGTATGTGCTAAGTTGATGCAACCATTTTTAATATACTTTCCATATCATTTAGAGTAGTCTGCAACCATTTCTAAGTGTGTGCTACTGATGTTGACGAAGTTACTCTAAGCAATATGACCAGTTTCACATAATAGTACTTCAGTGTTTGAAAGCAATACAAAGATCAAGGCAGTTCCAATGTAAATGCAATGCAGTAGGTTCTTGAATTCAACTTTAATGTATTCCGTGGCTGTGAGTAGTACTCATTGTGTTTCAATTCACTTCACTTCACCCTCTATAGTTATGCACCTGTAAATAACACAAAATACACAGAGTAGTAAGTAATGCATTCAACCGAAATGTGAGTAGAATATAATTTCCCTCAAACGTCCTAGGTGCTAACTTGATGCAACCCTTTTTAATATAGTTTCCATATCATTTAGAGTAGTCTGCAACCATTTCTATGTGTGTGCTACTGATGTTGGTGAAGTTACTCGAAGCAATATAACCAGTTTCACATAATAGAACTACATTGTTTCAAAGCAACAGAAGGATAAAGGCAGTTCTAATGTAAATGCAATGTAGTAGGTTCTTGAATTCAACTTTACTTTATGTATTCAGTGGCTGTGAGTAGTATTCATTGTGTTTCTATTCACTTACACTTCACCCTGTATAGTTATGCACATGTACATAACACAAAATACACAGAATAGTAACTAATGCATTCACCTGACAAGAGAGTACAACATAATTTTACTCAATAGTATGTGCTGTTGATGCAACATTTTTTAATATACTTTCCATATCATTTAGAGTAGTCTGCATCCATTTCTATGTGTGTGCTACGAATGTTGACGAAGTTACTCTAAGCAATATAACCAGTTTCACATAATAGTACCAGTTTCAAAGCAATACAAAGATCAAGGCAGTTCCAATGTAAATGCAATGCAGTAGGTTCTTGAATTCAACATTATGTATTCTGTGGCTGTGAGTAGTATTCATTCTGTTTCTATTGACTTACACTTCACCCTGTATAGTTATGCACATGTATATAACACAAAATACACAGAATAGTAAGTAAATGCATTCAACCGAAATGAGAGTAGAATATAATTTCCCTCAAACGTCCTAGGTGCTAACTTGATGCAACCCTTTTTAATATAGTTTCCATATCATTTAGAGTAGTCTGCAACCATTTCTATGTGTGTGCTACTGATGTTGACGAAGTTATTCTAAACAGTATAACCAGTTTCACATAATAGTACTACAGTTTCAAAGCAGTACAAAGATCAAGGCAGTTCCAATGGAAATGAAATGCAGTAGGTTCTTGAAGTAAACTTTACTTTATGTATTCCGTGGCTGTGAGTAGTATTCATTCTGTTTCTATTGACTTACACTTCACCCTGTATAGTTATGCACATGTATATAACACAAAATACACAGAATAGTAAGTAAATGCATTCAACCGAAATGAGAGTAGAATATAATTTCTCTCAAACGACCTAGGTGCTAACTTGATGCAACCTTTATAATATACTTTTCATATCATTTAGAGTAGTCTGCAACCATTTCTATGTGTGTGCTACTGATGTTGACGAAGTTACTCTAAGCAATAAAACCAGTTTCACATAATAGTACTTCAGTGTTTCAAAGCAATACAAAGATCAAGGCAGTTCCAATGTAAATGCAATGCAGTAGGTTCTTGAATTCAACTTTATGTATTCCGTGGCTGTGAGTAGTACTCATATTATTTCTATTCACTTACACTTCACCCTGTATAGTTATGCACCTGTAAATAACACAAAATACACAGAATATTAAGTAATGCATTCAACCGAAATGTGAGTAGAATATAATTTCCCTCAAACGTCCTAGGTGCTAACTTGATGCAACCCTTTTTAATATAGTTTCCATATCATTTAGAGTAGTCTGCAACCATTTCTATGAGTGTGCTACTGATGTTGACGAAGTTATTCTAAACAGTACAACCAGTTTCACATAATAGTACCAGTGTTTCAAAGCAGTACAAAGATCAAGGCAGTTCCAATGGAAATGAAATGCAGTAGGTTCTTGAATTCAACTTTACTTTATGTATTCCGTGGCTGTGAGTAGTATTCATTGTGTTTCTATTCACTTACACTTCACCCTGTATAGTTATGCACATGTACATAACACAAAATACACAGAATAGTAACTAATGCATTCACCTGACAAGAGAGTACAATATAATTTTACTCAATAGTATGTGCTAAGTTGATGCAACCTTTTCTAATATACTTTCCGTATCATTTAGAGTAGATCCGCAACCATTTTTATGTGTGTGCTACTGATGTTGGTGAAGTTACTCGAAGCAATATAACCAGTTTCACATAATAGAACTACATTGTTTCAAAGCAACAGAAGGATAAAGGCAGTTCTAATGTAAATGCAATGTAGAAGGTTCTTGAATTCAACTTTACTTTATGTATTCAGTGGCTGTGAGTAGTATTCATTGTGTTTCTATTCACTTACACTTCACCCTGTATAGTTATGCACATGTACATAACACAAAATACACAGAATAGTAACTAATGCATTCACCTGACAAGAGAGTACAACATAATTTTACTCAATAGTATGTGCTAAGTTGATGCAACCATTTTTAATATACTTTCCATATCATTTAGAGTAGTCTGCAACCATTTCTAAGTGTGTGCTACTGATGTTGACGAAGTTACTCTAAGCAATATGACCAGTTTCACATAATAGTACTTCAGTGTTTGAAAGCAATACAAAGATCAAGGCAGTTCCAATGTAAATGCAATGCAGTAGGTTCTTGAATTCAACTTTAATGTATTCCGTGGCTGTGAGTAGTACTCATTGTGTTTCAATTCACTTCACTTCACCCTCTATAGTTATGCACCTGTAAATAACACAAAATACACAGAGTAGTAAGTAATGCATTCAACCGAAATGTGAGTAGAATATAATTTCCCTCAAACGTCCTAGGTGCTAACTTGATGCAACCCTTTTTAATATAGTTTCCATATCATTTAGAGTAGTCTGCAACCATTTCTATGTGTGTGCTACTGATGTTGGTGAAGTTACTCGAAGCAATATAACCAGTTTCACATAATAGAACTACATTGTTTCAAAGCAACAGAAGGATAAAGGCAGTTCTAATGTAAATGCAATGTAGTAGGTTCTTGAATTCAACTTTACTTTATGTATTCAGTGGCTGTGAGTAGTATTCATTGTGTTTCTATTCACTTACACTTCACCCTGTATAGTTATGCACATGTACATAACACAAAATACACAGAATAGTAACTAATGCATTCACCTGACAAGAGAGTACAACATAATTTTACTCAATAGTATGTGCTGTTGATGCAACATTTTTTAATATACTTTCCATATCATTTAGAGTAGTCTGCATCCATTTCTATGTGTGTGCTACGAATGTTGACGAAGTTACTCTAAGCAATATAACCAGTTTCACATAATAGTACCAGTTTCAAAGCAATACAAAGATCAAGGCAGTTCCAATGTAAATGCAATGTAGTAGGTTCTTGAATTCAACATTATGTATTCTGTGGCTGTGAGTAGTATTCATTCTGTTTCTATTGACTTACACTTCACCCTGTATAGTTATGCACATGTATATAACACAAAATACACAGAATAGTAAGTAAATGCATTCAACCGAAATGAGAGTAGAATATAATTTCTCTCAAACGTCCTAGGTGCTAACTTGATGCAACCCTTTTTAATATAGTTTCCATATCATTTAGAGTAGTCTGCAACCATTTCTATGTGTGTGCTACTGATGTTGGTGAAGTTACTCGAAGCAATATAACCAGTTTCACATAATAGAACTACATTGTTTCAAAGCAACAGAAGGATAAAGGCAGTTCTAATGTAAATGCAATGTAGTAGGTTCTTGAATTCAACTTTACTTTATGTATTCAGTGGCTGTGAGTAGTATTCATTGTGTTTCTATTCACTTACACTTCACCCTGTATAGTTATGCACATGTACATAACACAAAATACACAGAATAGTAACTAATGCATTCACCTGACAAGAGAGTACAACATAATTTTACTCAATAGTATGTGCTGTTGATGCAACATTTTTTAATATACTTTCCATATCATTTAGAGTAGTCTGCATCCATTTCTATGTGTGTGCTACGAATGTTGACGAAGTTACTCTAAGCAATATAACCAGTTTCACATAATAGTACCAGTTTCAAAGCAATACAAAGATCAAGGCAGTTCCAATGTAAATGCAATGTAGTAGGTTCTTGAATTCAACATTATGTATTCTGTGGCTGTGAGTAGTATTCATTCTGTTTCTATTGACTTACACTTCACCCTGTATAGTTATGCACATGTATATAACACAAAATACACAGAATAGTAAGTAAATGCATTCAACCGAAATGAGAGTAGAATATAATTTCTCTCAAACGTCCTAGGTGCTAACTTGATGCAACCTTTTTAATATACTTTTCATATCATTTAGAGTAGTCTGCAACCATTTCTATGTGTGTGCTACTGATGTTGACGAAGTTACTCTAAGCAATATAACCAGTTTCACATAATAGTACTTCAGTGTTTCAAAGCAATACAAAGATCAAGGCAGTTCCAATGTAAATGCAATGCAGTAGGTTCTTGAATTCAACTTTATGTATTCCGTGGCTGTGAGTAGTACTCATATTATTTCTATTCACTTACACTTCACCCTGTATAGTTATGCACCTGTAAATAACACAAAATACACAGAATATTAAGTAATGCATTCAACCGAAATGTGAGTAGAATATAATTTCCCTCAAACGTCCTAGGTGCTAACTTGATGCAACCCTTTTTAATATAGTTTCCATATCATTTAGAGTAGTCTGCAACCATTTCTATGAGTGTGCTACTGATGTTGACGAAGTTATTCTAAACAGTATAACCAGTTTCACATAATAGTACTACAGTGTTTCAAAGCAGTACAAAGAGAAAGGCAGTTCCAATGGAAATGAAATGCAGTAGGTTCTTGAATTCAACTTTACTTTATGTATTCCGTGGCTGTGAGTAGTATTCATTGTGTTTCTATTCACTTACACTTCACCCTGTATAGTTATGCACATGTACATAACACAAAATACACAGAATAGTAACTAATGCATTCACCTGACAAGAGAGTACAATATAATTTTACTCAATAGTATGTGCTAAGTTGATGCAACCTTTTCTAATATACTTTCCGTATCATTTAGAGTAGATCCGCAACCATTTTTATGTGTGTGCTACTGATGTTGGTGAAGTTACTCGAAGCAATATAACCAGTTTCACATAATAGAACTACATTGTTTCAAAGCAACAGAAGGATAAAGGCAGTTCTAATGTTAATGCAATGTAGTAGGTTCTTGAATTCAACTTTACTTTATGTATTCAGTGGCTGTGAGTAGTATTCATTCTGTTTCTATTCACTTACACTTCACCCTGTATAGTTATGCACATGTATATAACACAAAATACACAGAATAGTAAGTAAATGCATTCAACCGAAATGAGAGTAGAATATAATTTCTCTCAAACGTCCTAGGTGCTAACTTGATGCAACCTTTTTAATATACTTTCCATATCATTTAGAGAAGTCTGCAACCATTTGTATGTGTGTGCTACTGATGTTGACGAAGTTACTCTAAGCAATATGACCGGTTTCACATAATAGTACTTCAGTGTTTGAAAGCAATACAAAGATCAAGGCAGTTCCAATGTAAATGCAATGCAGTAGGTTCTTGAATTCAACTTTATGTATTCCGTGGCTGTGAGTAGTACTCAGTGTGTTTCAAATCACTTCACTTCACCCTCTATAGTTATGCACCTGTAAATAACACAAAATACACAGAATAGTAAGTAATGCATTCAACCGAAATGTGAGTAGAATATAATTTCCCTCAAACGTCCTAGGTGCTAACTTGATGCAACCCTTTTTAATATAGTTTCCATATCATTTAGAGTAGTCTGCAACCATTTCTATGTGTGTGCTACTGATGTTGACGAAGTTATTCTAAACAGTATAACCAGTTTCACATAATAGTACTACAGTGTTTCAAAGCAGTACAAAGATCAAGGCAGTTCCAATGGAAATGAAATGCAGTAGGTTCTTGAATTAAACTTTACTTTATGTATTCCGTGGCTGTGAGTAGTATTCATTCTGTTTCTATTGACTTACACTTCACCCTGTATAGTTATGCACATGTATATAACACAAAATACACAGAATAGTAAGTAAATGCATTCAACCGAAATGAGAGTAGAATATAATTTCTCTCAAACGACCTAGGTGCTAACTTGATGCAACCTTTATAATATACTTTTCATATCATTTAGAGTAGTCTGCAACCATTTCTATGTGTGTGCTACTGATGTTGACGAAGTTACTCTAAGCAATAAAACCAGTTTCACATAATAGTACTTCAGTGTTTCAAAGCAATACAAAGATCAAGGCAGTTCCAATGTAAATGCAATGCAGTAGGTTCTTGAATTCAACTTTATGTATTCCGTGGCTGTGAGTAGTACTCATATTATTTCTATTCACTTACACTTCACCCTGTATAGTTATGCACCTGTAAATAACACAAAATACACAGAATATTAAGTAATGCATTCAACCGAAATGTGAGTAGAATATAATTTCCCTCAAACGTCCTAGGTGCTAACTTGATGCAACCCTTTTTAATATAGTTTCCATATCATTTAGAGTAGTCTGCAACCATTTCTATGAGTGTGCTACTGATGTTGACGAAGTTATTCTAAACAGTATAACCAGTTTCACATAATAGTACCAGTGTTTCAAAGCAGTACAAAGATCAAGGCAGTTCCAATGGAAATGAAATGCAGTAGGTTCTTGAATTCAACTTTACTTTATGTATTCCGTGGCTGTGAGTAGTATTCATTCTGTTTCTATTGACTTACACTTCACCCTGTATAGTTATGCACATGTATATAACACAAAATACACAGAATAGTAAGTAAATGCATTCAACCGAAATGAGAGTAGAATATAATTTCTCTCAAACGACCTAGGTGCTAACTTGATGCAACCTTTATAATATACTTTTCATATCATTTAGAGTAGTCTGCAACCATTTCTATGTGTGTGCTACTGATGTTGACGAAGTTACTCTAAGCAATAAAACCAGTTTCACATAATAGTACTTCAGTGTTTCAAAGCAATACAAAGATCAAGGCAGTTCCAATGTAAATGCAATGCAGTAGGTGCTTGAATTCAACTTTATGTATTCCGTGGCTGTGAGTAGTACTCATATTATTTCTATTCACTTACACTTCACCCTGTATAGTTATGCACCTGTAAATAACACAAAATACACAGAATAGTAAGTAATGCATTCAACCGAAATGTGAGTAGAATATAATTTCCCTCAAACGTCCTAGGTGCTAACTTGATGCAACCCTTTTTAATATAGTTTCCATATCATTTAGAGTAGTCTGCAACCATTTCTATGAGTGTGCTACTGATGTTGACGAAGTTATTCTAAACAGTACAACCAGTTTCACATAATAGTACCAGTGTTTCAAAGCAGTACAAAGATCAAGGCAGTTCCAATGGAAATGAAATGCAGTAGGTTCTTGAATTCAACTTTACTTTATGTATTCCGTGGCTGTGAGTAGTATTCATTGTGTTTCTATTCACTTACACTTCACCCTGTATAGTTATGCACATGTACATAACACAAAATACACAGAATAGTAACTAATGCATTCACCTGACAAGAGAGTACAATATAATTTTACTCAATAGTATGTGCTAAGTTGATGCAACCTTTTCTAATATACTTTCCGTATCATTTAGAGTAGATCCGCAACCATTTTTATGTGTGTGCTACTGATGTTGGTGAAGTTACTCGAAGCAATATAACCAGTTTCACATAATAGAACTACATTGTTTCAAAGCAACAGAAGGATAAAGGCAGTTCTAATGTAAATGCAATGTAGAAGGTTCTTGAATTCAACTTTACTTTATGTATTCAGTGGCTGTGAGTAGTATTCATTGTGTTTCTATTCACTTACACTTCACCCTGTATAGTTATGCACATGTACATAACACAAAATACACAGAATAGTAACTAATGCATTCACCTGACAAGAGAGTACAACATAATTTTACTCAATAGTATGTGCTAAGTTGATGCAACCATTTTTAATATACTTTCCATATCATTTAGAGTAGTCTGCAACCATTTCTAAGTGTGTGCTACTGATGTTGACGAAGTTACTCTAAGCAATATGACCAGTTTCACATAATAGTACTTCAGTGTTTGAAAGCAATACAAAGATCAAGGCAGTTCCAATGTAAATGCAATGCAGTAGGTTCTTGAATTCAACTTTAATGTATTCCGTGGCTGTGAGTAGTACTCATTGTGTTTCAATTCACTTCACTTCACCCTCTATAGTTATGCACCTGTAAATAACACAAAATACACAGAGTAGTAAGTAATGCATTCAACCGAAATGTGAGTAGAATATAATTTCCCTCAAACGTCCTAGGTGCTAACTTGATGCAACCCTTTTTAATATAGTTTCCATATCATTTAGAGTAGTCTGCAACCATTTCTATGTGTGTGCTACTGATGTTGGTGAAGTTACTCGAAGCAATATAACCAGTTTCACATAATAGAACTACATTGTTTCAAAGCAACAGAAGGATAAAGGCAGTTCTAATGTAAATGCAATGTAGTAGGTTCTTGAATTCAACTTTACTTTATGTATTCAGTGGCTGTGAGTAGTATTCATTGTGTTTCTATTCACTTACACTTCACCCTGTATAGTTATGCACATGTACATAACACAAAATACACAGAATAGTAACTAATGCATTCACCTGACAAGAGAGTACAACATAATTTTACTCAATAGTATGTGCTGTTGATGCAACATTTTTTAATATACTTTCCATATCATTTAGAGTAGTCTGCATCCATTTCTATGTGTGTGCTACGAATGTTGACGAAGTTACTCTAAGCAATATAACCAGTTTCACATAATAGTACCAGTTTCAAAGCAATACAAAGATCAAGGCAGTTCCAATGTAAATGCAATGCAGTAGGTTCTTGAATTCAACATTATGTATTCTGTGGCTGTGAGTAGTATTCATTCTGTTTCTATTGACTTACACTTCACCCTGTATAGTTATGCACATGTATATAACACAAAATACACAGAATAGTAAGTAAATGCATTCAACCGAAATGAGAGTAGAATATAATTTCTCTCAAACGTCCTAGGTGCTAACTTGATGCAACCTTTTTAATATACTTTTCATATCATTTAGAGTAGTCTGCAACCATTTCTATGTGTGTGCTACTGATGTTGACGAAGTTACTCTAAGCAATATAACCAGTTTCACATAATAGTACTTCAGTGTTTCAAAGCAATACAAAGATCAAGGCAGTTCCAATGTAAATGCAATGCAGTAGGTTCTTGAATTCAACTTTATGTATTCCGTGGCTGTGAGTAGTACTCATATTATTTCTATTCACTTACACTTCACCCTGTATAGTTATGCACCTGTAAATAACACAAAATACACAGAATATTAAGTAATGCATTCAACCGAAATGTGAGTAGAATATAATTTCCCTCAAACGTCCTAGGTGCTAACTTGATGCAACCCTTTTTAATATAGTTTCCATATCATTTAGAGTAGTCTGCAACCATTTCTATGAGTGTGCTACTGATGTTGACGAAGTTATTCTAAACAGTATAACCAGTTTCACATAATAGTACTACAGTGTTTCAAAGCAGTACAAAGATCAAGGCAGTTCCAATGGAAATGAAATGCAGTAGGTTCTTGAATTCAACTTTACTTTATGTATTCCGTGGCTGTGAGTAGTATTCATTGTGTTTCTATTCACTTACACTTCACCCTGTATAGTTATGCACATGTACATAACACAAAATACACAGAATAGTAACTAATGCATTCACCTGACAAGAGAGTACAACATAATTTTACTCAATAGTATGTGCTAAGTTGATGCAACCATTTTTAATATACTTTCCATATCATTTAGAGTAGTCTGCAACCATTTCTAAGTGTGTGCTACTGATGTTGACGAAGTTACTCTAAGCAATATGATCAGTTTCACATAATAGTACTTCAGTGTTTGAAAGCAATACAAAGATCAAGGCAGTTCCAATGTAAATGCAATGCAGTAGGTTCTTGAATTCAACTTTAATGTATTCCGTGGCTGTGAGTAGTACTCATTGTGTTTCAATTCACTTCACTTCACCCTGTATAGTTATGCACCTGTAAATAACACAAAATACACAGAATATTAAGTAATGCATTCAACCGAAATGTGAGTAGAATATAATTTCCCTCAAACGTCCTAGGTGCTAACTTGATGCAACCCTTTTTAATATAGTTTCCATATCATTTAGAGTAGTCTGCAACCATTTCTATGAGTGTGCTACTGATGTTGACGAAGTTACTCTAAGCAATAAAACCAGTTTCACATAATAGTACTTCAGTGTTTCAAAGCAATACAAAGATCAAGGCAGTTCCAATGTAAATGCAATGCAGTAGGTTCTTGAATTCAACTTTATGTATTCCGTGGCTGTGAGTAGTACTCATTGTGTTTCAATTCACTTCACTTCACCCTCTATAGTTATGCACCTGTAAATAACACAAAATACACAGAATAGTAAGTAATGCATTCAACCGAAATGTGAGTAGAATATAATTTCCCTCAAACGTCCTAGTTGCTAACTTGATGCAACCCTTTTTAATATAGTTTCCATATCATTTAGAGTAGTCTGCAACCATTTCTATGTGTGTGCTACTGATGTTGACGAAGTTATTCTAAACAGTATAACCAGTTTCACATAATAGTACTACAGTGTTTCAAAGCAGTACAAAGATCAAGGCAGTTCCAATGGAAATGAAATGCAGTAGGTTCTTGAATTAAACTTTACTTTATGTATTCCGTGGCTGTGAGTAGTATTCATTCTGTTTCTATTGACTTACACTTCACCCTGTATAGTTATGCACATGTATATAACACAAAATACACAGAATAGTAAGTAAATGCATTCAACCGAAATGAGAGTAGAATATAATTTCTCTCAAACGACCTAGGTGCTAACTTGATGCAACCTTTATAATATACTTTTCATATCATTTAGAGTAGTCTGCAACCATTTCTATGTGTGTGCTACTGATGTTGACGAAGTTACTCTAAGCAATAAAACCAGTTTCACATAATAGTACTTCAGTGTTTCAAAGCAATACAAAGATCAAGGCAGTTCCAATGTAAATGCAATGCAGTAGGTTCTTGAATTCAACTTTATGTATTCCGTGGCTGTGAGTAGTACTCATATTATTTCTATTCACTTACACTTCACCCTGTATAGTTATGCACCTGTAAATAACACAAAATACACAGAATAGTAAGTAATGCATTCAACCGAAATGTGAGTAGAATATAATTTCCCTCAAACGTCCTAGGTGCTAACTTGATGCAACCCTTTTTAATATAGTTTCCATATCATTTAGAGTAGTCTGCAACCATTTCTATGAGTGTGCTACTGATGTTGACGAAGTTATTCTAAACAGTACAACCAGTTTCACATAATAGTACCAGTGTTTCAAAGCAGTACAAAGATCAAGGCAGTTCCAATGGAAATGAAATGCAGTAGGTTCTTGAATTCAACTTTACTTTATGTATTCCGTGGCTGTGAGTAGTATTCATTGTGTTTCTATTCACTTACACTTCACCCTGTATAGTTATGCACATGTACATAACACAAAATACACAGAATAGTAACTAATGCATTCACCTGACAAGAGAGTACAATATAATTTTACTCAATAGTATGTGCTAAGTTGATGCAACCTTTTCTAATATACTTTCCGTATCATTTAGAGTAGATCCGCAACCATTTTTATGTGTGTGCTACTGATGTTGGTGAAGTTACTCGAAGCAATATAACCAGTTTCACATAATAGAACTACATTGTTTCAAAGCAACAGAAGGATAAAGGCAGTTCTAATGTAAATGCAATGTAGAAGGTTCTTGAATTCAACTTTACTTTATGTATTCAGTGGCTGTGAGTAGTATTCATTGTGTTTCTATTCACTTACACTTCACCCTGTATAGTTATGCACATGTACATAACACAAAATACACAGAATAGTAACTAATGCATTCACCTGACAAGAGAGTACAACATAATTTTACTCAATAGTATGTGCTAAGTTGATGCAACCATTTTTAATATACTTTCCATATCATTTAGAGTAGTCTGCAACCATTTCTAAGTGTGTGCTACTGATGTTGACGAAGTTACTCTAAGCAATATGACCAGTTTCACATAATAGTACTTCAGTGTTTGAAAGCAATACAAAGATCAAGGCAGTTCCAATGTAAATGCAATGCAGTAGGTTCTTGAATTCAACTTTAATGTATTCCGTGGCTGTGAGTAGTACTCATTGTGTTTCAATTCACTTCACTTCACCCTCTATAGTTATGCACCTGTAAATAACACAAAATACACAGAGTAGTAAGTAATGCATTCAACCGAAATGTGAGTAGAATATAATTTCCCTCAAACGTCCTAGGTGCTAACTTGATGCAACCCTTTTTAATATAGTTTCCATATCATTTAGAGTAGTCTGCAACCATTTCTATGTGTGTGCTACTGATGTTGGTGAAGTTACTCGAAGCAATATAACCAGTTTCACATAATAGAACTACATTGTTTCAAAGCAACAGAAGGATAAAGGCAGTTCTAATGTAAATGCAATGTAGTAGGTTCTTGAATTCAACTTTACTTTATGTATTCAGTGGCTGTGAGTAGTATTCATTGTGTTTCTATTCACTTACACTTCACCCTGTATAGTTATGCACATGTACAT
Source organism: Hemitrygon akajei (assembly GCF_048418815.1). Classification (NCBI taxonomy): domain Eukaryota; kingdom Metazoa; phylum Chordata; class Chondrichthyes; order Myliobatiformes; family Dasyatidae; genus Hemitrygon; species Hemitrygon akajei. The sequence goes on along the minus strand of NC_133145.1, from coordinate 6,631,337 downwards.
AACACAAAATACACAGAATAGTAACTAATGCATTCACCTGACAAGAGAGTACAACATAATTTTACTCAATAGTATGTGCTGTTGATGCAACATTTTTTAATATACTTTCCATATCATTTAGAGTAGTCTGCATCCATTTCTATGTGTGTGCTACGAATGTTGACGAAGTTACTCTAAGCAATATAACCAGTTTCACATAATAGTACCAGTTTCAAAGCAATACAAAGATCAAGGCAGTTCCAATGTAAATGCAATGCAGTAGGTTCTTGAATTCAACATTATGTATTCTGTGGCTGTGAGTAGTATTCATTCTGTTTCTATTGACTTACACTTCACCCTGTATAGTTATGCACATGTATATAACACAAAATACACAGAATAGTAAGTAAATGCATTCAACCGAAATGAGAGTAGAATATAATTTCTCTCAAACGTCCTAGGTGCTAACTTGATGCAACCTTTTTAATATACTTTTCATATCATTTAGAGTAGTCTGCAACCATTTCTATGTGTGTGCTACTGATGTTGACGAAGTTACTCTAAGCAATATAACCAGTTTCACATAATAGTACTTCAGTGTTTCAAAGCAATACAAAGATCAAGGCAGTTCCAATGTAAATGCAATGCAGTAGGTTCTTGAATTCAACTTTATGTATTCCGTGGCTGTGAGTAGTACTCATATTATTTCTATTCACTTACACTTCACCCTGTATAGTTATGCACCTGTAAATAACACAAAATACACAGAATATTAAGTAATGCATTCAACCGAAATGTGAGTAGAATATAATTTCCCTCAAACGTCCTAGGTGCTAACTTGATGCAACCCTTTTTAATATAGTTTCCATATCATTTAGAGTAGTCTGCAACCATTTCTATGAGTGTGCTACTGATGTTGACGAAGTTATTCTAAACAGTATAACCAGTTTCAGATAATAGTACTACAGTGTTTCAAAGCAGTACAAAGATCAAGGCAGTTCCAATGGAAATGAAATGCAGTAGGTTCTTGAATTCAACTTTACTTTATGTATTCAGTGGCTGTGAGTAGTATTCATTGTGTTTCTATTCACTTACACTTCACCCTGTATAGTTATGCACATGTACATAACACAAAATACACAGAATAGTAACTAATGCATTCACCTGACAAGAGAGTACAACATAATTTTACTCAATAGTATGTGCTAAGTTGATGCAACCATTTTTAATATACTTTCCATATCATTTAGAGTAGTCTGCAACCATTTCTAAGTGTGTGCTACTGATGTTGACGAAGTTACTCTAAGCAATATGACCAGTTTCACATAATAGTACTTCAGTGTTTGAAAGCAATACAAAGATCAAGGCAGTTCCAATGTAAATGCAATGCAGTAGGTTCTTGAATTCAACTTTAATGTATTCCGTGGCTGTGAGTAGTATTCATTCTGTTTCTATTGACTTACACTTCACCCTGTATAGTTATGCACATGTATATAACACAAAATACACAGAATAGTAAGTAAATGCATTCAACCGAAATGAGAGTAGAATATAATTTCTCTCAAACGTCCTAGGTGCTAACTTGATGCAACCTTTTTAATATACTTTTCATATCATTTAGAGTAGTCTGCAACCATTTCTATGTGTGTGCTACTGATGTTGACGAAGTTACTCTAAGCAATATAACCAGTTTCACATAATAGTACTTCAGTGTTTCAAAGCAATACAAAGATCAAGGCAGTTCCAATGTAAATGCAATGCAGTAGGTTCTTGAATTCAACTTTATGTATTCCGTGGCTGTGAGTAGTACTCATATTATTTCTATTCACTTACACTTCACCCTGTATAGTTATGCACCTGTAAATAACACAAAATACACAGAATATTAAGTAATGCATTCAACCGAAATGTGAGTAGAATATAATTTCCCTCAAACGTCCTAGGTGCTAACTTGATGCAACCCTTTTTAATATAGTTTCCATATCATTTAGAGTAGTCTGCAACCATTTCTATGAGTGTGCTACTGATGTTGACGAAGTTATTCTAAACAGTATAACCAGTTTCACATAATAGTACTACAGTGTTTCAAAGCAGTACAAAGATCAAGGCAGTTCCAATGGAAATGAAATGCAGTAGGTTCTTGAATTCAACTTTACTTTATGTATTCCGTGGCTGTGAGTAGTATTCATTGTGTTTCTATTCACTTACACTTCACCCTGTATAGTTATGCACATGTACATAACACAAAATACACAGAATAGTAACTAATGCATTCACCTGACAAGAGAGTACAACATAATTTTACTCAATAGTATGTGCTAAGTTGATGCAACCATTTTTAATATACTTTCCATATCATTTAGAGTAGTCTGCAACCATTTCTAAGTGTGTGCTACTGATGTTGACGAAGTTACTCTAAGCAATATGACCAGTTTCACATAATAGTACTTCAGTGTTTGAAAGCAATACAAAGATCAAGGCAGTTCCAATGTAAATGCAATGCAGTAGGTTCTTGAATTCCACTTTAACGTATTCCGTGGCTGTGAGTAGTACTCATTGTGTTTCAATTCACTTCACTTCACCCTGTATAGTTATGCACCTGTAAATAACACAAAATACACAGAATATTAAGTAATGCATTCAACCGAAATGTGAGTAGAATATAATTTCCCTCAAACGTCCTAGGTGCTAACTTGATGCAACCCTTTTTAATATAGTTTCCATATCATTTAGAGTAGTCTGCAACCATTTCTATGAGTGTGCTACTGATGTTGACGAAGTTACTCTAAGCAATAAAACCAGTTTCACATAATAGTACTTCAGTGTTTCAAAGCAATACAAAGATCAAGGCAGTTCCAATGTAAATGCAATGCAGTAGGTTCTTGAATTCAACTTTATGTATTCCGTGGCTGTGAGTAGTACTCATTGTGTTTCAATTCACTTCACTTCACCCTCTATAGTTATGCACCTGTAAATAACACAAAATACACAGAATAGTAAGTAATGCATTCAACCGAAATGTGAGTAGAATATAATTTCCCTCAAACGTCCTAGGTGCTAACTTGATGCAACCCTTTTTAATATAGTTTCCATATCATTTAGAGTAGTCTGCAACCATTTCTATGTGTGTGCTACTGATGTTGACGAAGTTATTCTAAACAGTATAACCAGTTTCACATAATAGTACTACAGTGTTTCAAAGCAGTACAAAGATCAAGGCAGTTCCAATGGAAATGAAATGCAGTAGGTTCTTGAATTAAACTTTACTTTATGTATTCCGTGGCTGTGAGTAGTATTCATTCTGTTTCTATTGACTTACACTTCACCCTGTATAGTTATGCACATGTATATAACACAAAATACACAGAATAGTAAGTAAATGCATTCAACCGAAATGAGAGTAGAATATAATTTCTCTCAAACGACCTAGGTGCTAACTTGATGCAACCTTTATAATATACTTTTCATATCATTTAGAGTAGTCTGCAACCATTTCTATGTGTGTGCTACTGATGTTGACGAAGTTACTCTAAGCAATAAAACCAGTTTCACATAATAGTACTTCAGTGTTTCAAAGCAATACAAAGATCAAGGCAGTTCCAATGTAAATGCAATGCAGTAGGTTCTTGAATTCAACTTTATGTATTCCGTGGCTGTGAGTAGTACTCATATTATTTCTATTCACTTACACTTCACCCTGTATAGTTATGCACCTGTAAATAACACAAAATACACAGAATAGTAAGTAATGCATTCAACCGAAATGTGAGTAGAATATAATTTCCCTCAAACGTCCTAGGTGCTAACTTGATGCAACCCTTTTTAATATAGTTTCCATATCATTTAGAGTAGTCTGCAACCATTTCTATGAGTGTGCTACTGATGTTGACGAAGTTATTCTAAACAGTATAACCAGTTTCACATAATAGTACCAGTGTTTCAAAGCAGTACAAAGATCAAGGCAGTTCCAATGGAAATGAAATGCAGTAGGTTCTTGAATTCAACTTTACTTTATGTATTCCGTGGCTGTGAGTAGTATTCATTGTGTTTCTATTCACTTACACTTCACCCTGTATAGTTATGCACATGTACATAACACAAAATACACAGAATAGTAACTAATGCATTCACCTGACAAGAGAGTACAATATAATTTTACTCAATAGTATGTGCTAAGTTGATGCAACCTTTTCTAATATACTTTCCGTATCATTTAGAGTAGATCCGCAACCATTTTTATGTGTGTGCTACTGATGTTGGTGAAGTTACTCGAAGCAATATAACCAGTTTCACATAATAGAACTACATTGTTTCAAAGCAACAGAAGGATAAAGGCAGTTCTAATGTAAATGCAATGTAGAAGGTTCTTGAATTCAACTTTACTTTATGTATTCAGTGGCTGTGAGTAGTATTCATTGTGTTTCTATTCACTTACACTTCACCCTGTATAGTTATGCACATGTACATAACACAAAATACACAGAATAGTAACTAATGCATTCACCTGACAAGAGAGTACAACATAATTTTACTCAATAGTATGTGCTAAGTTGATGCAACCATTTTTAATATACTTTCCATATCATTTAGAGTAGTCTGCAACCATTTCTAAGTGTGTGCTACTGATGTTGACGAAGTTACTCTAAGCAATATGACCAGTTTCACATAATAGTACTTCAGTGTTTGAAAGCAATACAAAGATCAAGGCAGTTCCAATGTAAATGCAATGCAGTAGGTTCTTGAATTCAACTTTAATGTATTCCGTGGCTGTGAGTAGTACTCATTGTGTTTCAATTCACTTCACTTCACCCTGTATAGTTATGCACCTGTAAATAACACAAAATACACAGAATATTAAGTAATGCATTCAACCGAAATGTGAGTAGAATATAATTTCCCTCAAACGTCCTAGGTGCTAACTTGATGCAACCCTTTTTAATATAGTTTCCATATCATTTAGAGTAGTCTGCAACCATTTCTATGAGTGTGCTACTGATGTTGACGAAGTTATTCTAAACAGTATAACCAGTTTCACATAATAGTACCAGTGTTTCAAAGCAGTACAAAGATCAAGGCAGTTCCAATGGAAATGAAATGCAGTAGGTTCTTGAATTCAACTTTACTTTATGTATTCCGTGGCTGTGAGTAGTATTCATTGTGTTTCTATTCACTTACACTTCACCCTGTATAGTTATGCACATGTACATAACACAAAATACACAGAATAGTAACTAATGCATTCACCTGACAAGAGAGTACAATATAATTTTACTCAATAGTATGTGCTAAGTTGATGCAACCTTTTCTAATATACTTTCCGTATCATTTAGAGTAGATCCGCAACCATTTTTATGTGTGTGCTACTGATGTTGGTGAAGTTACTCGAAGCAATATAACCAGTTTCACATAATAGAACTACATTGTTTCAAAGCAACAGAAGGATAAAGGCAGTTCTAATGTAAATGCAATGCAGTAGGTTCTTGAATTCAACTTTAATGTATTCCGTGGCTGTGAGTAGTACTCATTGTGTTTCAATTCACTTCACTTCACCCTCTATAGTTATGCACATGTATATAACACAAAATACACAGAATAGTAAGTAAATGCATTCAACCGAAATGAGAGTAGAATATAATTTCTCTCAAACGTCCTAGGTGCTAACTTGATGCAACCTTTTTAATATACTTTTCATATCATTTAGAGTAGTCTGCAACCATTTCTATGTGTGTGCTACTGATGTTGACGAAGTTACTCTAAGCAATATAACCAGTTTCACATAATAGTACTTCAGTGTTTCAAAGCAATACAAAGATCAAGGCAGTTCCAATGTAAATGCAATGCAGTAGGTTCTTGAATTCAACTTTATGTATTCCGTGGCTGTGAGTAGTACTCATTGTGTTTCAATTCACTTCACTTCACCCTCTATAGTTATGCACCTGTAAATAACACAAAATACACAGAATAGTAAGTAATGCATTCAACCGAAATGTGAGTAGAATATAATTTCCCTCAAACGTCCTAGGTGCTAACTTGATGCAACCCTTTTTAATATAGTTTCCATATCATTTAGAGTAGTCTGCAACCATTTCTATGAGTGTGCTACTGATGTTGACGAAGTTATTCTAAACAGTATAACCAGTTTCACATAATAGTACCAGTGTTTCAAAGCAGTACAAAGATCAAGGCAGTTCCAATGGAAATGAAATGCAGTAGGTTCTTGAATTCAACTTTACTTTATGTATTCCGTGGCTGTGAGTAGTATTCATTGTGTTTCTATTCACTTACACTTCACCCTGTATAGTTATGCACACGTACATAACACAAAATACACAGAATAGTAACTAATGCATTCACCTGACAAGAGAGTACAATATAATTTTACTCAATAGTATGTGCTAAGTTGATGCAACCTTTTCTAATATACTTTCCGTATCATTTAGAGTAGATCCGCAACCATTTTTATGTGTGTGCTACTGATGTTGGTGAAGTTACTCGAAGCAATATAACCAGTTTCACATAATAGAACTACATTGTTTCAAAGCAACAGAAGGATAAAGGCAGTTCTAATGTAAATGCAATGTAGAAGGTTCTTGAATTCAACTTTACTTTATGTATTCAGTGGCTGTGAGTAGTATTCATTGTGTTTCTATTCACTTACACTTCACCCTGTATAGTTATGCACATGTACATAACACAAAATACACAGAATAGTAACTAATGCATTCACCTGACAAGAGAGTACAACATAATTTTACTCAATAGTATGTGCTAAGTTGATGCAACCATTTTTAATATACTTTCCATATCATTTAGAGTAGTCTGCAACCATTTCTAAGTGTGTGCTACTGATGTTGACGAAGTTACTCTAAGCAATATGACCAGTTTCACATAATAGTACTTCAGTGTTTGAAAGCAATACAAAGATCAAGGCAGTTCCAATGTAAATGCAATGCAGTAGGTTCTTGAATTCAACTTTAATGTATTCCGTGGCTGTGAGTAGTACTCATTGTGTTTCAATTCACTTCACTTCACCCTCTATAGTTATGCACCTGTAAATAACACAAAATACACAGAGTAGTAAGTAATGCATTCAACCGAAATGTGAGTAGAATATAATTTCCCTCAAACGTCCTAGGTGCTAACTTGATGCAACCCTTTTTAATATAGTTTCCATATCATTTAGAGTAGTCTGCAACCATTTCTATGTGTGTGCTACTGATGTTGGTGAAGTTACTCGAAGCAATATAACCAGTTTCACATAATAGAACTACATTGTTTCAAAGCAACAGAAGGATAAAGGCAGTTCTAATGTAAATGCAATGTAGTAGGTTCTTGAATTCAACTTTACTTTATGTATTCAGTGGCTGTGAGTAGTATTCATTGTGTTTCTATTCACTTACACTTCACCCTGTATAGTTATGCACATGTACATAACACAAAATACACAGAATAGTAACTAATGCATTCACCTGACAAGAGAGTACAACATAATTTTACTCAATAGTATGTGCTGTTGATGCAACATTTTTTAATATACTTTCCATATCATTTAGAGTAGTCTGCATCCATTTCTATGTGTGTGCTACGAATGTTGACGAAGTTACTCTAAGCAATATAACCAGTTTCACATAATAGTACCAGTTTCAAAGCAATACAAAGATCAAGGCAGTTCCAATGTAAATGCAATGCAGTAGGTTCTTGAATTCAACATTATGTATTCTGTGGCTGTGAGTAGTATTCATTCTGTTTCTATTGACTTACACTTCACCCTGTATAGTTATGCACATGTATATAACACAAAATACACAGAATAGTAAGTAAATGCATTCAACCGAAATGAGAGTAGAATATAATTTCTCTCAAACGTCCTAGGTGCTAACTTGATGCAACCTTTTTAATATACTTTTCATATCATTTAGAGTAGTCTGCAACCATTTCTATGTGTGTGCTACTGATGTTGACGAAGTTACTCTAAGCAATATAACCAGTTTCACATAATAGTACTTCAGTGTTTCAAAGCAATACAAAGATCAAGGCAGTTCCAATGTAAATGCAATGCAGTTGGTTCTTGAATTCAACTTTATGTATTCCGTGGCTGTGAGTAGTACTCATATTATTTCTATTCACTTACACTTCACCCTGTATAGTTATGCACCTGTAAATAACACAAAATACACAGAATATTAAGTAATGCATTCAACCGAAATGTGAGTAGAATATAATTTCCCTCAAACGTCCTAGGTGCTAACTTGATGCAACCCTTTTTAATATAGTTTCCATATCATTTAGAGTAGTCTGCAACCATTTCTATGAGTGTGCTACTGATGTTGACGAAGTTATTCTAAACAGTATAACCAGTTTCACATAATAGTACTACAGTGTTTCAAAGCAGTACAAAGATCAAGGCAGTTCCAATGGAAATGAAATGCAGTAGGTTCTTGAATTCAACTTTACTTTATGTATTCCGTGGCTGTGAGTAGTATTCATTGTGTTTCTATTCACTTACACTTCACCCTGTATAGTTATGCACATGTACATAACACAAAATACACAGAATAGTAACTAATGCATTCACCTGACAAGAGAGTACAATATAATTTTACTCAATAGTATGTGCTAAGTTGATGCAACCTTTTCTAATATACTTTCCGTATCATTTAGAGTAGATCCGCAACCATTTTTATGTGTGTGCTACTGATGTTGGTGAAGTTACTCGAAGCAATATAACCAGTTTCACATAATAGAACTACATTGTTTCAAAGCAACAGAAGGATAAAGGCAGTTCTAATGTTAATGCAATGTAGTAGGTTCTTGAATTCAACTTTACTTTATGTATTCAGTGGCTGTGAGTAGTATTCATTCTGTTTCTATTCACTTACACTTCACCCTGTATAGTTATGCACATGTATATAACACAAAATACACAGAATAGTAAGTAAATGCATTCAACCGAAATGAGAGTAGAATATAATTTCTCTCAAACGTCCTAGGTGCTAACTTGATGCAACCTTTTTAATATACTTTCCATATCATTTAGAGAAGTCTGCAACCATTTGTATGTGTGTGCTACTGATGTTGACGAAGTTACTCTAAGCAATATGACCGGTTTCACATAATAGTACTTCAGTGTTTGAAAGCAATACAAAGATCAAGGCAGTTCCAATGTAAATGCAATGCAGTAGGTTCTTGAATTCAACTTTATGTATTCCGTGGCTGTGAGTAGTACTCATTGTGTTTCAATTCACTTCACTTCACCCTCTATAGTTATGCACCTGTAAATAACACAAAATACACAGAATAGTAAGTAATGCATTCAACCGAAATGTGAGTAGAATATAATTTCCCTCAAACGTCCTAGGTGCTAACTTGATGCAACCCTTTTTAATATAGTTTCCATATCATTTAGAGTAGTCTGCAACCATTTCTATGTGTGTGCTACTGATGTTGACGAAGTTATTCTAAACAGTATAACCAGTTTCACATAATAGTACTACAGTGTTTCAAAGCAGTACAAAGATCAAGGCAGTTCCAATGGAAATGAAATGCAGTAGGTTCTTGAATTAAACTTTACTTTATGTATTCCGTGGCTGTGAGTAGTATTCATTCTGTTTCTATTGACTTACACTTCACCCTGTATAGTTATGCACATGTATATAACACAAAATACACAGAATAGTAAGTAAATGCATTCAACCGAAATGAGAGTAGAATATAATTTCTCTCAAACGACCTAGGTGCTAACTTGATGCAACCTTTATAATATACTTTTCATATCATTTAGAGTAGTCTGCAACCATTTCTATGTGTGTGCTACTGATGTTGACGAAGTTACTCTAAGCAATAAAACCAGTTTCACATAATAGTACTTCAGTGTTTCAAAGCAATACAAAGATCAAGGCAGTTCCAATGTAAATGCAATGCAGTAGGTTCTTGAATTCAACTTTATGTATTCCGTGGCTGTGAGTAGTACTCATATTATTTCTATTCACTTACACTTCACCCTGTATAGTTATGCACCTGTAAATAACACAAAATACACAGAATATTAAGTAATGCATTCAACCGAAATGTGAGTAGAATATAATTTCCCTCAAACGTCCTAGGTGCTAACTTGATGCAACCCTTTTTAATATAGTTTCCATATCATTTAGAGTAGTCTGCAACCATTTCTATGAGTGTGCTACTGATGTTGACGAAGTTATTCTAAACAGTATAACCAGTTTCACATAATAGTACCAGTGTTTCAAAGCAGTACAAAGATCAAGGCAGTTCCAATGGAAATGAAATGCAGTAGGTTCTTGAATTCAACTTTACTTTATGTATTCCGTGGCTGTGAGTAGTATTCATTGTGTTTCTATTCACTTACACTTCACCCTGTATAGTTATGCACATGTACATAACACAAAATACACAGAATAGTAACTAATGCATTCACCTGACAAGAGAGTACAATATAATTTTACTCAATAGTATGTGCTAAGTTGATGCAACCTTTTCTAATATACTTTCCGTATCATTTAGAGTAGATCCGCAACCATTTTTATGTGTGTGCTACTGATGTTGGTGAAGTTACTCGAAGCAATATAACCAGTTTCACATAATAGAACTACATTGTTTCAAAGCAACAGAAGGATAAAGGCAGTTCTAATGTAAATGCAATGCAGTAGGTTCTTGAATTCAACTTTAATGTATTCCGTGGCTGTGAGTAGTACTCATTGTGTTTCAATTCACTTCACTTCACCCTCTATAGTTATGCACATGTATATAACACAAAATACACAGAATAGTAAGTAAATGCATTCAACCGAAATGAGAGTAGAATATAATTTCTCTCAAACGTCCTAGGTGCTAACTTGATGCAACCTTTTTAATATACTTTTCATATCATTTAGAGTAGTCTGCAACCATTTCTATGTGTGTGCTACTGATGTTGACGAAGTTACTCTAAGCAATATAACCAGTTTCACATAATAGTACTTCAGTGTTTCAAAGCAATACAAAGATCAAGGCAGTTCCAATGTAAATGCAATGCAGTAGGTTCTTGAATTCAACTTTATGTATTCCGTGGCTGTGAGTAGTACTCATTGTGTTTCAATTCACTTCACTTCACCCTCTATAGTTATGCACCTGTAAATAACACAAAATACACAGAATAGTAAGTAATGCATTCAACCGAAATGTGAGTAGAATATAATTTCCCTCAAACGTCCTAGGTGCTAACTTGATGCAACCCTTTTTAATATAGTTTCCATATCATTTAGAGTAGTCTGCAACCATTTCTATGAGTGTGCTACTGATGTTGACGAAGTTATTCTAAACAGTATAACCAGTTTCACATAATAGTACCAGTGTTTCAAAGCAGTACAAAGATCAAGGCAGTTCCAATGGAAATGAAATGCAGTAGGTTCTTGAATTCAACTTTACTTTATGTATTCCGTGGCTGTGAGTAGTATTCATTGTGTTTCTATTCACTTGCACTTCACCCTGTATAGTTATGCACATGTACATAACACAAAATACACAGAATAGTAACTAATGCATTCACCTGACAAGAGAGTACAATATAATTTTACTCAATAGTATGTGCTAAGTTGATGCAACCTTTTCTAATATACTTTCCGTATCATTTAGAGTAGATCCGCAACCATTTTTATGTGTGTGCTACTGATGTTGGTGAAGTTACTCGAAGCAATATAACCAGTTTCACATAATAGAACTACGTTGTTTCAAAGCAACAGAAGGATAAAGGCAGTTCTAATGTAAATGCAATGTAGAAGGTTCTTGAATTCAACTTTACTTTATGTATTCAGTGGCTGTGAGTAGTATTCATTGTGTTTCTATTCACTTACACTTCACCCTGTATAGTTATGCACATGTACATAACACAAAATACACAGAATAGTAACTAATGCATTCACCTGACAAGAGAGTACAACATAATTTTACTCAATAGTATGTGCTAAGTTGATGCAACCATTTTTAATATACTTTCCATATCATTTAGAGTAGTCTGCAACCATTTCTAAGTGTGTGCTACTGATGTTGACGAAGTTACTCTAAGCAATATGACCAGTTTCACATAATAGTACTTCAGTGTTTGAAAGCAATACAAAGATCAAGGCAGTTCCAATGTAAATGCAATGCAGTAGGTTCTTGAATTCAACTTTAATGTATTCCGTGGCTGTGAGTAGTACTCATTGTGTTTCAATTCACTTCACTTCACCCTGTATAGTTATGCACCTGTAAATAACACAAAATACACAGAATATTAAGTAATGCATTCAACCGAAATGTGAGTAGAATATAATTTCCCTCAAACGTCCTAGGTGCTAACTTGATGCAACCCTTTTTAATATAGTTTCCATATCATTTAGAGTAGTCTGCAACCATTTCTATGAGTGTGCTACTGATGTTGACGAAGTTATTCTAAACAGTATAACCAGTTTCACATAATAGTACCAGTGTTTCAAAGCAGTACAAAGATCAAGGCAGTTCCAATGGAAATGAAATGCAGTAGGTTCTTGAATTCAACTTTACTTTATGTATTCCGTGGCTGTGAGTAGTATTCATTGTGTTTCTATTCACTTGCACTTCACCCTGTATAGTTATGCACATGTACATAACACAAAATACACAGAATAGTAACTAATGCATTCACCTGACAAGAGAGTACAATATAATTTTACTCAATAGTATGTGCTAAGTTGATGCAACCTTTTCTAATATACTTTCCGTATCATTTAGAGTAGATCCGCAACCATTTTTATGTGTGTGCTACTGATGTTGGTGAAGTTACTCGAAGCAATATAACCAGTTTCACATAATAGAACTACGTTGTTTCAAAGCAACAGAAGGATAAAGGCAGTTCTAATGTAAATGCAATGTAGAAGGTTCTTGAATTCAACTTTACTTTATGTATTCAGTGGCTGTGAGTAGTATTCATTGTGTTTCTATTCACTTACACTTCACCCTGTATAGTTATGCACATGTACATAACACAAAATACACAGAATAGTAACTAATGCATTCACCTGACAAGAGAGTACAACATAATTTTACTCAATAGTATGTGCTAAGTTGATGCAACCATTTTTAATATACTTTCCATATCATTTAGAGTAGTCTGCAACCATTTCTAAGTGTGTGCTACTGATGTTGACGAAGTTACTCTAAGCAATATGACCAGTTTCACATAATAGTACTTCAGTGTTTGAAAGCAATACAAAGATCAAGGCAGTTCCAATGTAAATGCAATGCAGTAGGTTCTTGAATTCAACTTTAATGTATTCCGTGGCTGTGAGTAGTACTCATTGTGTTTCAATTCACTTCACTTCACCCTGTATAGTTATGCACCTGTAAATAACACAAAATACACAGAATATTAAGTAATGCATTCAACCGAAATGTGAGTAGAATATAATTTCCCTCAAACGTCCTAGGTGCTAACTTGATGCAACCCTTTTTAATATAGTTTCCATATCATTTAGAGTAGTCTGCAACCATTTCTATGTGTGTGCTACTGATGTTGACGAAGTTATTCTAAACAGTATAACCAGTTTCACATAATAGAACTACATTGTTTCAAAGCAACAGAAGGATAAAGGCAGTTCTAATGTAAATGCAATGCAGTAGGTTCTTGAATTCAACTTTAATGTATTCCGTGGCTGTGAGTAGTACTCATTGTGTTTCAATTCACTTCACTTCACCCTCTATAGTTATGCACATGTATATAACACAAAATACACAGAATAGTAAGTAAATGCATTCAACCGAAATGAGAGTAGAATATAATTTCTCTCAAACGTCCTAGGTGCTAACTTGATGCAACCTTTTTAATATACTTTTCATATCATTTAGAGTAGATCCGCAACCATTTTTATGTGTGTGCTACTGATGTTGGTGAAGTTACTCGAAGCAATATAACCAGTTTCACATAATAGAACTACATTGTTTCAAAGCAACAGAAGGATAAAGGCAGTTCTAATGTAAATGCAATGTAGAAGGTTCTTGAATTCAACTTTACTTTATGTATTCAGTGGCTGTGAGTAGTATTCATTGTGTTTCTATTCACTTACACTTCACCCTGTATAGTTATGCACATGTACATAACACAAAATACACAGAATAGTAACTAATGCATTCACCTGACAAGAGAGTACAACATAATTTTACTCAATAGTATGTGCTAAGTTGATGCAACCATTTTTAATATACTTTCCATATCATTTAGAGTAGTCTGCAACCATTTCTAAGTGTGTGCTACTGATGTTGACGAAGTTACTCTAAGCAATATGACCAGTTTCACATAATAGTACTTCAGTGTTTGAAAGCAATACAAAGATCAAGGCAGTTCCAATGTAAATGCAATGCAGTAGGTTCTTGAATTCAACTTTAATGTATTCCGTGGCTGTGAGTAGTACTCATTGTGTTTCAATTCACTTCACTTCACCCTCTATAGTTATGCACCTGTAAATAACACAAAATACACAGAGTAGTAAGTAATGCATTCAACCGAAATGTGAGTAGAATATAATTTCCCTCAAACGTCCTAGGTGCTAACTTGATGCAACCCTTTTTAATATAGTTTCCATATCATTTAGAGTAGTCTGCAACCATTTCTATGTGTGTGCTACTGATGTTGGTGAAGTTACTCGAAGCAATATAACCAGTTTCACATAATAGAACTACATTGTTTCAAAGCAACAGAAGGATAAAGGCAGTTCTAATGTAAATGCAATGTAGTAGGTCCTTGAATTCAACTTTACTTTATGTATTCAGTGGCTGTGAGTAGTATTCATTGTGTTTCTATTCACTTACACTTCACCCTGTATAGTTATGCACATGTACATAACACAAAATACACAGAATAGTAACTAATGCATTCACCTGACAAGAGAGTACAACATAATTTTACTCAATAGTATGTGCTGTTGATGCAACATTTTTTAATATACTTTCCATATCATTTAGAGTAGTCTGCATCCATTTCTATGTGTGTGCTACGAATGTTGACGAAGTTACTCTAAGCAATATAACCAGTTTCACATAATAGTACCAGTTTCAAAGCAATACAAAGATCAAGGCAGTTCCAATGTAAATGCAATGCAGTAGGTTCTTGAATTCAACATTATGTATTCTGTGGCTGTGAGTAGTATTCATTCTGTTTCTATTGACTTACACTTCACCCTGTATAGTTATGCACATGTATATAACACAAAATACACAGAATAGTAAGTAAATGCATTCAACCGAAATGAGAGTAGAATATAATTTCTCTCAAACGTCCTAGGTGCTAACTTGATGCAACCTTTTTAATATACTTTTCATATCATTTAGAGTAGTCTGCAACCATTTCTATGTGTGTGCTACTGATGTTGACGAAGTTACTCTAAGCAATATAACCAGTTTCACATAATAGTACTTCAGTGTTTCAAAGCAATACAAAGATCAAGGCAGTTCCAATGTAAATGCAATGCAGTAGGTTCTTGAATTCAACTTTATGTATTCCGTGGCTGTGAGTAGTACTCATATTATTTCTATTCACTTACACTTCACCCTGTATAGTTATGCACCTGTAAATAACACAAAATACACAGAATATTAAGTAATGCATTCAACCGAAATGTGAGTAGAATATAATTTCCCTCAAACGTCCTAGGTGCTAACTTGATGCAACCCTTTTTAATATAGTTTCCATATCATTTAGAGTAGTCTGCAACCATTTCTATGAGTGTGCTACTGATGTTGACGAAGTTATTCTAAACAGTATAACCAGTTTCACATAATAGTACTACAGTGTTTCAAAGCAGTACAAAGATCAAGGCAGTTCCAATGGAAATGAAATGCAGTAGGTTCTTGAATTCAACTTTACTTTATGTATTCCGTGGCTGTGAGTAGTATTCATTGTGTTTCTATTCACTTACACTTCACCCTGTATAGTTATGCACATGTACATAACACAAAATACACAGAATAGTAACTAATGCATTCACCTGACAAGAGAGTACAATATAATTTTACTCAATAGTATGTGCTAAGTTGATGCAACCTTTTCTAATATACTTTCCGTATCATTTAGAGTAGATCCGCAACCATTTTTATGTGTGTGCTACTGATGTTGGTGAAGTTACTCGAAGCAATATAACCAGTTTCACATAATAGAACTACATTGTTTCAAAGCAACAGAAGGATAAAGGCAGTTCTAATGTTAATGCAATGTAGTAGGTTCTTGAATTCAACTTTACTTTATGTATTCAGTGGCTGTGAGTAGTATTCATTCTGTTTCTATTCACTTACACTTCACCCTGTATAGTTATGCACATGTATATAACACAAAATACACAGAATAGTAAGTAAATGCATTCAACCGAAATGAGAGTAGAATATAATTTCTCTCAAACGTCCTAGGTGCTAACTTGATGCAACCTTTTTAATATACTTTCCATATCATTTAGAGAAGTCTGCAACCATTTGTATGTGTGTGCTACTGATGTTGACGAAGTTACTCTAAGCAATATGACCGGTTTCACATAATAGTACTTCAGTGTTTGAAAGCAATACAAAGATCAAGGCAGTTCCAATGTAAATGCAATGCAGTAGGTTCTTGAATTCAACTTTATGTATTCCGTGGCTGTGAGTAGTACTCATTGTGTTTCAATTCACTTCACTTCACCCTCTATAGTTATGCACCTGTAAATAACACAAAATACACAGAATAGTAAGTAATGCATTCAACCGAAATGTGAGTAGAATATAATTTCCCTCAAACGTCCTAGGTGCTAACTTGATGCAACCCTTTTTAATATAGTTTCCATATCATTTAGAGTAGTCTGCAACCATTTCTATGTGTGTGCTACTGATGTTGACGAAGTTATTCTAAACAGTATAACCAGTTTCACATAATAGTACTACAGTGTTTCAAAGCAGTACAAAGATCAAGGCAGTTCCAATGGAAATGAAATGCAGTAGGTTCTTGAATTAAACTTTACTTTATGTATTCCGTGGCTGTGAGTAGTATTCATTCTGTTTCTATTGACTTACACTTCACCCTGTATAGTTATGCACATGTATATAACACAAAATACACAGAATAGTAAGTAAATGCATTCAACCGAAATGAGAGTAGAATATAATTTCTCTCAAACGACCTAGGTGCTAACTTGATGCAACCTTTATAATATACTTTTCATATCATTTAGAGTAGTCTGCAACCATTTCTATGTGTGTGCTACTGATGTTGACGAAGTTACTCTAAGCAATAAAACCAGTTTCACATAATAGTACTTCAGTGTTTCAAAGCAATACAAAGATCAAGGCAGTTCCAATGTAAATGCAATGCAGTAGGTTCTTGAATTCAACTTTATGTATTCCGTGGCTGTGAGTAGTACTCATATTATTTCTATTCACTTACACTTCACCCTGTATAGTTATGCACCTGTAAATAACACAAAATACACAGAATATTAAGTAATGCATTCAACCGAAATGTGAGTAGAATATAATTTCCCTCAAACGTCCTAGGTGCTAACTTGATGCAACCCTTTTTAATATAGTTTCCATATCATTTAGAGTAGTCTGCAACCATTTCTATGAGTGTGCTACTGATGTTGACGAAGTTATTCTAAACAGTATAACCAGTTTCACATAATAGTACCAGTGTTTCAAAGCAGTACAAAGATCAAGGCAGTTCCAATGGAAATGAAATGCAGTAGGTTCTTGAATTCAACTTTACTTTATGTATTCCGTGGCTGTGAGTAGTATTCATTGTGTTTCTATTCACTTACACTTCACCCTGTATAGTTATGCACATGTACATAACACAAAATACACAGAATAGTAACTAATGCATTCACCTGACAAGAGAGTACAATATAATTTTACTCAATAGTATGTGCTAAGTTGATGCAACCTTTTCTAATATACTTTCCGTATCATTTAGAGTAGATCCGCAACCATTTTTATGTGTGTGCTACTGATGTTGGTGAAGTTACTCGAAGCAATATAACCAGTTTCACATAATAGAACTACATTGTTTCAAAGCAACAGAAGGATAAAGGCAGTTCTAATGTAAATGCAATGCAGTAGGTTCTTGAATTCAACTTTAATGTATTCCGTGGCTGTGAGTAGTACTCATTGTGTTTCAATTCACTTCACTTCACCCTCTATAGTTATGCACATGTATATAACACAAAATACACAGAATAGTAAGTAAATGCATTCAACCGAAATGAGAGTAGAATATAATTTCTCTCAAACGTCCTAGGTGCTAACTTGATGCAACCTTTTTAATATACTTTTCATATCATTTAGAGTAGATCCGCAACCATTTTTATGTGTGTGCTACTGATGTTGGTGAAGTTACTCGAAGCAATATAACCAGTTTCACATAATAGAACTACATTGTTTCAAAGCAACAGAAGGATAAAGGCAGTTCTAATGTAAATGCAATGTAGAAGGTTCTTGAATTCAACTTTACTTTATGTATTCAGTGGCTGTGAGTAGTATTCATTGTGTTTCTATTCACTTACACTTCACCCTGTATAGTTATGCACATGTACATAACACAAAATACACAGAATAGTAACTAATGCATTCACCTGACAAGAGAGTACAACATAATTTTACTCAATAGTATGTGCTAAGTTGATGCAACCATTTTTAATATACTTTCCATATCATTTAGAGTAGTCTGCAACCATTTCTAAGTGTGTGCTACTGATGTTGACGAAGTTACTCTAAGCAATATGACCAGTTTCACATAATAGTACTTCAGTGTTTGAAAGCAATACAAAGATCAAGGCAGTTCCAATGTAAATGCAATGCAGTAGGTTCTTGAATTCAACTTTAATGTATTCCGTGGCTGTGAGTAGTACTCATTGTGTTTCAATTCACTTCACTTCACCCTCTATAGTTATGCACCTGTAAATAACACAAAATACACAGAGTAGTAAGTAATGCATTCAACCGAAATGTGAGTAGAATATAATTTCCCTCAAACGTCCTAGGTGCTAACTTGATGCAACCCTTTTTAATATAGTTTCCATATCATTTAGAGTAGTCTGCAACCATTTCTATGTGTGTGCTACTGATGTTGGTGAAGTTACTCGAAGCAATATAACCAGTTTCACATAATAGAACTACATTGTTTCAAAGCAACAGAAGGATAAAGGCAGTTCTAATGTAAATGCAATGTAGTAGGTTCTTGAATTCAACTTTACTTTATGTATTCAGTGGCTGTGAGTAGTATTCATTGTGTTTCTATTCACTTACACTTCACCCTGTATAGTTATGCACATGTACATAACACAAAATACACAGAATAGTAACTAATGCATTCACCTGACAAGAGAGTACAACATAATTTTACTCAATAGTATGTGCTGTTGATGCAACATTTTTTAATATACTTTCCATATCATTTAGAGTAGTCTGCATCCATTTCTATGTGTGTGCTACGAATGTTGACGAAGTTACTCTAAGCAATATAACCAGTTTCACATAATAGTACCAGTTTCAAAGCAATACAAAGATCAAGGCAGTTCCAATGTAAATGCAATGCAGTAGGTTCTTGAATTCAACATTATGTATTCTGTGGCTGTGAGTAGTATTCATTCTGTTTCTATTGACTTACACTTCACCCTGTATAGTTATGCACATGTATATAACACAAAATACACAGAATAGTAAGTAAATGCATTCAACCGAAATGAGAGTAGAATATAATTTCTCTCAAACGTCCTAGGTGCTAACTTGATGCAACCTTTTTAATATACTTTTCATATCATTTAGAGTAGTCTGCAACCATTTCTATGTGTGTGCTACTGATGTTGACGAAGTTACTCTAAGCAATATAACCAGTTTCACATAATA
The DNA here is from genome assembly GCF_048418815.1 of Hemitrygon akajei. Lineage (NCBI taxonomy): Eukaryota > Metazoa > Chordata > Chondrichthyes > Myliobatiformes > Dasyatidae > Hemitrygon > Hemitrygon akajei. Next base: position 6,611,489 of record NC_133145.1, on the reverse strand, counting down.
GTACTTCAGTGTTTCAAAGCAATACAAAGATCAAGGCAGTTCCAATGTAAATGCAATGCAGTAGGTTCTTGAATTCAACTTTATGTATTCCGTGGCTGTGAGTAGTACTCATATTATTTCTATTCACTTACACTTCACCCTGTATAGTTATGCACCTGTAAATAACACAAAATACACAGAATATTAAGTAATGCATTCAACCGAAATGTGAGTAGAATATAATTTCCCTCAAACGTCCTAGGTGCTAACTTGATGCAACCCTTTTTAATATAGTTTCCATATCATTTAGAGTAGTCTGCAACCATTTCTATGAGTGTGCTACTGATGTTGACGAAGTTATTCTAAACAGTATAACCAGTTTCACATAATAGTACTACAGTGTTTCAAAGCAGTACAAAGATCAAGGCAGTTCCAATGGAAATGAAATGCAGTAGGTTCTTGAATTCAACTTTACTTTATGTATTCCGTGGCTGTGAGTAGTATTCATTGTGTTTCTATTCACTTACACTTCACCCTGTATAGTTATGCACATGTACATAACACAAAATACACAGAATAGTAACTAATGCATTCACCTGACAAGAGAGTACAATATAATTTTACTCAATAGTATGTGCTAAGTTGATGCAACCTTTTCTAATATACTTTCCGTATCATTTAGAGTAGATCCGCAACCATTTTTATGTGTGTGCTACTGATGTTGGTGAAGTTACTCGAAGCAATATAACCAGTTTCACATAATAGAACTACATTGTTTCAAAGCAACAGAAGGATAAAGGCAGTTCTAATGTTAATGCAATGTAGTAGGTTCTTGAATTCAACTTTACTTTATGTATTCAGTGGCTGTGAGTAGTATTCATTCTGTTTCTATTCACTTACACTTCACCCTGTATAGTTATGCACATGTATATAACACAAAATACACAGAATAGTAACTAATGCATTCACCTGACAAGAGAGTACAACATAATTTTACTCAATAGTATGTGCTGTTGATGCAACATTTTTTAATATACTTTCCATATCATTTAGAGTAGTCTGCATCCATTTCTATGTGTGTGCTACGAATGTTGACGAAGTTACTCTAAGCAATATAACCAGTTTCACATAATAGTACCAGTTTCAAAGCAATACAAAGATCAAGGCAGTTCCAATGTAAATGCAATGCAGTAGGTTCTTGAATTCAACATTATGTATTCTGTGGCTGTGAGTAGTATTCATTCTGTTTCTATTGACTTACACTTCACCCTGTATAGTTATGCACATGTATATAACACAAAATACACAGAATAGTAAGTAAATGCATTCAACCGAAATGAGAGTAGAATATAATTTCTCTCAAACGTCCTAGGTGCTAACTTGATGCAACCTTTTTAATATACTTTTCATATCATTTAGAGTAGTCTGCAACCATTTCTATGTGTGTGCTACTGATGTTGACGAAGTTACTCTAAGCAATATAACCAGTTTCACATAATAGTACTTCAGTGTTTCAAAGCAATACAAAGATCAAGGCAGTTCCAATGTAAATGCAATGCAGTAGGTTCTTGAATTCAACTTTATGTATTCCGTGGCTGTGAGTAGTACTCATATTATTTCTATTCACTTACACTTCACCCTGTATAGTTATGCACCTGTAAATAACACAAAATACACAGAATATTAAGTAATGCATTCAACCGAAATGTGAGTAGAATATAATTTCCCTCAAACGTCCTAGGTGCTAACTTGATGCAACCCTTTTTAATATAGTTTCCATATCATTTAGAGTAGTCTGCAACCATTTCTATGAGTGTGCTACTGATGTTGACGAAGTTATTCTAAACAGTATAACCAGTTTCACATAATAGTACTACAGTGTTTCAAAGCAGTACAAAGATCAAGGCAGTTCCAATGGAAATGAAATGCAGTAGGTTCTTGAATTCAACTTTACTTTATGTATTCCGTGGCTGTGAGTAGTATTCATTGTGTTTCTATTCACTTACACTTCACCCTGTATAGTTATGCACATGTACATAACACAAAATACACAGAATAGTAACTAATGCATTCACCTGACAAGAGAGTACAATATAATTTTACTCAATAGTATGTGCTAAGTTGATGCAACCTTTTCTAATATACTTTCCGTATCATTTAGAGTAGATCCGCAACCATTTTTATGTGTGTGCTACTGATGTTGGTGAAGTTACTCGAAGCAATATAACCAGTTTCACATAATAGAACTACATTGTTTCAAAGCAACAGAAGGATAAAGGCAGTTCTAATGTTAATGCAATGTAGTAGGTTCTTGAATTCAACTTTACTTTATGTATTCAGTGGCTGTGAGTAGTATTCATTCTGTTTCTATTCACTTACACTTCACCCTGTATAGTTATGCACATGTATATAACACAAAATACACAGAATAGTAAGTAAATGCATTCAACCGAAATGAGAGTAGAATATAATTTCTCTCAAACGTCCTAGGTGCTAACTTGATGCAACCTTTTTAATATACTTTCCATATCATTTAGAGAAGTCTGCAACCATTTGTATGTGTGTGCTACTGATGTTGACGAAGTTACTCTAAGCAATATGACCGGTTTCACATAATAGTACTTCAGTGTTTGAAAGCAATACAAAGATCAAGGCAGTTCCAATGTAAATGCAATGCAGTAGGTTCTTGAATTCAACTTTATGTATTCCGTGGCTGTGAGTAGTACTCATTGTGTTTCAATTCACTTCACTTCACCCTCTATAGTTATGCACCTGTAAATAACACAAAATACACAGAATAGTAAGTAATGCATTCAACCGAAATGTGAGTAGAATATAATTTCCCTCAAACGTCCTAGGTGCTAACTTGATGCAACCCTTTTTAATATAGTTTCCATATCATTTAGAGTAGTCTGCAACCATTTCTATGTGTGTGCTACTGATGTTGACGAAGTTATTCTAAACAGTATAACCAGTTTCACATAATAGTACTACAGTGTTTCAAAGCAGTACAAAGATCAAGGCAGTTCCAATGGAAATGAAATGCAGTAGGTTCTTGAATTAAACTTTACTTTATGTATTCCGTGGCTGTGAGTAGTATTCATTCTGTTTCTATTGACTTACACTTCACCCTGTATAGTTATGCACATGTATATAACACAAAATACACAGAATAGTAAGTAAATGCATTCAACCGAAATGAGAGTAGAATATAATTTCTCTCAAACGACCTAGGTGCTAACTTGATGCAACCTTTATAATATACTTTTCATATCATTTAGAGTAGTCTGCAACCATTTCTATGTGTGTGCTACTGATGTTGACGAAGTTACTCTAAGCAATAAAACCAGTTTCACATAATAGTACTTCAGTGTTTCAAAGCAATACAAAGATCAAGGCAGTTCCAATGTAAATGCAATGCAGTAGGTTCTTGAATTCAACTTTATGTATTCCGTGGCTGTGAGTAGTACTCATATTATTTCTATTCACTTACACTTCACCCTCTATAGTTATGCACCTGTAAATAACACAAAATACACAGAATATTAAGTAATGCATTCAACCGAAATGTGAGTAGAATATAATTTCCCTCAAACGTCCTAGGTGCTAACTTGATGCAACCCTTTTTAATATAGTTTCCATATCATTTAGAGTAGTCTGCAACCATTTCTATGAGTGTGCTACTGATGTTGACGAAGTTATTCTAAACAGTATAACCAGTTTCACATAATAGTACCAGTGTTTCAAAGCAGTACAAAGATCAAGGCAGTTCCAATGGAAATGAAATGCAGTAGGTTCTTGAATTCAACTTTACTTTATGTATTCCGTGGCTGTGAGTAGTATTCATTCTGTTTCTATTCACTTCACTTCACCCTCTATAGTTATGCACATGTATATAACACAAAATACACAGAATAGTAAGTAAATGCATTCAACCGAAATGAGAGTAGAATATAATTTCTCTCAAACGACCTAGGTGCTAACTTGATGCAACCTTTATAATATACTTTTCATATCATTTAGAGTAGTCTGCAACCATTTCTATGTGTGTGCTACTGATGTTGACGAAGTTACTCTAAGCAATAAAACCAGTTTCACATAATAGTACTTCAGTGTTTCAAAGCAATACAAAGATCAAGGCAGTTCCAATGTAAATGCAATGCAGTAGGTTCTTGAATTCAACTTTATGTATTCCGTGGCTGTGAGTAGTACTCATATTATTTCTATTCACTTACACTTCACCCTGTATAGTTATGCACCTGTAAATAACACAAAATACACAGAATATTAAGTAATGCATTCAACCGAAATGTGAGTAGAATATAATTTCCCTCAAACGTCCTAGGTGCTAACTTGATGCAACCCTTTTTAATATAGTTTCCATATCATTTAGAGTAGTCTGCAACCATTTCTATGAGTGTGCTACTGATGTTGACGAAGTTATTCTAAACAGTATAACCAGTTTCACATAATAGTACCAGTGTTTCAAAGCAGTACAAAGATCAAGGCAGTTCCAATGGAAATGAAATGCAGTAGGTTCTTGAATTCAACTTTACTTTATGTATTCCGTGGCTGTGAGTAGTATTCATTGTGTTTCTATTCACTTACACTTCACCCTGTATAGTTATGCACATGTACATAACACAAAATACACAGAATAGTAACTAATGCATTCACCTGACAAGAGAGTACAATATAATTTTACTCAATAGTATGTGCTAAGTTGATGCAACCTTTTCTAATATACTTTCCGTATCATTTAGAGTAGATCCGCAACCATTTTTATGTGTGTGCTACTGATGTTGGTGAAGTTACTCGAAGCAATATAACCAGTTTCACATAATAGAACTACATTGTTTCAAAGCAACAGAAGGATAAAGGCAGTTCTAATGTAAATGCAATGTAGAAGGTTCTTGAATTCAACTTTACTTTATGTATTCAGTGGCTGTGAGTAGTATTCATTGTGTTTCTATTCACTTACACTTCACCCTGTATAGTTATGCACATGTACATAACACAAAATACACAGAATAGTAACTAATGCATTCACCTGACAAGAGAGTACAACATAATTTTACTCAATAGTATGTGCTAAGTTGATGCAATCATTTTTAATATACTTTCCATATCATTTAGAGTAGTCTGCAACCATTTCTAAGTGTGTGCTACTGATGTTGACGAAGTTACTCTAAGCAATATGACCAGTTTCACATAATAGTACTTCAGTGTTTGAAAGCAATACAAAGATCAAGGCAGTTCCAATGTAAATGCAATGCAGTAGGTTCTTGAATTCAACTTTAATGTATTCCGTGGCTGTGAGTAGTACTCATTGTGTTTCAATTCACTTCACTTCACCCTCTATAGTTATGCACCTGTAAATAACACAAAATACACAGAGTAGTAAGTAATGCATTCAACCGAAATGTGAGTAGAATATAATTTCCCTCAAACGTCCTAGGTGCTAACTTGATGCAACCCTTTTTAATATAGTTTCCATATCATTTAGAGTAGTCTGCAACCATTTCTATGTGTGTGCTACTGATGTTGGTGAAGTTACTCGAAGCAATATAACCAGTTTCACATAATAGAACTACATTGTTTCAAAGCAACAGAAGGATAAAGGCAGTTCTAATGTAAATGCAATGTAGTAGGTTCTTGAATTCAACTTTACTTTATGTATTCAGTGGCTGTGAGTAGTATTCATTGTGTTTCTATTCACTTACACTTCACCCTGTATAGTTATGCACATGTACATAACACAAAATACACAGAATAGTAACTAATGCATTCACCTGACAAGAGAGTACAACATAATTTTACTCAATAGTATGTGCTGTTGATGCAACATTTTTTAATATACTTTCCATATCATTTAGAGTAGTCTGCATCCATTTCTATGTGTGTGCTACGAATGTTGACGAAGTTACTCTAAGCAATATAACCAGTTTCACATAATAGTACCAGTTTCAAAGCAATACAAAGATCAAGGCAGTTCCAATGTAAATGCAATGCAGTAGGTTCTTGAATTCAACATTATGTATTCTGTGGCTGTGAGTAGTATTCATTCTGTTTCTATTGACTTACACTTCACCCTGTATAGTTATGCACATGTATATAACACAAAATACACAGAATAGTAAGTAAATGCATTCAACCGAAATGAGAGTAGAATATAATTTCTCTCAAACGTCCTAGGTGCTAACTTGATGCAACCTTTTTAATATACTTTTCATATCATTTAGAGTAGTCTGCAACCATTTCTATGTGTGTGCTACTGATGTTGACGAAGTTACTCTAAGCAATATAACCAGTTTCACATAATAGTACTTCAGTGTTTCAAAGCAATACAAAGATCAAGGCAGTTCCAATGTAAATGCAATGCAGTAGGTTCTTGAATTCAACTTTATGTATTCCGTGGCTGTGAGTAGTACTCATATTATTTCTATTCACTTACACTTCACCCTGTATAGTTATGCACCTGTAAATAACACAAAATACACAGAATATTAAGTAATGCATTCAACCGAAATGTGAGTAGAATATAATTTCCCTCAAACGTCCTAGGTGCTAACTTGATGCAACCCTTTTTAATATAGTTTCCATATCATTTAGAGTAGTCTGCAACCATTTCTATGAGTGTGCTACTGATGTTGACGAAGTTATTCTAAACAGTATAACCAGTTTCACATAATAGTACTACAGTGTTTCAAAGCAGTACAAAGATCAAGGCAGTTCCAATGGAAATGAAATGCAGTAGGTTCTTGAATTCAACTTTACTTTATGTATTCCGTGGCTGTGAGTAGTATTCATTGTGTTTCTATTCACTTACACTTCACCCTGTATAGTTATGCACATGTACATAACACAAAATACACAGAATAGTAACTAATGCATTCACCTGAGAAGAGAGTACAATATAATTTTACTCAATAGTATGTGCTAAGGTGATGCAACCTTTTCTAATATACTTTCCGTATCATTTAGAGTAGATCCGCAACCATTTTTATGTGTGTGCTACTGATGTTGGTGAAGTTACTCGAAGCAATATAACCAGTTTCACATAATAGAACTACATTGTTTCAAAGCAACAGAAGGATAAAGGCAGTTCTAATGTTAATGCAATGCAGTAGGTTCTTGAATTCAACTTTATGTATTCCGTGGCTGTGAGTAGTACTCATTGTGTTTCAATTCACTTCACTTCACCCTCTATAGTTATGCACCTGTAAATAACACAAAATACACAGAATAGTAAGTAATGCATTCAACCGAAATGTGAGTAGAATATAATTTCCCTCAAACGTCCTAGGTGCTAACTTGATGCAACCCTTTTTAATATAGTTTCCATATCATTTAGAGTAGTCTGCAACCATTTCTATGTGTGTGCTACTGATGTTGACGAAGTTATTCTAAACAGTATAACCAGTTTCACATAATAGTACTACAGTGTTTCAAAGCAGTACAAAGATCAAGGCAGTTCCAATGGAAATGAAATGCAGTAGGTTCTTGAATTAAACTTTACTTTATGTATTCCGTGGCTGTGAGTAGTATTCATTCTGTTTCTATTGACTTACACTTCACCCTGTATAGTTATGCACATGTATATAACACAAAATACACAGAATAGTAAGTAAATGCATTCAACCGAAATGAGAGTAGAATATAATTTCTCTCAAACGACCTAGGTGCTAACTTGATGCAACCTTTATAATATACTTTTCATATCATTTAGAGTAGTCTGCAACCATTTCTATGTGTGTGCTACTGATGTTGACGAAGTTACTCTAAGCAATATAACCAGTTTCACATAATAGTACTTCAGTGTTTCAAAGCAATACAAAGATCAAGGCAGTTCCAATGTAAATGCAATGCAGTAGGTTCTTGAATTCAACTTTATGTATTCCGTGGCTGTGAGTAGTACCCATATTATTTCTATTCACTTACACTTCACCCTGTATAGTTATGCACCTGTAAATAACACAAAATACACAGAATATTAAGTAATGCATTCAACCGAAATGTGAGTAGAATATAATTTCCCTCAAACGTCCTAGGTGCTAACTTGATGCAACCCTTTTTAATATAGTTTCCATATCATTTAGAGTAGTCTGCAACCATTTCTATGAGTGTGCTACTGATGTTGACGAAGTTATTCTAAACAGTATAACCAGTTTCACATAATAGTACCAGTGTTTCAAAGCAGTACAAAGATCAAGGCAGTTCCAATGGAAATGAAATGCAGTAGGTTCTTGAATTCAACTTTACTTTATGTATTCCGTGGCTGTGAGTAGTATTCATTGTGTTTCTATTCACTTACACTTCACCCTGTATAGTTATGCACATGTACATAACACAAAATACACAGAATAGTAACTAATGCATTCACCTGACAAGAGAGTACAATATAATTTTACTCAATAGTATGTGCTAAGTTGATGCAACCTTTTCTAATATACTTTCCGTATCATTTAGAGTAGATCCGCAACCATTTTTATGTGTGTGCTACTGATGTTGGTGAAGTTACTCGAAGCAATATAACCAGTTTCACATAATAGAACTACATTGTTTCAAAGCAACAGAAGGATAAAGGCAGTTCTAATGTAAATGCAATGTAGAAGGTTCTTGAATTCAACTTTACTTTATGTATTCAGTGGCTGTGAGTAGTATTCATTGTGTTTCTATTCACTTACACTTCACCCTGTATAGTTATGCACATGTACATAACACAAAATACACAGAATAGTAACTAATGCATTCACCTGACAAGAGAGTACAACATAATTTTACTCAATAGTATGTGCTAAGTTGATGCAACCATTTCTAATATACTTTCCGTATCATTTAGAGTAGATCCGCAACCATTTCTATGAGTGTGCTACTGATGTTGACGAAGTTATTCTAAACAGTATAACCAGTTTCACATAATAGTACCAGTGTTTCAAAGCAGTACAAAGATCAAGGCAGTTCCAATGGAAATGAAATGCAGTAGGTTCTTGAATTCAACTTTACTTTATGTATTCCGTGGCTGTGAGTAGTATTCATTGTGTTTCTATTCACTTCACTTCACCCTGTATAGTTATGCACATGTATATAACACAAAATACACAGAATAGTAAGTAAATGCATTCAACCGAAATGAGAGTAGAATATAATTTCTCTCAAACGTCCTAGGTGCTAACTTGATGCAACCTTTTTAATATACTTTTCATATCATTTAGAGTAGTCTGCAACCATTTCTATGTGTGTGCTACTGATGTTGACGAAGTTACTCTAAGCAATATAACCAGTTTCACATAATAGTACTTCAGTGTTTCAAAGCAATACAAAGATCAAGGCAGTTCCAATGTAAATGCAATGCAGTAGGTTCTTGAATTCAACTTTATGTATTCCGTGGCTGTGAGTAGTACTCATATTATTTCTATTCACTTACACTTCACCCTGTATAGTTATGCACCTGTAAATAACACAAAATACACAGAATATTAAGTAATGCATTCAACCGAAATGTGAGTAGAATATAATTTCCCTCAAACGTCCTAGGTGCTAACTTGATGCAACCCTTTTTAATATAGTTTCCATATCATTTAGAGTAGTCTGCAACCATTTCTATGAGTGTGCTACTGATGTTGACGAAGTTATTCTAAACAGTATAACCAGTTTCACATAATAGTACTACAGTGTTTCAAAGCAGTACAAAGATCAAGGCAGTTCCAATGGAAATGAAATGCAGTAGGTTCTTGAATTCAACTTTACTTTATGTATTCCGTGGCTGTGAGTAGTATTCATTGTGTTTCTATTCACTTACACTTCACCCTGTATAGTTATGCACATGTACATAACACAAAATACACAGAATAGTAACTAATGCATTCACCTGACAAGAGAGTACAATATAATTTTACTCAATAGTATGTGCTAAGTTGATGCAACCTTTTCTAATATACTTTCCGTATCATTTAGAGTAGATCCGCAACCATTTTTATGTGTGTGCTACTGATGTTGGTGAAGTTACTCGAAGCAATATAACCAGTTTCACATAATAGAACTACATTGTTTCAAAGCAACAGAAGGATAAAGGCAGTTCTAATGTTAATGCAATGTAGTAGGTTCTTGAATTCAACTTTACTTTATGTATTCAGTGGCTGTGAGTAGTATTCATTCTGTTTCTATTCACTTACACTTCACCCTGTATAGTTATGCACATGTATATAACACAAAATACACAGAATAGTAAGTAAATGCATTCAACCGAAATGAGAGTAGAATATAATTTCTCTCAAACGTCCTAGGTGCTAACTTGATGCAACCTTTTTAATATACTTTCCATATCATTTAGAGAAGTCTGCAACCATTTGTATGTGTGTGCTACTGATGTTGACGAAGTTACTCTAAGCAATATGACCGGTTTCACATAATAGTACTTCAGTGTTTGAAAGCAATACAAAGATCAAGGCAGTTCCAATGTAAATGCAATGCAGTAGGTTCTTGAATTCAACTTTATGTATTCCGTGGCTGTGAGTAGTACTCATTGTGTTTCAATTCACTTCACTTCACCCTCTATAGTTATGCACCTGTAAATAACACAAAATACACAGAATAGTAAGTAATGCATTCAACCGAAATGTGAGTAGAATATAATTTCCCTCAAACGTCCTAGGTGCTAACTTGATGCAACCCTTTTTAATATAGTTTCCATATCATTTAGAGTAGTCTGCAACCATTTCTATGTGTGTGCTACTGATGTTGACGAAGTTATTCTAAACAGTATAACCAGTTTCACATAATAGTACTACAGTTTCAAAGCAGTACAAAGATCAAGGCAGTTCCAATGGAAATGAAATGCAGTAGGTTCTTGAAGTAAACTTTACTTTATGTATTCCGTGGCTGTGAGTAGTATTCATTCTGTTTCTATTGACTTACACTTCACCCTGTATAGTTATGCACATGTATATAACACAAAATACACAGAATAGTAAGTAAATGCATTCAACCGAAATGAGAGTAGAATATAATTTCTCTCAAACGACCTAGGTGCTAACTTGATGCAACCTTTATAATATACTTTTCATATCATTTAGAGTAGTCTGCAACCATTTCTATGTGTGTGCTACTGATGTTGACGAAGTTACTCTAAGCAATAAAACCAGTTTCACATAATAGTACTTCAGTGTTTCAAAGCAATACAAAGATCAAGGCAGTTCCAATGTAAATGCAATGCAGTAGGTTCTTGAATTCAACTTTATGTATTCCGTGGCTGTGAGTAGTACTCATATTATTTCTATTCACTTACACTTCACCCTGTATAGTTATGCACCTGTAAATAACACAAAATACACAGAATATTAAGTAATGCATTCAACCGAAATGTGAGTAGAATATAATTTCCCTCAAACGTCCTAGGTGCTAACTTGATGCAACCCTTTTTAATATAGTTTCCATATCATTTAGAGTAGTCTGCAACCATTTCTATGAGTGTGCTACTGATGTTGACGAAGTTATTCTAAACAGTATAACCAGTTTCACATAATAGTACCAGTGTTTCAAAGCAGTACAAAGATCAAGGCAGTTCCAATGGAAATGAAATGCAGTAGGTTCTTGAATTCAACTTTACTTTATGTATTCCGTGGCTGTGAGTAGTATTCATTGTGTTTCTATTCACTTACACTTCACCCTGTATAGTTATGCACATGTACATAACACAAAATACACAGAATAGTAACTAATGCATTCACCTGACAAGAGAGTACAATATAATTTTACTCAATAGTATGTGCTAAGTTGATGCAACCTTTTCTAATATACTTTCCGTATCATTTAGAGTAGATCCGCAACCATTTTTATGTGTGTGCTACTGATGTTGGTGAAGTTACTCGAAGCAATATAACCAGTTTCACATAATAGAACTACATTGTTTCAAAGCAACAGAAGGATAAAGGCAGTTCTAATGTAAATGCAATGTAGAAGGTTCTTGAATTCAACTTTACTTTATGTATTCAGTGGCTGTGAGTAGTATTCATTGTGTTTCTATTCACTTACACTTCACCCTGTATAGTTATGCACATGTACATAACACAAAATACACAGAATAGTAACTAATGCATTCACCTGACAAGAGAGTACAACATAATTTTACTCAATAGTATGTGCTAAGTTGATGCAACCATTTTTAATATACTTTCCATATCATTTAGAGTAGTCTGCAACCATTTCTAAGTGTGTGCTACTGATGTTGACGAAGTTACTCTAAGCAATATGACCAGTTTCACATAATAGTACTTCAGTGTTTGAAAGCAATACAAAGATCAAGGCAGTTCCAATGTAAATGCAATGCAGTAGGTTCTTGAATTCAACTTTAATGTATTCCGTGGCTGTGAGTAGTACTCATTGTGTTTCAATTCACTTCACTTCACCCTCTATAGTTATGCACCTGTAAATAACACAAAATACACAGAGTAGTAAGTAATGCATTCAACCGAAATGTGAGTAGAATATAATTTCCCTCAAACGTCCTAGGTGCTAACTTGATGCAACCCTTTTTAATATAGTTTCCATATCATTTAGAGTAGTCTGCAACCATTTCTATGTGTGTGCTACTGATGTTGGTGAAGTTACTCGAAGCAATATAACCAGTTTCACATAATAGAACTACATTGTTTCAAAGCAACAGAAGGATAAAGGCAGTTCTAATGTAAATGCAATGTAGTAGGTTCTTGAATTCAACTTTACTTTATGTATTCAGTGGCTGTGAGTAGTATTCATTGTGTTTCTATTCACTTACACTTCACCCTGTATAGTTATGCACATGTACATAACACAAAATACACAGAATAGTAACTAATGCATTCACCTGACAAGAGAGTACAACATAATTTTACTCAATAGTATGTGCTGTTGATGCAACATTTTTTAATATACTTTCCATATCATTTAGAGTAGTCTGCATCCATTTCTATGTGTGTGCTACGAATGTTGACGAAGTTACTCTAAGCAATATAACCAGTTTCACATAATAGTACCAGTTTCAAAGCAATAAAAAGATCAAGGCAGTTCCAATGTAAATGCAATGCAGTAGGTTCTTGAATTCAACATTATGTATTCTGTGGCTGTGAGTAGTATTCATTCTGTTTCTATTGACTTACACTTCACCCTGTATAGTTATGCACATGTATATAACACAAAATACACAGAATAGTAAGTAAATGCATTCAACCGAAATGAGAGTAGAATATAATTTCTCTCAAACGTCCTAGGTGCTAACTTGATGCAACCTTTTTAATATACATTTCATATCATTTAGAGTAGTCTGCAACCATTTCTATGTGTGTGCTACTGATGTTGACGAAGTTACTCTAAGCAATATAACCAGTTTCACATAATAGTACTTCAGTGTTTCAAAGCAATACAAAGATCAAGGCAGTTCCAATGTAAATGCAATGCAGTAGGTTCTTGAATTCAACTTTATGTATTCCGTGGCTGTGAGTAGTACTCATATTATTTCTATTCACTTACACTTCACCCTGTATAGTTATGCACCTGTAAATAACACAAAATACACAGAATATTAAGTAATGCATTCAACCGAAATGAGAGTAGAATATAATTTCTCTCAAACGACCTAGGTGCTAACTTGATGCAACCCTTTTTAATATAGTTTCCATATCATTTAGAGTAGTCTGCAACCATTTCTATGAGTGTGCTACTGATGTTGACGAAGTTATTCTAAACAGTATAACCAGTTTCACATAATAGTACTACAGTGTTTCAAAGCAGTACAAAGATCAAGGCAGTTCCAATGGAAATGAAATGCAGTAGGTTCTTGAATTCAACTTTATGTATTCCGTGGCTGTGAGTAGTACTCATTGTGTTTCAATTCACTTCACTTCACCCTCTATAGTTATGCACCTGTAAATAACACAAAATACACAGAATAGTAAGTAATGCATTCAACCGAAATGTGAGTAGAATATAATTTCCCTCAAACGTCCTAGGTGCTAACTTGATGCAACCCTTTTTAATATAGTTTCCATATCATTTAGAGTAGTCTGCAACCATTTCTATGTGTGTGCTACTGATGTTGACGAAGTTATTCTAAACAGTATAACCAGTTTCACATAATAGTACTACAGTGTTTCAAAGCAGTACAAAGATCAAGGCAGTTCCAATGGAAATGAAATGCAGTAGGTTCTTGAATTAAACTTTACTTTATGTATTCCGTGGCTGTGAGTAGTATTCATTCTGTTTCTATTGACTTACACTTCACCCTGTATAGTTATGCACATGTATATAACACAAAATACACAGAATAGTAAGTAAATGCATTCAACCGAAATGAGAGTAGAATATAATTTCTCTCAAACGACCTAGGTGCTAACTTGATGCAACCTTTATAATATACTTTTCATATCATTTAGAGTAGTCTGCAACCATTTCTATGTGTGTGCTACTGATGTTGACGAAGTTACTCTAAGCAATAAAACCAGTTTCACATAATAGTACTTCAGTGTTTCAAAGCAATACAAAGATCAAGGCAGTTCCAATGTAAATGCAATGCAGTAGGTTCTTGAATTCAACTTTATGTATTCCGTGGCTGTGAGTAGTACTCATTGTGTTTCAATTCACTTCACTTCACCCTCTATAGTTATGCACCTGTAAATAACACAAAATACACAGAATAGTAAGTAATGCATTCAACCGAAATGTGAGTAGAATATAATTTCCCTCAAACGTCCTAGGTGCTAACTTGATGCAACCCTTTTTAATATAGTTTCCATATCATTTAGAGTAGTCTGCAACCATTTCTATGTGTGTGCTACTGATGTTGGTGAAGTTACTCGAAGCAATATAACCAGTTTCACATAATAGAACTACATTGTTTCAAAGCAACAGAAGGATAAAGGCAGTTCTAATGTAAATGCAATGTAGTAGGTTCTTGAATTCAACTTTACTTTATGTATTCAGTGGCTGTGAGTAGTATTCATTGTGTTTCTATTCACTTACACTTCACCCTGTATAGTTATGCACATGTACATAACACAAAATACACAGAATAGTAACTAATGCATTCACCTGACAAGAGAGTACAACATAATTTTACTCAATAGTATGTGCTGTTGATGCAACATTTTTTAATATACTTTCCATATCATTTAGAGTAGTCTGCATCCATTTCTATGTGTGTGCTACGAATGTTGACGAAGTTACTCTAAGCAATATAACCAGTTTCACATAATAGTACCAGTTTCAAAGCAATAAAAAGATCAAGGCAGTTCCAATGTAAATGCAATGCAGTAGGTTCTTGAATTCAACATTATGTATTCTGTGGCTGTGAGTAGTATTCATTCTGTTTCTATTGACTTACACTTCACCCTGTATAGTTATGCACATGTATATAACACAAAATACACAGAATAGTAAGTAAATGCATTCAACCGAAATGAGAGTAGAATATAATTTCTCTCAAACGTCCTAGGTGCTAACTTGATGCAACCTTTTTAATATACTTTTCATATCATTTAGAGTAGTCTGCAACCATTTCTATGTGTGTGCTACTGATGTTGACGAAGTTACTCTAAGCAATATAACCAGTTTCACATAATAGTACTTCAGTGTTTCAAAGCAATACAAAGATCAAGGCAGTTCCAATGTAAATGCAATGCAGTAGGTTCTTGAATTCAACTTTATGTATTCCGTGGCTGTGAGTAGTACTCATATTATTTCTATTCACTTACACTTCACCCTGTATAGTTATGCACCTGTAAATAACACAAAATACACAGAATATTAAGTAATGCATTCAACCGAAATGAGAGTAGAATATAATTTCTCTCAAACGACCTAGGTGCTAACTTGATGCAACCCTTTTTAATATAGTTTCCATATCATTTAGAGTAGTCTGCAACCATTTCTATGAGTGTGCTACTGATGTTGACGAAGTTATTCTAAACAGTATAACCAGTTTCACATAATAGTACTACAGTGTTTCAAAGCAGTACAAAGATCAAGGCAGTTCCAATGGAAATGAAATGCAGTAGGTTCTTGAATTCAACTTTATGTATTCCGTGGCTGTGAGTAGTACTCATTGTGTTTCAATTCACTTCACTTCACCCTCTATAGTTATGCACCTGTAAATAACACAAAATACACAGAATAGTAAGTAATGCATTCAACCGAAATGTGAGTAGAATATAATTTCCCTCAAACGTCCTAGGTGCTAACTTGATGCAACCCTTTTTAATATAGTTTCCATATCATTTAGAGTAGTCTGCAACCATTTCTATGTGTGTGCTACTGATGTTGACGAAGTTATTCTAAACAGTATAACCAGTTTCACATAATAGTACTACAGTGTTTCAAAGCAGTACAAAGATCAAGGCAGTTCCAATGGAAATGAAATGCAGTAGGTTCTTGAATTAAACTTTACTTTATGTATTCCGTGGCTGTGAGTAGTATTCATTCTGTTTCTATTGACTTACACTTCACCCTGTATAGTTATGCACATGTATATAACACAAAATACACAGAATAGTAAGTAAATGCATTCAACCGAAATGAGAGTAGAATATAATTTCTCTCAAACGACCTAGGTGCTAACTTGATGCAACCTTTATAATATACTTTTCATATCATTTAGAGTAGTCTGCAACCATTTCTATGTGTGTGCTACTGATGTTGACGAAGTTACTCTAAGCAATAAAACCAGTTTCACATAATAGTACTTCAGTGTTTCAAAGCAATACAAAGATCAAGGCAGTTCCAATGTAAATGCAATGCAGTAGGTTCTTGAATTCAACTTTATGTATTCCGTGGCTGTGAGTAGTACTCATTGTGTTTCAATTCACTTCACTTCACCCTCTATAGTTATGCACCTGTAAATAACACAAAATACACAGAATAGTAAGTAATGCATTCAACCGAAATGTGAGTAGAATATAATTTCCCTCAAACGTCCTAGGTGCTAACTTGATGCAACCCTTTTTAATATAGTTTCCATATCATTTAGAGTAGTCTGCAACCATTTCTATGAGTGTGCTACTGATGTTGACGAAGTTATTCTAAACAGTATAACCAGTTTCACATAATAGTACCAGTGTTTCAAAGCAGTACAAAGATCAAGGCAGTTCCAATGGAAATGAAATGCAGTAGGTTCTTGAATTCAACTTTACTTTATGTATTCCGTGGCTGTGAGTAGTATTCATTGTGTTTCTATTCACTTACACTTCACCCTGTATAGTTATGCACATGTACATAACACAAAATACACAGAATAGTAACTAAAGCATTCACCTGACAAGAGAGTACAATATAAGGTTACTCAATAGTATGTGCTAAGTTGATGCAACCTTTTCTAATATACTTTCCGTATCATTTAGAGTAGATCCGCAACCATTTTTATGTGTGTGCTACTGATGTTGGTGAAGTTACTCGAAGCAATATAACCAGTTTCACATAATAGAACTACATTGTTTCAAAGCAACAGAAGGATAAAGGCAGTTCTAATGTAAATGCAATGTAGAAGGTTCTTGAATTCAACTTTACTTTATGTATTCAGTGGCTGTGAGTAGTATTCATTGTGTTTCTATTCACTTACACTTCACCCTGTATAGTTATGCACATGTACATAACACAAAATACACAGAATAGTAACTAATGCATTCACCTGACAAGAGAGTACAACATAATTTTACTCAATAGTATGTGCTAAGTTGATGCAACCATTTTTAATATACTTTCCATATCATTTAGAGTAGTCTGCAACCATTTCTAAGTGTGTGCTACTGATGTTGACGAAGTTACTCTAAGCAATATGACCAGTTTCACATAATAGTACTTCAGTGTTTGAAAGCAATACACATGATCAAGGCAGTTCCAATGTAAATGCAATGCAGTAGGTTCTTGAATTCAACTTTAATGTATTCCGTGGCTGTGAGTAGTACTCATTGTGTTTCAATTCACTTCACTTCACCCTCTATAGTTATGCACATGTATATAACACAAAAGACACAGAATAGTAAGTAAATGCATTCAACCGAAATGAGAGTAGAATATAATTTCTCTCAAACGTCCTAGGTGCTAACTTGATGCAACCTTTTTAATATACTTTTCATATCATTTAGAGTAGTCTGCAACCATTTCTATGTGTGTGCTACTGATGTTGACGAAGTTACTCTAAGCAATATAACCAGTTTCACATAATAGTACTTCAGTGTTTCAAAGCAATACAAAGATCAAGGCAGTTCCAATGTAAATGCAATGCAGTAGGTTCTTGAATTCAACTTTATGTATTCCGTGGCTGTGAGTAGTACTCATATTATTTCTATTCACTTACACTTCACCCTGTATAGTTATGCACCTGTAAATAACACAAAATACACAGAATAGTAAGTAATGCATTCAACCGAAATGTGAGTAGAATATAATTTCCCTCAAACGTCCTAGGTGCTAACTTGATGCAACCTTTTTAATATACTTTCCATATCATTTAGAGAAGTCTGCAACCATTTGTATGTGTGTGCTACTGATGTTGACGAAGTTACTCTAAGCAATATGACCGGTTTCACATAATAGTACTTCAGTGTTTGAAAGCAATACAAAGATCAAGGCAGTTCCAATGTAAATGCAATGCAGTAGGTTCTTGAATTCAACTTTATGTATTCCGTGGCTGTGAGTAGTACTCATTGTGTTTCAATTCACTTCACTTCACCCTCTATAGTTATGCACCTGTAAATAACACAAAATACACAGAATAGTAAGTAATGCATTCAACCGAAATGTGAGTAGAATATAATTTCCCTCAAACGTCCTAGGTGCTAACTTGATGCAACCCTTTTTAATATAGTTTCCATATCATTTAGAGTAGTCTGCAACCATTTCTATGTGTGTGCTACTGATGTTGACGAAGTTATTCTAAACAGTATAACCAGTTTCACATAATAGTACTACAGTGTTTCAAAGCAGTACAAAGATCAAGGCAGTTCCAATGGAAATGAAATGCAGTAGGTTCTTGAATTAAACTTTACTTTATGTATTCCGTGGCTGTGAGTAGTATTCATTCTGTTTCTATTGACTTACACTTCACCCTGTATAGTTATGCACATGTATATAACACAAAATACACAGAATAGTAAGTAAATGCATTCAACCGAAATGAGAGTAGAATATAATTTCTCTCAAACGACCTAGGTGCTAACTTGATGCAACCTTTATAATATACTTTTCATATCATTTAGAGTAGTCTGCAACCATTTCTATGTGTGTGCTACTGATGTTGACGAAGTTACTCTAAGCAATAAAACCAGTTTCACATAATAGTACTTCAGTGTTTCAAAGCAATACAAAGATCAAGGCAGTTCCAATGTAAATGCAATGCAGTAGGTTCTTGAATTCAACTTTATGTATTCCGTGGCTGTGAGTAGTACTCATTGTGTTTCAATTCACTTCACTTCACCCTCTATAGTTATGCACCTGTAAATAACACAAAATACACAGAATAGTAAGTAATGCATTCAACCGAAATGTGAGTAGAATATAATTTCCCTCAAACGTCCTAGGTGCTAACTTGATGCAACCCTTTTTAATATAGTTTCCATATCATTTAGAGTAGTCTGCAACCATTTCTATGAGTGTGCTACTGATGTTGACGAAGTTATTCTAAACAGTATAACCAGTTTCACATAATAGTACCAGTGTTTCAAAGCAGTACAAAGATCAAGGCAGTTCCAATGGAAATGAAATGCAGTAGGTTCTTGAATTCAACTTTACTTTATGTATTCCGTGGCTGTGAGTAGTATTCATTGTGTTTCTATTCACTTACACTTCACCCTGTATAGTTATGCACATGTACATAACACAAAATACACAGAATAGTAACTAAAGCATTCACCTGACAAGAGAGTACAATATAAGGTTACTCAATAGTATGTGCTAAGTTGATGCAACCTTTTCTAATATACTTTCCGTATCATTTAGAGTAGATCCGCAACCATTTTTATGTGTGTGCTACTGATGTTGGTGAAGTTACTCGAAGCAATATAACCAGTTTCACATAATAGAACTACATTGTTTCAAAGCAACAGAAGGATAAAGGCAGTTCTAATGTAAATGCAATGTAGAAGGTTCTTGAATTCAACTTTACTTTATGTATTCAGTGGCTGTGAGTAGTATTCATTGTGTTTCTATTCACTTACAC
This sequence comes from Hemitrygon akajei, assembly GCF_048418815.1. Lineage (NCBI taxonomy): Eukaryota > Metazoa > Chordata > Chondrichthyes > Myliobatiformes > Dasyatidae > Hemitrygon > Hemitrygon akajei. The sequence continues at coordinate 6,591,328 of NC_133145.1, read as the reverse complement.
TTCACCCTGTATAGTTATGCACATGTACATAACACAAAATACACAGAATAGTAACTAATGCATTCACCTGACAAGAGAGTACAACATAATTTTACTCAATAGTATGTGCTAAGTTGATGCAACCATTTTTAATATACTTTCCATATCATTTAGAGTAGTCTGCAACCATTTCTAAGTGTGTGCTACTGATGTTGACGAAGTTACTCTAAGCAATATGACCAGTTTCACATAATAGTACTTCAGTGTTTGAAAGCAATACACATGATCAAGGCAGTTCCAATGTAAATGCAATGCAGTAGGTTCTTGAATTCAACTTTAATGTATTCCGTGGCTGTGAGTAGTACTCATTGTGTTTCAATTCACTTCACTTCACCCTCTATAGTTATGCACATGTATATAACACAAAAGACACAGAATAGTAAGTAAATGCATTCAACCGAAATGAGAGTAGAATATAATTTCTCTCAAACGTCCTAGGTGCTAACTTGATGCAACCTTTTTAATATACTTTTCATATCATTTAGAGTAGTCTGCAACCATTTCTATGTGTGTGCTACTGATGTTGACGAAGTTACTCTAAGCAATATAACCAGTTTCACATAATAGTACTTCAGTGTTTCAAAGCAATACAAAGATCAAGGCAGTTCCAATGTAAATGCAATGCAGTAGGTTCTTGAATTCAACTTTATGTATTCCGTGGCTGTGAGTAGTACTCATATTATTTCTATTCACTTACACTTCACCCTGTATAGTTATGCACCTGTAAATAACACAAAATACACAGAATAGTAAGTAATGCATTCAACCGAAATGTGAGTAGAATATAATTTCCCTCAAACGTCCTAGGTGCTAACTTAATGCAACCCTTTTTAATATAGTTTCCATATCATTTAGAGTAGTCTGCAACCATTTCTATGTGTGTGCTACTGATGTTGACGAAGTTATTCTAAACAGTATAACCAGTTTCACATAATAGTACTACAGTGTTTCAAAGCAGTACAAAGATCAAGGCAGTTCCAATGGAAATGAAATGCAGTAGGTTCTTGAATTCAACTTTACTTTATGTATTCCGTGGCTGTGAGTAGTATTCATTGTGTTTCTATTCACTTACACTTCACCCTGTATAGTTATGCACATGTACATAACACAAAATACACAGAATAGTAACTAATGCATTCACCTGACAAGAGAGTACAATATAATTTTACTCAATAGTATGTGCTAAGTTGATGCAACCTTTTCTAATATACTTTCCGTATCATTTAGAGTAGATCCGCAACCATTTTTATGTGTGTGCTACTGATGTTGGTGAAGTTACTCGAAGCAATATAACCAGTTTCACATAATAGAACTACATTGTTTCAAAGCAACAGAAGGATAAAGGCAGTTCTAATGTAAATGCAATGTAGTAGGTTCTTGAATTCAACTTTACTTTATGTATTCAGTGGCTGTGAGTAGTATTCATTCTGTTTCTATTCACTTACACTTCACCCTGTATAGTTATGCACATGTATATAACACAAAATACACAGAATAGTAAGTAAATGCATTCAACCGAAATGAGAGTAGAATATAATTTCTCTCAAACGTCCTAGGTGCTAACTTGATGCAACCTTTTTAATATACTTTCCATATCATTTAGAGAAGTCTGCAACCATTTGTATGTGTGTGCTACTGATGTTGACGAAGTTACTCTAAGCAATATGACCGGTTTCACATAATAGTACTTCAGTGTTTGAAAGCAATACAAAGATCAAGGCAGTTCCAATGTAAATGCAATGCAGTAGGTTCTTGAATTCAACTTTATGTATTCCGTGGCTGTGAGTAGTACTCATTGTGTTTCAATTCACTTCACTTCACCCTCTATAGTTATGCACCTGTAAATAACACAAAATACACAGAATAGTAAGTAATGCATTCAACCGAAATGTGAGTAGAATATAATTTCCCTCAAACGTCCTAGGTGCTAACTTGATGCAACTCTTTTTAATATAGTTTCCATATCATTTAGAGTAGTCTGCAACCATTTCTATGTGTGTGCTACTGATGTTGACGAAGTTATTCTAAACAGTATAACCAGTTTCACATAATAGTACTACAGTGTTTCAAAGCAGTACAAAGATCAAGGCAGTTCCAATGGAAATGAAATGCAGTAGGTTCTTGAATTAAACTTTACTTTATGTATTCCGTGGCTGTGAGTAGTATTCATTCTGTTTCTATTGACTTACACTTCACCCTGTATAGTTATGCACATGTATATAACACAAAATACACAGAATAGTAAGTAAATGCATTCAACCGAAATGAGAGTAGAATATAATTTCTCTCAAACGACCTAGGTGCTAACTTGATGCAACCTTTATAATATACTTTTCATATCATTTAGAGTAGTCTGCAACCATTTCTATGTGTGTGCTACTGATGTTGACGAAGTTACTCTAAGCAATAAAACCAGTTTCACATAATAGTACTTCAGTGTTTCAAAGCAATACAAAGATCAAGGCAGTTCCAATGTAAATGCAATGCAGTAGGTTCTTGAATTCAACTTTATGTATTCCGTGGCTGTGAGTAGTACTCATATTATTTCTATTCACTTACACTTCACCCTGTATAGTTATGCACCTGTAAATAACACAAAATACACAGAATATTAAGTAATGCATTCAACCGAAATGTGAGTAGAATATAATTTCCCTCAAACGTCCTAGGTGCTAACTTGATGCAACCCTTTTTAATATAGTTTCCATATCATTTAGAGTAGTCTGCAACCATTTCTATGAGTGTGCTACTGATGTTGACGAAGTTATTCTAAACAGTATAACCAGTTTCACATAATAGTACCAGTGTTTCAAAGCAGTACAAAGATCAAGGCAGTTCCAATGGAAATGAAATGCAGTAGGTTCTTGAATTCAACTTTACTTTATGTATTCCGTGGCTGTGAGTAGTATTCATTGTGTTTCTATTCACTTACACTTCACCCTGTATAGTTATGCACATGTACATAACACAAAATACACAGAATAGTAAGTAATGCATTCACCTGACAAGAGAGTACAATATAATTTTACTCAATAGTATGTGCTAAGTTGATGCAACCTTTTCTAATATACTTTCCGTATCATTTAGAGTAGATCCGCAACCATTTTTATGTGTGTGCTACTGATGTTGGTGAAGTTACTCGAAGCAATATAACCAGTTTCACATAATAGAACTACATTGTTTCAAAGCAACAGAAGGATAAAGGCAGTTCTAATGTAAATGCAATGTAGAAGGTTCTTGAATTCAACTTTACTTTATGTATTCAGTGGCTGTGAGTAGTATTCATTGTGTTTCTATTCACTTACACTTCACCCTGTATAGTTATGCACATGTACATAACACAAAATACACAGAATAGTAACTAATGCATTCACCTGACAAGAGAGTACAACATAATTTTACTCAATAGTATGTGCTAAGTTGATGCAACCATTTTTAATATACTTTCCATATCATTTAGAGTAGTCTGCAACCATTTCTAAGTGTGTGCTACTGATGTTGACGAAGTTACTCTAAGCAATATGACCAGTTTCACATAATAGTACTTCAGTGTTTGAAAGCAATACAAAGATCAAGGCAGTTCCAATGTAAATGCAATGCAGTAGGTTCTTGAATTCAACTTTAATGTATTCCGTGGCTGTGAGTAGTACTCATTGTGTTTCAATTCACTTCACTTCACCCTCTATAGTTATGCACCTGTAAATAACACAAAATACACAGAATAGTAAGTAATGCATTCAACCGAAATGTGAGTAGAATATAATTTCCCTCAAACGTCCTAGGTGCTAACTTGATGCAACCCTTTTTAATATAGTTTCCATATCATTTAGAGTAGTCTGCAACCATTTCTATGTGTGTGCTACTGATGTTGGTGAAGTTACTCGAAGCAATATAACCAGTTTCACATAATAGAACTACATTGTTTCAAAGCAACAGAAGGATAAAGGCAGTTCTAATGTAAATGCAATGTAGTAGGTTCTTGAATTCAACTTTACTTTATGTATTCAGTGGCTGTGAGTAGTATTCATTGTGTTTCTATTCACTTACACTTCACCCTGTATAGTTATGCACATGTACATAACACAAAATACACAGAATAGTAACTAATGCATTCACCTGAGAAGAGAGTACAACATAATTTTACTCAATAGTATGTGCTGTTGATGCAACATTTTTTAATATACTTTCCATATCATTTAGAGTAGTCTGCATCCATTTCTATGTGTGTGCTACGAATGTTGACGAAGTTACTCTAAGCAATATAACCAGTTTCACATAATAGTACCAGTTTCAAAGCAATACAAAGATCAAGGCAATTCCAATGTAAATGCAATGCAGTAGGTTCTTGAATTCAACATTATGTATTCTGTGGCTGTGAGTAGTATTCATTCTGTTTCTATTGACTTACACTTCACCCTGTATAGTTATGCACATGTATATAACACAAAATACACAGAATAGTAAGTAAATGCATTCAACCGAAATGAGAGTAGAATATAATTTCTCTCAAACGTCCTAGGTGCTAACTTGATGCAACCTTTTTAATATACTTTTCATATCATTTAGAGTAGTCTGCAACCATTTCTATGTGTGTGCTACTGATGTTGACGAAGTTACTCTAAGCAATATAACCAGTTTCACATAATAGTACTTCAGTGTTTCAAAGCAATACAAAGATCAAGGCAGTTCCAATGTAAATGCAATGCAGTAGGTTCTTGAATTCAACTTTATGTATTCCGTGGCTGTGAGTAGTACTCATATTATTTCTATTCACTTACACTTCACCCTGTATAGTTATGCACCTGTAAATAACACAAAATACACAGAATATTAAGTAATGCATTCAACCGAAATGTGAGTAGAATATAATTTCCCTCAAACGTCCTAGGTGCTAACTTGATGCAACCCTTTTTAATATAGTTTCCATATCATTTAGAGTAGTCTGCAACCATTTCTATGAGTGTGCTACTGATGTTGACGAAGTTATTCTAAACAGTATAACCAGTTTCACATAATAGTACTACAGTGTTTCAAAGCAGTACAAAGATCAAGGCAGTTCCAATGGAAATGAAATGCAGTAGGTTCTTGAATTCAACTTTACTTTATGTATTCCGTGGCTGTGAGTAGTATTCATTGTGTTTCTATTCACTTACACTTCACCCTGTATAGTTATGCACATGTACATAACACAAAATACACAGAATAGTAACTAATGCATTCACCTGACAAGAGAGTACAATATAATTTTACTCAATAGTATGTGCTAAGTTGATGCAACCTTTTCTAATATACTTTCCGTATCATTTAGAGTAGATCCGCAACCATTTTTATGTGTGTGCTACTGATGTTGGTGAAGTTACTCGAAGCAATATAACCAGTTTCACATAATAGAACTACATTGTTTCAAAGCAACAGAAGGATAAAGGCAGTTCTAATGTTAATGCAATGTAGTAGGTTCTTGAATTCAACTTTACTTTATGTATTCAGTGGCTGTGAGTAGTATTCATTCTGTTTCTATTCACTTACACTTCACCCTGTATAGTTATGCACATGTATATAACACAAAATACACAGAATAGTAAGTAAATGCATTCAACCGAAATGAGAGTAGAATATAATTTCTCTCAAACGTCCTAGGTGCTAACTTGATGCAACCTTTTTAATATACTTTCCATATCATTTAGAGAAGTCTGCAACCATTTGTATGTGTGTGCTACTGATGTTGACGAAGTTACTCTAAGCAATATGACCGGTTTCACATAATAGTACTTCAGTGTTTGAAAGCAATACAAAGATCAAGGCAGTTCCAATGTAAATGCAATGCAGTAGGTTCTTGAATTCAACTTTATGTATTCCGTGGCTGTGAGTAGTACTCATTGTGTTTCAATTCACTTCACTTCACCCTCTATAGTTATGCACCTGTAAATAACACAAAATACACAGAATAGTAAGTAATGCATTCAACCGAAATGTGAGTAGAATATAATTTCCCTCAAACGTCCTAGGTGCTAACTTGATGCAACCCTTTTTAATATAGTTTCCATATCATTTAGAGTAGTCTGCAACCATTTCTATGTGTGTGCTACTGATGTTGACGAAGTTATTCTAAACAGTATAACCAGTTTCACATAATAGTACTACAGTGTTTCAAAGCAGTACAAAGATCAAGGCAGTTCCAATGGAAATGAAATGCAGTAGGTTCTTGAATTAAACTTTACTTTATGTATTCCGTGGCTGTGAGTAGTATTCATTCTGTTTCTATTGACTTACACTTCACCCTGTATAGTTATGCACATGTATATAACACAAAATACACAGAATAGTAAGTAAATGCATTCAACCGAAATGAGAGTAGAATATAATTTCTCTCAAACGACCTAGGTGCTAACTTGATGCAACCTTTATAATATACTTTTCATATCATTTAGAGTAGTCTGCAACCATTTCTATGTGTGTGCTACTGATGTTGACGAAGTTACTCTAAGCAATAAAACCAGTTTAACATAATAGTACTTCAGTGTTTGAAAGCAATACAAAGATCAAGGCAGTTCCAATGTAAATGCAATGCAGTAGGTTCTTGAATTCAACTTTATGTATTCCGTGGCTGTGAGTAGTACTCATTGTGTTTCAATTCACTTCACTTCACCCTCTATAGTTATGCACCTGTAAATAACACAAAATACACAGAATAGTAAGTAATGCATTCAACCGAAATGTGAGTAGAATATAATTTCCCTCAAACGTCCTAGGTGCTAACTTGATGCAACCCTTTTTAATATAGTTTCCATATCATTTAGAGTAGTCTGCAACCATTTCTATGTGTGTGCTACTGATGTTGACGAAGTTATTCTAAACAGTATAACCAGTTTCACATAATAGTACTACAGTGTTTCAAAGCAGTACAAAGATCAAGGCAGTTCCAATGGAAATGAAATGCAGTAGGTTCTTGAATTAAACTTTACTTTATGTATTCCGTGGCTGTGAGTAGTATTCATTCTGTTTCTATTGACTTACACTTCACCCTGTATAGTTATGCACATGTATATAACACAAAATACACAGAATAGTAAGTAAATGCATTCAACCGAAATGAGAGTAGAATATAATTTCTCTCAAACGACCTAGGTGCTAACTTGATGCAACCTTTATAATATACTTTTCATATCATTTAGAGTAGTCTGCAACCATTTCTATGTGTGTGCTACTGATGTTGACGAAGTTACTCTAAGCAATAAAACCAGTTTAACATAATAGTACTTCAGTGTTTGAAAGCAATACAAAGATCAAGGCAGTTCCAATGTAAATGCAATGCAGTAGGTTCTTGAATTCAACTTTATGTATTCCGTGGCTGTGAGTAGTACTCATTGTGTTTCAATTCACTTCACTTCACCCTCTATAGTTATGCACCTGTAAATAACACAAAATACACAGAATAGTAAGTAATGCATTCAACCGAAATGTGAGTAGAATATAATTTCCCTCAAACGTCCTAGGTGCTAACTTGATGCAACCCTTTTTAATATAGTTTCCATATCATTTAGAGTAGTCTGCAACCATTTCTATGTGTGTGCTACTGATGTTGACGAAGTTATTCTAAACAGTATAACCAGTTTCACATAATAGTACTACAGTGTTTCAAAGCAGTACAAAGATCAAGGCAGTTCCAATGGAAATGAAATGCAGTAGGTTCTTGAATTAAACTTTACTTTATGTATTCCGTGGCTGTGAGTAGTATTCATTCTGTTTCTATTGACTTACACTTCACCCTGTATAGTTATGCACATGTATATAACACAAAATACACAGAATAGTAAGTAAATGCATTCAACCGAAATGAGAGTAGAATATAATTTCTCTCAAACGACCTAGGTGCTAACTTGATGCAACCTTTATAATATACTTTTCATATCATTTAGAGTAGTCTGCAACCATTTCTATGTGTGTGCTACTGATGTTGACGAAGTTACTCTAAGCAATAAAACCAGTTTCACATAATAGTACTTCAGTGTTTCAAAGCAATACAAAGATCAAGGCAGTTCCAATGTAAATGAAATGCAGTAGGTTCTTGAATTCAACTTTATGTATTCCGTGGCTGTGAGTAGTACTCATATTATTTCTATTCACTTACACTTCACCCTGTATAGTTATGCACCTGTAAATAACACAAAATACACAGAATATTAAGTAATGCATTCAACCGAAATGTGAGTAGAATATAATTTCCCTCAAACGTCCTAGGTGCTAACTTGATGCAACCCTTTTTAATATAGTTTCCATATCATTTAGAGTAGTCTGCAACCATTTCTATGAGTGTGCTACTGATGTTGACGAAGTTATTCTAAACAGTATAACCAGTTTCACATAATAGTACCAGTGTTTCAAAGCAGTACAAAGATCAAGGCAGTTCCAATGGAAATGAAATGCAGTAGGTTCTTGAATTCAACTTTACTTTATGTATTCCGTGGCTGTGAGTAGTATTCATTGTGTTTCTATTCACTTACACTTCACCCTGTATAGTTATGCACATGTACATAACACAAAATACACAGAATAGTAAGTAATGCATTCACCTGACAAGAGAGTACAATATAATTTTACTCAATAGTATGTGCTAAGTTGATGCAACCTTTTCTAATATACTTTCCGTATCATTTAGAGTAGATCCGCAACCATTTTTATGTGTGTGCTACTGATGTTGGTGAAGTTACTCGAAGCAATATAACCAGTTTCACATAATAGAACTACATTGTTTCAAAGCAACAGAAGGATAAAGGCAGTTCTAATGTAAATGCAATGTAGAAGGTTCTTGAATTCAACTTTATTTTATGTATTCAGTGGCTGTGAGTAGTATTCATTGTGTTTCTATTCACTTACACTTCACCCTGTATAGTTATGCACATGTACATTACACAAAATACACAGAATAGTAACTAATGCATTCACCTGACAAGAGAGTACAAAATAATTTTACTCAATAGTATGTGCTAAGTTGATGCAACCATTTTTAATATACTTTCCATATCATTTAGAGTAGTCTGCAACCATTTCTAAGTGTGTGCTACTGATGTTGACGAAGTTACTCTAAGCAATATGACCAGTTTCACATAATAGTACTTCAGTGTTTGAAAGCAATACAAAGATCAAGGCAGTTCCAATGTAAATGCAATGCAGTAGGTTCTTGAATTCAACTTTAATGTATTCCGTGGCTGTGAGTAGTACTCATTGTGTTTCAATTCACTTCACTTCACCCTCTATAGTTATGCACCTGTAAATAACACAAAATACACAGAATAGTAAGTAATGCATTCAACCGAAATGTGAGTAGAATATAATTTCCCTCAAACGTCCTAGGTGCTAACTTGATGCAACCCTTTTTAATATAGTTTCCATATCATTTAGAGTAGTCTGCAACCATTTCTATGTGTGTGCTACTGATGTTGGTGAAGTTACTCGAAGCAATATAACCAGTTTCACATAATAGAACTACATTGTTTCAAAGCAACAGAAGGATAAAGGCAGTTCTAATGTAAATGCAATGTAGTAGGTTCTTGAATTCAACTTTACTTTATGTATTCAGTGGCTGTGAGTAGTATTCATTGTGTTTCTATTCACTTACACTTCACCCTGTATAGTTATGCACATGTACATAACACAAAATACACAGAATAGTAACTAATGCATTCACCTGACAAGAGAGTACAACATAATTTTACTCAATAGTATGTGCTGTTGATGCAACATTTTTTAATATACTTTCCATATCATTTAGAGTAGTCTGCATCCATTTCTATGTGTGTGCTACGAATGTTGACGAAGTTACTCTAAGCAATATAACCAGTTTCACATAATAGTACCAGTTTCAAAGCAATACAAAGATCAAGGCAGTTCCAATGTAAATGCAATGCAGTAGGTTCTTGAATTCAACATTATGTATTCTGTGGCTGTGAGTAGTATTCATTCTGTTTCTATTGACTTACACTTCACCCTGTATAGTTACGCACATGTATATAACACAAAATACACAGAATAGTAAGTAAATGCATTCAACCGAAATGAGAGTAGAATATAATTTCTCTCAAACGTCCTAGGTGCTAACTTGATGCAACCTTTTTAATATACTTTTCATATCATTTAGAGTAGTCTGCAACCATTTCTATGTGTGTGCTACTGATGTTGACGAAGTTACTCTAAGCAATATAACCAGTTTCACATAATAGTACTACAGTGTTTCAAAGCAGTACAAAGATCAAGGCAGTTCCAATGGAAATGAAATGCAGTAGGTTCTTGAATTCAACTTTACTTTATGTATTCCGTGGCTGTGAGTAGTATTCATTGTGTTTCTATTCACTTACACTTCACCCTGTATAGTTATGCACATGTACATAACACAAAATACACAGAATAGTAACTAATGCATTCACCTGACAAGAGAGTACAATATAATTTTACTCAATAGTATGTGCTAAGTTGATGCAACCTTTTCTAATATACTTTCCGTATCATTTAGAGTAGATCCGCAACCATTTTTATCTGTGTGCTACTGATGTTGGTGAAGTTACTCGAAGCAATATAACCAGTTTCACATAATAGAACTACATTGTTTCAAAGCAACAGAAGGATAAAGGCAGTTCTAATGTTAATGCAATGTAGTAGGTTCTTGAATTCAACTTTACTTTATGTATTCAGTGGCTGTGAGTAGTATTCATTCTGTTTCTATTCACTTACACTTCACCCTGTATAGTTATGCACATGTATATAACACAAAATACACAGAATAGTAAGTAAATGCATTCAACCGAAATGAGAGTAGAATATAATTTCTCTCAAACGTCCTAGGTGCTAACTTGATGCAACCTTTTTAATATACTTTCCATATCATTTAGAGAAGTCTGCAACCATTTGTATGTGTGTGCTACTGATGTTGACGAAGTTACTCTAAGCAATATGACCGGTTTCACATAATAGTACTTCAGTGTTTGAAAGCAATACAAAGATCAAGGCAGTTCCAATGTAAATGCAATGCAGTAAGTTCTTGAATTCAACTTTATGTATTCCGTGGCTGTGAGTAGTACTCATTGTGTTTCAATTCACTTCACTTCACCCTCTATAGTTATGCACCTGTAAATAACACAAAATACACAGAATAGTAAGTAATGCATTCAACCGAAATGTGAGTAGAATATAATTTCCCTCAAACGTCCTAGGTGCTAACTTGATGCAACCCTTTTTAATATAGTTTCCATATCATTTAGAGTAGTCTGCAACCATTTCTATGTGTGTGCTACTGATGTTGACGAAGTTATTCTAAACAGTATAACCAGTTTCACATAATAGTACTACAGTGTTTCAAAGCAGTACAAAGATCAAGGCAGTTCCAATGGAAATGAAATGCAGTAGGTTCTTGAATTAAACTTTACTTTATGTATTCCGTGGCTGTGAGTAGTATTCATTCTGTTTCTATTGACTTACACTTCACCCTGTATAGTTATGCACATGTATATAACACAAAATACACAGAATAGTAAGTAAATGCATTCAACCGAAATGAGAGTAGAATATAATTTCTCTCAAACGACCTAGGTGCTAACTTGATGCAACCTTTATAATATACTTTTCATATCATTTAGAGTAGTCTGCAACCATTTCTATGTGTGTGCTACTGATGTTGACGAAGTTACTCTAAGCAATAAAACCAGTTTCACATAATAGTACTTCAGTGTTTCAAAGCAATACAAAGATCAAGGCAGTTCCAATGTAAATGCAATGCAGTAGGTTCTTGAATTCAACTTTATGTATTCCGTGGCTGTGAGTAGTACTCATATTATTTCTATTCACTTACACTTCACCCTGTATAGTTATGCACCTGTAAATAACACAAAATACACAGAATATTAAGTAATGCATTCAACCGAAATGTGAGTAGAATATAATTTCCCTCAAACGTCCTAGGTGCTAACTTGATGCAACCCTTTTTAATATAGTTTCCATATCATTTAGAGTAGTCTGCAACCATTTCTATGAGTGTGCTACTGATGTTGACGAAGTTATTCTAAACAGTATAACCAGTTTCACATAATAGTACTACAGTGTTTCAAAGCAGTACAAAGATCAAGGCAGTTCCAATGGAAATGAAATGCAGTAGGTTCTTGAATTCAACTTTACTTTATGTATTCCGTGGCTGTGAGTAGTATTCATTGTGTTTCTATTCACTTACACTTCACCCTGTATAGTTATGCACATGTACATAACACAAAATACACAGAATAGTAACTAATGCATTCACCTGACAAGAGAGTACAATATAATTTTACTCAATAGTATGTGCTAAGTTGATGCAACCTTTTCTAATATACTTTCCGTATCATTTAGAGTAGATCCGCAACCATTTTTATGTGTGTGCTACTGATGTTGGTGAAGTTACTCGAAGCAATATAACCAGTTTCACATAATAGAACTACATTGTTTCAAAGCAACAGAAGGATAAAGGCAGTTCTAATGTAAATGCAATGTAGAAGGTTCTTGAATTCAACTTTACTTTATGTATTCAGTGGCTGTGAGTAGTATTCATTGTGTTTCTATTCACTTACACTTCACCCTGTATAGTTATGCACATGTACATAACACAAAATACACAGAATAGTAACTAATGCATTCACCTGACAAGAGAGTACAACATAATTTTACTCAATAGTATGTGCTAAGTTGATGCAACCATTTTTAATATACTTTCCATATCATTTAGAGTAGTCTGCAACCATTTCTAAGTGTGTGCTACTGATGTTGACGAAGTTACTCTAAGCAATATGACCAGTTTCACATAATAGTACTTCAGTGTTTGAAAGCAATACAAAGATCAAGGCAGTTCCAATGTAAATGCAATGCAGTAGGTTCTTGAATTCAACTTTATGTATTCCGTGGCTGTGAGTAGTACTCATATTATTTCTATTCACTTACACTTCACCCTGTATAGTTATGCACCTGTAAATAACACAAAATACACAGAATATTAAGTAATGCATTCAACCGAAATGTGAGTAGAATATAATTTCCCTCAAACGTCCTAGGTGCTAACTTGATGCAACCCTTTTTAATATAGTTTCCATATCATTTAGAGTAGTCTGCAACCATTTCTATGAGTGTGCTACTGATGTTGACGAAGTTATTCTAAACAGTATAACCAGTTTCACATAATAGTACTACAGTGTTTCAAAGCAGTACAAAGATCAAGGCAGTTCCAATGGAAATGAAATGCAGTAGGTTCTTGAATTCAACTTTACTTTATGTATTCCGTGGCTGTGAGTAGTATTCATTGTGTTTCTATTCACTTACACTTCACCCTGTATAGTTATGCACATGTACATAACACAAAATACACAGAATAGTAACTAATGCATTCACCTGACAAGAGAGTACAATATAATTTTACTCAATAGTATGTGCTAAGTTGATGCAACCTTTTCTAATATACTTTCCGTATCATTTAGAGTAGATCCGCAACCATTTTTATGTGTGTGCTACTGATGTTGGTGAAGTTACTCGAAGCAATATAACCAGTTTCACATAATAGAACTACATTGTTTCAAAGCAACAGAAGGATAAAGGCAGTTCTAATGTTAATGCAATGTAGTAGGTTCTTGAATTCAACTTTACTTTATGTATTCAGTGGCTGTGAGTAGTATTCATTCTGTTTCTATTCACTTACACTTCACCCTGTATAGTTATGCACATGTATATAACACAAAATACACAGAATAGTAAGTAAATGCATTCAACCGAAATGAGAGTAGAATATAATTTCTCTCAAACGTCCTAGGTGCTAACTTGATGCAACCTTTTTAATATACTTTCCATATCATTTAGAGAAGTCTGCAACCATTTGTATGTGTGTGCTACTGATGTTGACGAAGTTACTCTAAGCAATATGACCGGTTTCACATAATAGTACTTCAGTGTTTGAAAGCAATACAAAGATCAAGGCAGTTCCAATGTAAATGCAATGCAGTAGGTTCTTGAATTCAACTTCATGTATTCCGTGGCTGTGAGTAGTACTCATTGTGTTTCAATTCACTTCACTTCACCCTCTATAGTTATGCACCTGTAAATAACACAAAATACACAGAATAGTAAGTAATGCATTCAACCGAAATGTGAGTAGAATATAATTTGCCTCAAACGTCCTAGGTGCTAACTTGATGCAACCCTTTTTAATATAGTTTCCATATCATTTAGAGTAGTCTGCAACCATTTCTATGTGTGTGCTACTGATGTTGACGAAGTTATTCTAAACAGTATAACCAGTTTCACATAATAGTACTACAGTGTTTCAAAGCAGTACAAAGATCAAGGCAGTTCCAATGGAAATGAAATGCAGTAGGTTCTTGAATTAAACTTTACTTTATGTATTCCGTGGCTGTGAGTAGTATTCATTCTGTTTCTATTGACTTACACTTCACCCTGTATAGTTATGCACATGTATATAACACAAAATACACAGAATAGTAAGTAAATGCATTCAACCGAAATGAGAGTAGAATATAATTTCTCTCAAACGACCTAGGTGCTAACTTGATGCAACCTTTATAATATACTTTTCATATCATTTAGAGTAGTCTGCAACCATTTCTATGTGTGTGCTACTGATGTTGACGAAGTTACTCTAAGCAATAAAACCAGTTTCACATAATAGTACTTCAGTGTTTCAAAGCAATACAAAGATCAAGGCAGTTCCAATGTAAATGCAATGCAGTAGGTTCTTGAATTCAACTTTATGTATTCCGTGGCTGTGAGTAGTACTCATATTATTTCTATTCACTTACACTTCACCCTGTATAGTTATGCACCTGTAAATAACACAAAATACACAGAATATTAAGTAATGCATTCAACCGAAATGTGAGTAGAATATAATTTCCCTCAAACGTCCTAGGTGCTAACTTGATGCAACCCTTTTTAATATAGTTTCCATATCATTTAGAGTAGTCTGCAACCATTTCTATGAGTGTGCTACTGATGTTGACGAAGTTATTCTAAACAGTATAACCAGTTTCACATAATAGTACCAGTGTTTCAAAGCAGTACAAAGATCAAGGCAGTTCCAATGGAAATGAAATGCAGTAGGTTCTTGAATTCAACTTTACTTTATGTATTCCGTGGCTGTGAGTAGTATTCATTGTGTTTCTATTCACTTACACTTCACCCTGTATAGTTATGCACATGTACATAACACAAAATACACAGAATAGTAACTAATGCATTCACCTGACAAGAGAGTACAATATAATTTTACTCAATAGTATGTGCTAAGTTGATGCAACCTTTTCTAATATACTTTCCGTATCATTTAGAGTAGATCCGCAACCATTTTTATGTGTGTGCTACTGATGTTGGTGAAGTTACTCGAAGCAATATAACCAGTTTCACATAATAGAACTACATTGTTTCAAAGCAACAGAAGGATAAAGGCAGTTCTAATGTAAATGCAATGTAGAAGGTTCTTGAATTCAACTTTACTTTATGTATTCAGTGGCTGTGAGTAGTATTCATTGTGTTTCTATTCACTTACACTTCACCCTGTATAGTTATGCACATGTACATAACACAAAATACACAGAATAGTAACTAATGCATTCACCTGACAAGAGAGTACAACATAATTTTACTCAATAGTATGTGCTAAGTTGATGCAACCATTTTTAATATACTTTCCATATCATTTAGAGTAGTCTGCAACCATTTCTAAGTGTGTGCTACTGATGTTGACGAAGTTACTCTAAGCAATATGACCAGTTTCACATAATAGTACTTCAGTGTTTGAAAGCAATACAAAGATCAAGGCAGTTCCAATGTAAATGCAATGCAGTAGGTTCTTGAATTCAACTTTAATGTATTCCGTGGCTGTGAGTAGTACTCATTGTGTTTCAATTCACTTCACTTCACCCTCTATAGTTATGCACATGTATATAACACAAAATACACAGAATAGTAAGTAAATGCATTCAACCGAAATGAGAGTAGAATATAATTTCTCTCAAATGTCCTAGGTGCTAACTTGATGCAACCTTTTTAATATACTTTTCATATCATTTAGAGTAGTCTGCAACCATTTCTATGTGTGTGCTACTGATGTTGACGAAGTTACTCTAAGCAATATAACCAGTTTCACATAATAGTACTTCAGTGTTTCAAAGCAATACAAAGATCAAGGCAGTTCCAATGTAAATGCAATGCAGTAGGTTCTTGAATTCAACTTTATGTATTCCGTGGCTGTGAGTAGTACTCATATTATTTCTATTCACTTACACTTCACCCTGTATAGTTATGCACCTGTAAATAACACAAAATACACAGAATATTAAGTAATGCATTCAACCGAAATGTGAGTAGAATATAATTTCCCTCAAACGTCCTAGGTGCTAACTTGATGCAACCCTTTTTAATATAGTTTCCATATCATTTAGAGTAGTCTGCAACCATTTCTATGAGTGTGCTACTGATGTTGACGAAGTTATTCTAAACAGAATAACCAGTTTCACATAATAGTACTACAGTGTTTCAAAGCAGTACAAAGATCAAGGCAGTTCCAATGGAAATGAAATGCAGTAGGTTCTTGAATTCAACTTTACTTTATGTATTCCGTGGCTGTGAGTAGTATTCATTGTGTTTCTATTCACTTACACTTCACCCTGTATAGTTATGCACATGTACATAACACAAAATACACAGAATAGTAACTAATGCATTCACCTGACAAGAGAGTACAATATAATTTTACTCAATAGTATGTGCTAAGTTGATGCAACCTTTTCTAATATACTTTCCGTATCATTTAGAGTAGATCCGCAACCATTTTTATGTGTGTGCTACTGATGTTGGTGAAGTTACTCGAAGCAATATAACCAGTTTCACATAATAGAACTACATTGTTTCAAAGCAACAGAAGGATAAAGGCAGTTCTAATGTTAATGCAATGTAGTAGGTTCTTGAATTCAACTTTACTTTATGTATTCAGTGGCTGTGAGTAGTATTCATTCTGTTTCTATTCACTTACACTTCACCCTGTATAGTTATGCACATGTATATAACACAAAATACACAGAATAGTAAGTAAATGCATTCAACCGAAATGAGAGTAGAATATAATTTCTCTCAAACGTCCTAGGTGCTAACTTGATGCAACCTTTTTAATATACTTTCCATATCATTTAGAGAAGTCTGCAACCATTTGTATGTGTGTGCTACTGATGTTGACGAAGTTACTCTAAGCAATATGACCGGTTTCACATAATAGTACTTCAGTGTTTGAAAGCAATACAAAGATCAAGGCAGTTCCAATGTAAATGCAATGCAGTAGGTTCTTGAATTCAACTTTATGTATTCCGTGGCTGTGAGTAGTACTCATTGTGTTTCAATTCACTTCACTTCACCCTCTATAGTTATGCACCTGTAAATAACACAAAATACACAGAATAGTAAGTACTGCATTCAACCGAAATGTGAGTAGAATATAATTTCCCTCAAACGTCCTAGGTGCTAACTTGATGCAACCCTTTTTAATATAGTTTCCATATCATTTAGAGTAGTCTGCAACCATTTCTATGTGTGTGCTACTGATGTTGACGAAGTTATTCTAAACAGTATAACCAGTTTCACATAATAGTACTACAGTGTTTCAAAGCAGTACAAAGATCAAGGCAGTTCCAATGGAAATGAAATGCAGTAGGTTCTTGAATTAAACTTTACTTTATGTATTCCGTGGCTGTGAGTAGTATTCATTCTGTTTCTATTGACTTACACTTCACCCTGTATAGTTATGCACATGTATATAACACAAAATACACAGAATAGTAAGTAAATGCATTCAACCGAAATGAGAGTAGAATATAATTTCTCTCAAACGACCTAGGTGCTAACTTGATGCAACCTTTATAATATACTTTTCATATCATTTAGAGTAGTCTGCAACCATTTCTATGTGTGTGCTACTGATGTTGACGAAGTTACTCTAAGCAATAAAACCAGTTTCACATAATAGTACTTCAGTGTTTCAAAGCAATACAAAGATCAAGGCAGTTCCAATGTAAATGCAATGCAGTAGGTTCTTGAATTCAACTTTATGTATTCCGTGGCTGTGAGTAGTACTCATATTATTTCTATTCACTTACACTTCACCCTGTATAGTTATGCACCTGTAAATAACACAAAATACACAGAATATTAAGTAATGCATTCAACCGAAATGTGAGTAGAATATAATTTCCCTCAAACGTCCTAGGTGCTAACTTGATGCAACCCTTTTTAATATAGTTTCCATATCATTTAGAGTAGTCTGCAACCATTTCTATGAGTGTGCTACTGATGTTGACGAAGTTATTCTAAACAGTATAACCAGTTTCACATAATAGTACCAGTGTTTCAAAGCAGTACAAAGATCAAGGCAGTTCCAATGGAAATGAAATGCAGTAGGTTCTTGAATTCAACTTTACTTTATGTATTCCGTGGCTGTGAGTAGTATTCATTCTGTTTCTATTCACTTACACTTCACCCTGTATAGTTATGCACATGTACATAACACAAAATACACAGAATAGTAACTAATGCATTCACCTGACAAGAGAGTACAATATAATTTTACTCAATAGTATGTGCTAAGTTGATGCAACCTTTTCTAATATACTTTCCGTATCATTTAGAGTAGATCCGCAACCATTTTTATGTGTGTGCTACTGATGTTGGTGAAGTTACTCGAAGCAATATAACCAGTTTCACATAATAGAACTACATTGTTTCAAAGCAACAGAAGGATAAAGGCAGTTCTAATGTAAATGCAATGTAGAAGGTTCTTGAATTCAACTTTACTTTATGTATTCAGTGGCTGTGAGTAGTATTCATTGTGTTTCTATTCACTTACACTTCACCCTGTATAGTTATGCACATGTACATAACACAAAATACACAGAATAGTAACTAATGCATTCACCTGACAAGAGAGTACAACATAATTTTACTCAATAGTATGTGCTAAGTTGATGCAACCATTTTTAATATACTTTCCATATCATTTAGAGTAGTCTGCAACCATTTCTAAGTGTGTGCTACTGATGTTGACGAAGTTACTCTAAGCAATATGACCAGTTTCACATAATAGTACTTCAGTGTTTGAAAGCAATACAAAGATCAAGGCAGTTCCAATGTAAATGCAATGCAGTAGGTTCTTGAATTCAACTTTAATGTATTCCGTGGCTGTGAGTAGTACTCATTGTGTTTCAATTCACTTCACTTCACCCTCTATAGTTATGCACCTGTAAATAACACAAAATACACAGAATAGTAAGTAATGCATTCAACCGAAATGTGAGTAGAATATAATTTCCCTCAAACGTCCTAGGTGCTAACTTGATGCAACCCTTTTTAATATAGTTTCCATATCATTTAGAGTAGTCTGCAAACATTTCTATGTGTGTGCTACTGATGTTGGTGAAGTTACTCGAAGCAATATAACCAGTTTCACATAATAGAACTACATTGTTTCAAAGCAACAGAAGGATAAAGGCAGTTCTAATGTAAATGCAATGTAGTAGGTTCTTGAATTCAACTTTACTTTATGTATTCAGTGGCTGTGAGTAGTATTCATTGTGTTTCTATTCACTTACACTTCACCCTGTATAGTTATGCACATGTACATAACACAAAATACACAGAATAGTAACTAATGCATTCACCTGACAAGAGAGTACAACATAATTTTACTCAATAGTATGTGCTGTTGATGCAACATTTTTTAATATACTTTCCATATCATTTAGAGTAGTCTGCATCCATTTCTATGTGTGTGCTACGAATGTTGACGAAGTTACTCTAAGCAATATAACCAGTTTCACATAATAGTACCAGTTTCAAAGCAATACAAAGATCAAGGCAGTTCCAATGTAAATGCAATGCAGTAGGTTCTTGAATTCAACATTATGTATTCTGTGGCTGTGAGTAGTATTCATTCTGTTTCTATTGACTTACACTTCACCCTGTATAGTTATGCACATGTATATAACACAAAATACACAGAATAGTAAGTAAATGCATTCAACCGAAATGAGAGTAGAATATAATTTCTCTCAAACGTCCTAGGTGCTAACTTGATGCAACCTTTTTAATATACTTTTCATATCATTTAGAGTAGTCTGCAACCATTTCTATGTGTGTGCTACTGATGTTGACGAAGTTACTCTAAGCAATATAACCAGTTTCACTAATAGTAATTCAGTGTTTCAAAGCAATACAAAGATCAAGGCAGTTCCAATGTAAATGCAATGCAGTAGGTTCTTGAATTCAACTTTATGTATTCCGTGGCTGTGAGTAGTACTCATATTATTTCTATTCACTTACACTTCACCCTGTATAGTTATGCACCTGTAAATAACACAAAATACACAGAATATTAAGTAATGCATTCAACCGAAATGTGAGTAGAATATAATTTCCCTCAAACGTCCTAGGTGCTAACTTGATGCAACCCTTTTTAATATAGTTTCCATATCATTTAGAGTAGTCTGCAACCATTTCTATGAGTGTGCTACTGATGTTGACGAAGTTATTCTAAACAGTATAACCAGTTTCACATAATAGTACTACAGTGTTTCAAAGCAGTACAAAGATCAAGGCAGTTCCAATGGAAATGAAATGCAGTAGGTTCTTGAATTCAACTTTACTTTATGTATTCCGTGGCTGTGAGTAGTATTCATTGTGTTTCTATTCACTTACACTTCACCCTGTATAGTTATGCACATGTACATAACACAAAATACACAGAATAGTAACTAATGCATTCACCTGACAAGAGAGTACAATATAATTTTACTCAATAGTATGTGCTAAGTTGATGCAACCTTTTCTAATATACTTTCCGTATCATTTAGAGTAGATCCGCAACCATTTTTATGTGTGTGCTACTGATGTTGGTGAAGTTACTCGAAGCAATATAACCAGTTTCACATAATAGAACTACATTGTTTCAAAGCAACAGAAGGATAAAGGCAGTTCTAATGTTAATGCAATGTAGTAGGTTCTTGAATTCAACTTTACTTTATGTATTCAGTGGCTGTGAGTAGTATTCATTCTGTTTCTATTCACTTACACTTCACCCTGTATAGTTATGCACATGTATATAACACAAAATACACAGAATAGTAAGTAAATGCATTCAACCGAAATGAGAGTAGAATATAATTTCTCTCAAACGTCCTAGGTGCTAACTTGATGCAACCTTTTTAATATACTTTCCATATCATTTAGAGAAGTCTGCAACCATTTGTATGTGTGTGCTACTGATGTTGACGAAGTTACTCTAAGCAATATGACCGGTTTCACATAATAGTACTTCAGTGTTTGAAAGCAATACAAAGATCAAGGCAGTTCCAATGTAAATGCAATGCAGTAGGTTCTTGAATTCAACTTTATGTATTCCGTGGCTGTGAGTAGTACTCATTGTGTTTCAATTCACTTCACTTCACCCTCTATAGTTATGCACCTGTAAATAACACAAAATACACAGAATAGTAAGTACTGCATTCAACCGAAATGTGAGTAGAATATAATTTCCCTCAAACGTCCTAGGTGCTAACTTGATGCAACCCTTTTTAATATAGTTTCCATATCATTTAGAGTAGTCTGCAACCATTTCTATGTGTGTGCTACTGATGTTGACGAAGTTATTCTAAACAGTATAACCAGTTTCACATAATAGTACTACAGTGTTTCAAAGCAGTACAAAGATCAAGGCAGTTCCAATGGAAATGAAATGCAGTAGGTTCTTGAATTAAACTTTACTTTATGTATTCCGTGGCTGTGAGTAGTATTCATTCTGTTTCTATTGACTTACACTTCACCCTGTATAGTTATGCACATGTATATAACACAAAATACACAGAATAGTAAGTAAATGCATTCAACCGAAATGAGAGTAGAATATAATTTCTCTCAAACGACCTAGGTGCTAACTTGATGCAACCTTTATAATATACTTTTCATATCATTTAGAGTAGTCTGCAACCATTTCTATGAGTGTGCTACTGATGTTGACGAAGTTATTCTAAACAGTATAACCAGTTTCACATAATAGTACCAGTGTTTCAAAGCAGTACAAAGATCAAGGCAGTTCCAATGGAAATGAAATGCAGTAGGTTCTTGAATTCAACTTTACTTTATGTATTCCGTGGCTGTGAGTAGTATTCATTGTGTTTCTATTCACTTACACTTCACCCTGTATAGTTATGCACATGTACATAACACAAAATACACAGAATAGTAACTAATGCATTCACCTGACAAGAGAGTACAATATAATTTTACTCAATAGTATGTGCTAAGTTGATGCAACCTTTTCTAATATACTTTCCGTATCATTTAGAGTAGATCCGCAACCATTTTTATGTGTGTGCTACTGATGTTGGTGAAGTTACTCGAAGCAATATAACCAGTTTCACATAATAGAACTACATTGTTTCAAAGCAACAGAAGGATAAAGGCAGTTCTAATGTAAATGCAATGTAGAAGGTTCTTGAATTCAACTTTACTTTATGTATTCAGTGGCTGTGAGTAGTATTCATTGTGTTTCTATTCACTTACACTTCACCCTGTATAGTTATGCACATGTACATTACACAAAATACACAGAATAGTAACTAATGCATTCACCTGACAAGAGAGTACAACATAATTTTACTCAATAGTATGTGCTAAGTTGATGCAACCATTTTTAATATACTTTCCATATCATTTAGAGTAGTCTGCAACCATTTCTAAGTGTGTGCTACTGATGTTGACGAAGTTACTCTAAGCAATATGACCAGTTTCACATAATAGTACTTCAGTGTTTGAAAGCAATACAAAGATCAAGGCAGTTCCAATGTAAATGCAATGCAGTAGGTTCTTGAATTCAACTTTAATGTATTCCGTGGCTGTGAGTAGTACTCATTGTGTTTCAATTCACTTCACTTCACCCTCTATAGTTATGCACCTGTAAATAACACAAAATACACAGAATAGTAAGTAATGCATTCAACCGAAATGTGAGTAGAATATAATTTCCCTCAAACGTCCTAGGTGCTAACTTGATGCAACCCTTTTTAATATAGTTTCCATATCATTTAGAGTAGTCTGCAACCATTTCTATGTGTGTGCTACTGATGTTGGTGAAGTTACTCGAAGCAATATAACCAGTTTCACATAATAGAACTACATTGTTTCAAAGCAACAGAAGGATAAAGGCAGTTCTAATGTAAATGCAATGTAGTAGGTTCTTGAATTCAACTTTACTTTATGTATTCAGTGGCTGTGAGTAGTATTCATTGTGTTTCTATTCACTTACACTTCACCCTGTATAGTTATGCACATGTACATAACACAAAATACACAGAATAGTAACTAATGCATTCACCTGACAAGAGAGTACAACATAATTTTACTCAATAGTATGTGCTGTTGATGCAACATTTTTTAATATACTTTCCATATCATTTAGAGTAGTCTGCATCCATTTCTATGTGTGTGCTACGAATGTTGACGAAGTTACTCTAAGCAATATAACCAGTTTCACATAATAGTACCAGTTTCAAAGCAATACAAAGATCAAGGCAGTTCCAATGTAAATGCAATGCAGTAGGTTCTTGAATTCAACATTATGTATTCTGTGGCTGTGAGTAGTATTCATTCTGTTTCTATTGACTTACACTTCACCCTGTATAGTTATGCACATGTATATAACACAAAATACACAGAATAGTAAGTAAATGCATTCAACCGAAATGAGAGTAGAATATAATTTCTCTCAAACGTCCTAGGTGCTAACTTGATGCAACCTTTTTAATATACTTTTCATATCATTTAGAGTAGTCTGCAACCATTTCTATGAGTGTGCTACTGATGTTGACGAAGTTATTCTAAACAGTATAAACTGTTTCACATAATAGTACTACAGTGTTTCAAAGCAGTACAAAGATCAAGGCAGTTCCAATGGAAATGAAATGCAGTAGGTTCTTGAATTCAACTTTACTTTATGTATTCCGTGGCTGTGAGTAGTATTCATTGTGTTTCTATTCACTTACACTTCACCCTGTATAGTTATGCACATGTACATAACACAAAATACACAGAATAGTAACTAATGCATTCACCTGACAAGAGAGTACAATATAATTTTTCTCAATAGTATGTGCTAAGTTGATGCAACCTTTTCTAATATACTTTCCGTATCATTTAGAGTAGATCCGCAACCATTTTTATGTGTGTGCTACTGATGTTGGTGAAGTTACTCGAAGCAATATAACCAGTTTCACATAATAGAACTACATTGTTTCAAAGCAACAGAAGGATAAAGGCAGTTCTAATGTAAATGCAATGTAGTAGGTTCTTGAATTCAACTTTACTTTATGTATTCAGTGGCTGTGAGTAGTATTCATTGTGTTTCTATTCACTTACACTTCACCCTGTATAGTTATGCACATGTACATAACACAAAATACACAGAATAGTAACTAATGCATTCACCTGACAAGAGAGTACAATATAATTTTACTCAATAGTATGTGCTAAGTTGATGCAACCTTTTCTAATATACTTTCCGTATCATTTAGAGTAGATCCGCAACCATTTTTATGTGTGTGCTACTGATGTTGGTGAAGTTACTCGAAGCAATATAACCAGTTTCACATAATAGAACTACATTGTTTCAAAGCAACAGAAGGATAAAGGCAGTTCTAATGTAAATGCAATGTAGAAGGTTCTTGAATTCAACTTTACTTTATGTATTCAGTGGCTGTGAGTAGTATTCATTGTGTTTCTATTCACTTACACTTCACCCTGTATAGTTATGCACATGTACATAACACAAAATACACAGAATAGTAACTAATGCATTCACCTGACAAGAGAGTACAACATAATTTTACTCAATAGTATGTGCTAAGTTGATGCAACCATTTTTAATATACTTTCCATATCATTTAGAGTAGTCTGCAACCATTTCTAAGTGTGTGCTACTGATGTTGACGAAGTTACTCTAAGCAATATGACCAGTTTCACATAATAGTACTTCAGTGTTTGAAAGCAATACAAAGATCAAGGCAGTTCCAATGTAAATGCAATGCAGTAGGTTCTTGAATTCAACTTTAATGTATTCCGTGGCTGTGAGTAGTACTCATTGTGTTTCAATTCACTTCACTTCACCCTCTATAGTTATGCACATGTATATAACACAAAATACACAGAATAGTAAGTAAATGCATTCAACCGAAATGAGAGTAGAATATAATTTCTCTCAAACGTCCTAGGTGCTAACTTGATGCAACCTTTTTAATATACTTTTCATATCATTTAGAGTAGTCTGCAACCATTTCTATGTGTGTGCTACTGATGTTGACGAAGTTACTCTAAGCAATATAACCAGTTTCACATAATAGTACTTCAGTGTTTCAAAGCAATACAAAGATCAAGGCAGTTCCAATGTAAATGCAATGCAGTAGGTTCTTGAATTCAACTTTATGTATTCCGTGGCTGTGAGTAGTACTCATATTATTTCTATTCACTTACACTTCACCCTGTATAGTTATGCACCTGTAAATAACACAAAATACACAGAATATTAAGTAATGCATTCAACCGAAATGTGAGTAGAATATAATTTCCCTCAAACGTCCTAGGTGCTAACTTGATGCAACCCTTTTTAATATAGTTTCCATATCATTTAGAGTAGTCTGCAACCATTTCTATGAGTGTGCTACTGATGTTGACGAAGTTATTCTAAACAGTATAACCAGTTTCACATAATAGTACTACAGTGTTTCAAAGCAGTACAAAGATCAAAGCAGTTCCAATGGAAATGAAATGCAGTAGGTTCTTGAATTCAACTTTACTTTATGTATTCCGTGGCTGTGAGTAGTATTCATTGTGTTTCTATTCACTTACACTTCACCCTGTATAGTTATGCACATGTACATAACACAAAATACACAGAATAGTAACTAATGCATTCACCTGACAAGAGAGTACAATATAATTTTACTCAATAGTATGTGCTAAGTTGATGCAACCTTTTCTAATATACTTTCCGTATCATTTAGAGTAGATCCGCAACCATTTTTATGTGTGTGCTACTGATGTTGGTGAAGTTACTCGAAGCAATATAACCAGTTTCACATAATAGAACTACATTGTTTCAAAGCAACAGAAGGATAAAGGCAGTTCTAATGTTAATGCAATGTAGTAGGTTCTTGAATTCAACTTTACTTTATGTATTCAGTGGCTGTGAGTAGTATTCATTCTGTTTCTATTCACTTACACTTCACCCTGTATAGTTATGCACATGTATATAACACAAAATACACAGAATAGTAAGTAAATGCATTCAACCGAAATGAGAGTAGAATATAATTTCTCTCAAACGTCCTAGGTGCTAACTTGATGCAACCTTTTTAATATACTTTCCATATCATTTAGAGAAGTCTGCAACCATTTGTATGTGTGTGCTACTGATGTTGACGAAGTTACTCTAAGCAATATGACCGGTTTCACATAATAGTACTTCAGTGTTTGAAAGCAATACAAAGATCAAGGCAGTTCCAATGTAAATGCAATGCAGTAGGTTCTTGAATTCAACTTTATGTATTCCGTGGCTGTGAGTAGTACTCATTGTGTTTCAATTCACTTCACTTCACCCTCTATAGTTATGCACCTGTAAATAACACAAAATACACAGAATAGTAAGTAATGCATTCAACCGAAATGTGAGTAGAATATAATTTCCCTCAAACGTCCTAGGTGCTAACTTGATGCAACCCTTTTTAATATAGTTTCCATATCATTTAGAGTAGTCTGCAACCATTTCTATGTGTGTGCTACTGATGTTGACGAAGTTATTCTAAACAGTATAACCAGTTTCACATAATAGTACTACAGTGTTTCAAAGCAGTACAAAGATCAAGGCAGTTCCAATGGAAATGAAATGCAGTAGGTTCTTGAATTAAACTTTACTTTATGTATTCCGTGGCTGTGAGTAGTATTCATTCTGTTTCTATTGACTTACACTTCACCCTGTATAGTTATGCACATGTATATAACACAAAATACACAGAATAGTAAGTAAATGCATTCAACCGAAATGAGAGTAGAATATAATTTCTCTCAAACGACCTAGGTGCTAACTTGATGCAACCTTTATAATATACTTTTCATATCATTTAGAGTAGTCTGCAACCATTTCTATGTGTGTGCTACTGATGTTGACGAAGTTACTCTAAGCAATAAAACCAGTTTCACATAATAGTACTTCAGTGTTTCAAAGCAATACAAAGATCAAGGCAGTTCCAATGTAAATGCAATGCAGTAGGTTCTTGAATTCAACTTTATGTATTCCGTGGCTGTGAGTAGTACTCATATTATTTCTATTCACTTACACTTCACCCTGTATAGTTATGCACCTGTAAATAACACAAAATACACAGAATATTAAGTAATGCATTCAACCGAAATGTGAGTAGAATATAATTTCCCTCAAACGTCCTAGGTGCTAACTTGATGCAACCCTTTTTAATATAGTTTCCATATCATTTAGAGTAGTCTGCAACCATTTCTATGAGTGTGCTACTGATGTTGACGAAGTTATTCTAAACAGTATAACCAGTTTCACATAATAGTACCAGTGTTTCAAAGCAGTACAAAGATCAAGGCAGTTCCAATGGAAATGAAATGCAGTAGGTTCTTGAATTCAACTTTACTTTATGTATTCCGTGGCTGTGAGTAGTATTCATTGTGTTTCTATTCACTTACACTTCACCCTGTATAGTTATGCACATGTACATAACACAAAATACACAGAATAGTAACTAATGCATTCACCTGACAAGAGAGTACAATATAATTTTACTCAATAGTATGTGCTAAGTTGATGCAACCTTTTCTAATATACTTTCCGTATCATTTAGAGTAGATCCGCAACCATTTTTATGTGTGTGCTACTGATGTTGGTGAAGTTACTCGAAGCAATATAACCAGTTTCACATAATAGAACTACATTGTTTCAAAGCAACAGAAGGATAAAGGCAGTTCTAATGTAAATGCAATGTAGAAGGTTCTTGAATTCAACTTTACTTTATGTATTCAGTGGCTGTGAGTAGTATTCATTGTGTTTCTATTCACTTACACTTCACCCTGTATAGTTATGCACATGTACATTACACAAAATACACAGAATAGTAACTAATGCATTCACCTGACAAGAGAGTACAACATAATTTTACTCAATAGTATGTGCTAAGTTGATGCAACCATTTTTAATATACTTTCCATATCATTTAGAGTAGTCTGCAACCATTTCTAAGTGTGTGCTACTGATGTTGACGAAGTTACTCTAAGCAATATGACCAGTTTCACATAATAGTACTTCAGTGTTTGAAAGCAATACAAAGATCAAGGCAGTTCCAATGTAAATGCAATGCAGTAGGTTCTTGAATTCAACTTTAATGTATTCCGTGGCTGTGAGTAGTACTCATTGTGTTTCAATTCACTTCACTTCACCCTCTATAGTTATGCACCTGTAAATAACACAAAATACACAGAATAGTAAGTAATGCATTCAACCGAAATGTGAGTAGAATATAATTTCCCTCAAACGTCCTAGGTGCTAACTTGATGCAACCCTTTTTAATATAGTTTCCATATCATTTAGAGTAGTCTGCAACCATTTCTATGTGTGTGCTACTGATGTTGGTGAAGTTACTCGAAGCAATATAACCAGTTTCACATAATAGAACTACATTGTTTCAAAGCAACAGAAGGATAAAGGCAGTTCTAATGTAAATGCAATGTAGTAGGTTCTTGAATTCAACTTTACTTTATGTATTCAGTGGCTGTGAGTAGTATTCATTGTGTTTCTATTCACTTACACTTCACCCTGTATAGTTATGCACATGTACATAACACAAAATACACAGAATAGTAACTAATGCATTCACCTGACAAGAGAGTACAACATAATTTTACTCAATAGTATGTGCTGTTGATGCAACATTTTTTAATATACTTTCCATATCATTTAGAGTAGTCTGCATCCATTTCTATGTGTGTGCTACGAATGTTGACGAAGTTACTCTAAGCAATATAACCAGTTTCACATAATAGTACCAGTTTCAAAGCAATACAAAGATCAAGGCAGTTCCAATGTAAATGCAATGCAGTAGGTTCTTGAATTCAACATTATGTATTCTGTGGCTGTGAGTAGTATTCATTCTGTTTCTATTGACTTACACTTCACCCTGTATAGTTATGCACATGTATATAACACAAAATACACAGAATAGTAAGTAAATGCATTCAACCGAAATGAGAGTAGAATATAATTTCTCTCAAACGTCCTAGGTGCTAACTTGATGCAACCTTTTTAATATACTTTTCATATCATTTAGAGTAGTCTGCAACCATTTCTATGTGTGTGCTACTGATGTTGACGAAGTTACTCTAAGCAATATAACCAGTTTCACATAATAGTACTTCAGTGTTTCAAAGCAATACAAAGATCAAGGCAGTTCCAATGTAAATGCAATGCAGTAGGTTCTTGAATTCAACTTTATGTATTCCGTGGCTGTGAGTAGTACTCATATTATTTCTATTCACTTACACTTCACCCTGTATAGTTATGCACCTGTAAATAACACAAAATACACAGAATATTAAGTAATGCATTCAACCGAAATGTGAGTAGAATATAATTTCCCTCAAACGTCCTAGGTGCTAACTTGATGAAACCCTTTTTAATATAGTTTCCATATCATTTAGAGTAGTCTGCAACCATTTCTATGAGTGTGCTACTGATGTTGACGAAGTTATTCTAAACAGTATAAACAGTTTCACATAATAGTACTACAGTGTTTCAAAGCAGTACAAAGATCAAGGCAGTTCCAATGGAAATGAAATGCAGTAGGTTCTTGAATTCAACTTTACTTTATGTATTCCGTGGCTGTGAGTAGTATTCATTGTGTTTCTATTCACTTACACTTCACCCTGTATAGTTATGCACATGTACATAACACAAAATACACAGAATAGTAACTAATGCATTCACCTGACAAGAGAGTACAATATAATTTTACTCAATAGTATGTGCTAAGTTGATGCAACCTTTTCTAATATACTTTCCGTATCATTTAGAGTAGATCCGCAACCATTTTTATGTGTGTGCTACTGATGTTGGTGAAGTTACTCGAAGCAATATAACCAGTTTCACATAATAGAACTACATTGTTTCAAAGCAACAGAAGGATAAAGGCAGTTCTAATGTAAATGCAATGTAGTAGGTTCTTGAATTCAACTTTACTTTATGTATTCAGTGGCTGTGAGTAGTATTCATTCTGTTTCTATTCACTTACACTTCACCCTGTATAGTTATGCACATGTACATAACATAAAATACACAGAATAGTAACTAATGCATTCACCTGACAAGAGAGTACAATATAATTTTACTCAATAGTATGTGCTAAGTTGATGCAACCTTTTCTAATATACTTTCCGTATCATTTAGAGTAGATCCGCAACCATTTTTATGTGTGTGCTACTGATGTTGGTGAAGTTACTCGAAGCAATATAACCAGTTTCACATAATAGAACTACATTGTTTCAAAGCAACAGAAGGATAAAGGCAGTTCTAATGTAAATGCAATGTAGTAGGTTCTTGAATTCAACTTTACTTTATGTATTCAGTGGCTGTGAGTAGTATTCATTCTGTTTCTATTCACTTACACTTCACCCTGTATAGTTATGCACATGTACATAACATAAAATACACAGAATAGTAACTAATGCATTCACCTGACAAGAGAGTACAATATAATTTTACTCAATAGTATGTGCTAAGTTGATGCAACCTTTTCTAATATACTTTCCGTATCATTTAGAGTAGATCCGCAACCATTTTTATGTGTGTGCTACTGATGTTGGTGAAGTTACTCGAAGCAATATAACCAGTTTCACATAATAGAACTACATTGTTTCAAAGCAACAGAAGGATAAAGGCAGTTCTAATGTAAATGCAATGTAGAAGGTTCTTGAATTCAACTTTACTTTATGTATTCAGTGGCTGTGAGTAGTATTCATTGTGTTTCTATTCACTTACACTTCACCCTGTATAGTTATGCACATGTACATAACACAAAATACACAGAATAGTAACTAATGCATTCACCTGATAAGAGAGTACAACATAATTTTACTCAATAGTATGTGCTAAGTTGATGCAACCATTTTTAATATACTTTCCATATCATTTAGAGTAGTCTGCAACCATTTCTAAGTGTGTGCTACTGATGTTGACGAAGTTACTCTAAGCAATATGACCAGTTTCACATAATAGTACTTCAGTGTTTGAAAGCAATACAAAGATCAAGGCAGTTCCAATGTAAATGCAATGCAGTAGGTTCTTGAATTCAACTATAATGTATTCCGTGGCTGTGAGTAGTACACATTGTGTTTCAATTCACTTCACTTCACCCTCTATAGTTATGCACATGTATATAACACAAAATACACAGAATAGTAAGTAAATGCATTCAACCGAAATGAGAGTAGAATATAATTTCTCTCAAACGTCCTAGGTGCTAACTTGATGCAACCTTTTTAATATACTTTTCATATCATTTAGAGTAGTCTGCAACCATTTCTATGTGTGTGCTACTGATGTTGACGAAGTTACTCTAAGCAATATAACCAGTTTCACATAATAGTACTTCAGTGTTTCAAAGCAATACAAAGATCAAGGCAGTTCCAATGTAAATGCAATGCAGTAGGTTCTTGAATTCAACTTTATGTATTCCGTGGCTGTGAGTAGTACTCATATTATTTCTATTCACTTACACTTCACCCTGTATAGTTATGCACCTGTAAATAACACAAAATACACAGAATATTAAGTAATGCATTCAACCGAAATGTGAGTAGAATATAATTTCCCTCAAACGTCCTAGGTGCTAACTTGATGCAACCCTTTTTAATATAGTTTCCATATCATTTAGAGTAGTCTGCAACCATTTCTATGAGTGTGCTACTGATGTTGACGAAGTTATTCTAAACAGTATAACCAGTTTCACATAATAGTACTACAGTGTTTCAAAGCAGTACAAAGATCAAGGCAGTTCCAATGGAAATGAAATGCAGTAGGTTCTTGAATTCAACTTTACTTTATGTATTCCGTGGCTGTGAGTAGTATTCATTGTGTTTCTATTCACTTACACTTCACCCTGTATAGTTATGCACATGTACATAACACAAAATACACAGAATAGTAACTAATGCATTCACCTGACAAGAGAGTACAATATAATTTTACTCAATAGTATGTGCTAAGTTGATGCAACCTTTTCTAATATACTTTCCGTATCATTTAGAGTAGATCCGCAACCATTTTTATGTGTGTGCTACTGATGTTGGTGAAGTTACTCGAAGCAATATAACCAGTTTCACATAATAGAACTACATTGTTTCAAAGCAACAGAAGGATAAAGGCAGTTCTAATGTTAATGCAATGTAGTAGGTTCTTGAATTCAACTTTACTTTATGTATTCAGTGGCTGTGAGTAGTATTCATTCTGTTTCTATTCACTTACACTTCACCCTGTATAGTTATGCACATGTATATAACACAAAATACACAGAATAGTAAGTAAATGCATTCAACCGAAATGAGAGTAGAATATAATTTCTCTCAAACGTCCTAGGTGCTAACTTGATGCAACCTTTTTAATATACTTTCCATATCATTTAGAGAAGTCTGCAACCATTTGTATGTGTGTGCTACTGATGTTGACGAAGTTACTCTAAGCAATATGACCGGTTTCACATAATAGTACTTCAGTGTTTGAAAGCAATACAAAGATCAAGGCAGTTCCAATGTAAATGCAATGCAGTAGGTTCTTGAATTCAACTTTATGTATTCCGTGGCTGTGAGTAGTACTCATTGTGTTTCAATTCACTTCACTTCACCCTCTATAGTTATGCACCTGTAAATAACACAAAATACACAGAATAGTAAGTAATGCATTCAACCGAAATGTGAGTAGAATATAATTTCCCTCAAACGTCCTAGGTGCTAACTTGATGCAACCCTTTTTAATATAGTTTCCATATCATTTAGAGTAGTCTGCAACCATTTCTATGTGTGTGCTACTGATGTTGACGAAGTTATTCTAAACAGTATAACCAGTTTCACATAATAGTACTACAGTGTTTCAAAGCAGTACAAAGATCAAGGCAGTTCCAATGGAAATGAAATGCAGTAGGTTCTTGAATTAAACTTTACTTTATGTATTCCGTGGCTGTGAGTAGTATTCATTCTGTTTCTATTGACTTACACTTCACCCTGTATAGTTATGCACATGTATATAACACAAAATACACAGAATAGTAAGTAAATGCATTCAACCGAAATGAGAGTAGAATATAATTTCTCTCAAACGACCTAGGTGCTAACTTGATGCAACCTTTATAATATACTTTTCATATCATTTAGAGTAGTCTGCAACCATTTCTATGTGTGTGCTACTGATGTTGACGAAGTTACTCTAAGCAATAAAACCAGTTTCACATAATAGTACTTCAGTGTTTCAAAGCAATACAAAGATCAAGGCAGTTCCAATGTAAATGCAATGCAGTAGGTTCTTGAATTCAACTTTATGTATTCCGTGGCTGTGAGTAGTACTCATATTATTTCTATTCACTTACACTTCACCCTGTATAGTTATGCACCTGTAAATAACACAAAATACACAGAATATTAAGTAATGCATTCAACCGAAATGTGAGTAGAATATAATTTCCCTCAAACGTCCTAGGTGCTAACTTGATGCAACCCTTTTTAATATAGTTTCCTTATCATTTAGAGTAGTCTGCAACCATTTCTATGAGTGTGCTACTGATGTTGACGAAGTTATTCTAAACAGTATAACCAGTTTCACATAATAGTACCAGTGTTTCAAAGCAGTACAAAGATCAAGGCAGTTCCAATGGAAATGAAATGCAGTAGGTTCTTGAATTCAACTTTACTTTATGTATTCCGTGGCTGTGAGTAGTATTCATTGTGTTTCTATTCACTTACACTTCACCCTGTATAGTTATGCACATGTACATAACACAAAATACACAGAATAGTAACTAATGCATTCACCTGACAAGAGAGTACAATATAATTTTACTCAATAGTATGTGCTAAGTTGATGCAACCTATTCTAATATACTTTCCGTATCATTTAGAGTAGATCCGCAACCATTTTTATGTGTGTGCTACTGATGTTGGTGAAGTTACTCGAAGCAATATAACCAGTTTCACATAATAGAACTACATTGTTTCAAAGCAACAGAAGGATAAAGGCAGTTCTAATGTAAATGCAATGTAGAAGGTTCTTGAATTCAACTTTACTTTATGTATTCAGTGGCTGTGAGTAGTATTCATTGTGTTTCTATTCACTTACACTTCACCCTGTATAGTTATGCACATGTACATAACACAAAATACACAGAATAGTAACTAATGCATTCACCTGACAAGAGAGTACAACATAATTTTACTCAATAGTATGTGCTAAGTTGATGCAACCATTTTTAATATACTTTCCATATCATTTAGAGTAGTCTGCAACCATTTCTAAGTGTGTGCTACTGATGTTGAATAAGTTACTCTAAGCAATATGACCAGTTTCACATAATAGTACTTCAGTGTTTGAAAGCAATACAAAGATCAAGGCAGTTCCAATGTAAATGCAATGCAGTAGGTTCTTGAATTCAACTTTAATGTATTCCGTGGCTGTGAGTAGTACTCATTGTGTTTCAATTCACTTCACTTCACCCTCTATAGTTATGCACCTGTAAATAACACAAAATACACAGAATAGTAAGTAATGCATTCAACCGAAATGTGAGTAGAATATAATTTCCCTCAAACGTCCTAGGTGCTAACTTGATGCAACCCTTTTTAATATAGTTTCCATATCATTTAGAGTAGTCTGCAACCATTTCTATGTGTGTGCTACTGATGTTGGTGAAGTTACTCGAAGCAATATAACCAGTTTCACATAATAGAACTACATTGTTTCAAAGCAACAGAAGGATAAAGGCAGTTCTAATGTAAATGCAATGTAGTAGGTTCTTGAATTCAACTTTACTTTATGTATTCAGTGGCTGTGAGTAGTATTCATTGTGTTTCTATTCACTTACACTTCACCCTGTATAGTTATGCACATGTACATAACACAAAATACACAGAATAGTAACTAATGCATTCACCTGACAAGAGAGTACAACATAATTTTACTCAATAGTATGTGCTGTTGATGCAACATTTTTTAATATACTTTCCATATCATTTAGAGTAGTCTGCATCCATTTCTATGTGTGTGCTACGAATGTTGACGAAGTTACTCTAAGCAATATAACCAGTTTCACATAATAGTACCAGTTTCAAAGCAATACAAAGATCAAGGCAGTTCCAATGTAAATGCAATGCAGTAGGTTCTTGAATTCAACATTATGTATTCTGTGGCTGTGAGTAGTATTCATTCTGTTTCTATTGACTTACACTTCACCCTGTATAGTTATGCACATGTATATAACACAAAATACACAGAATATTAAGTAAATGCATTCAACCGAAATGAGAGTAGAATATAATTTCTCTCAAACGTCCTAGGTGCTAACTTGATGCAACCTTTTTAATATACTTTTCATATCATTTAGAGTAGTCTGCAACCATTTCTATGTGTGTGCTACTGATGTTGACGAAGTTACTCTAAGCAATATAACCAGTTTCACATAATAGTAATTCAGTGTTTCAAAGCAATACAAAGATCAAGGCAGTTCCAATGTAAATGCAATGCAGTAGGTTCTTGAATTCAACTTTATGTATTCCGTGGCTGTGAGTAGTACTCATTGTGTTTCAATTCACTTCACTTCACCCTCTATAGTTATGCAACTGTAAATAACACAAAATACACAGAGTAGTAAGTACTGCATTCAACCGAAATGTGAGTAGAATATAATTTCCCTCAAACGTCCTAGGTGCTAACTTGATGCAACCCTTTTTAATATAGTTTCCATATCATTTAGAGTAGTCTGCAACCATTTCTATGTGTGTGCTACTGATGTTGACGAAGTTATTCTAAACAGTATAACCAGTTTCACATAATAGTACTACAGTGTTTCAAAGCAGTACAAAGATCAAGGCAGTTCCAATGGAAATGAAATGCAGTAGGTTCTTGAATTAAACTTTACTTTATGTATTCCGTGGCTGTGAGTAGTATTCATTCTGTTTTTATTGACTTACACTTCACCCTGTATAGTTATGCACATGTATATAACACAAAATACACAGAATAGTAAGTAAATGCATTCAACCGAAATGAGAGTAGAATATAATTTCTCTCAAACGACCTAGGTGCTAACTTGATGCAACCTTTATAATATACTTTTCATATCATTTAGAGTAGTCTGCAACCATTTCTATGTGTGTGCTACTGATGTTGACGAAGTTACTCTAAGCAATAAAACCAGTTTCACATAATAGTACTTCAGTGTTTCAAAGCAATACAAAGATCAAGGCAGTTCCAATGTAAATGCAATGCAGTAGGTTCTTGAATTCAACTTTATGTATTCCGTGGCTGTGAGTAGTACTCATATTATTTCTATTCACTTACACTTCACCCATGTATAGTTATGCACCTGTAAATAACACAAAATACACAGAATATTAAGTAATGCATTCAACCGAAATGTGAGTAGAATATAATTTCCCTCAAACGTCCTAGGTGCTAACTTGATGCAACCCTTTTTAATATAGTTTCCATATCATTTAGAGTAGTCTGCAACCATTTCTATGAGTGTGCTACTGATGTTGACGAAGTTATTCTAAACAGTATAACCAGTTTCACATAATAGTACTACAGTGTTTCAAAGCAGTACAAAGATCAAGGCAGTTCCAATGGAAATGAAATGCAGTAGGTTCTTGAATTCAACTTTACTTTATGTATTCCGTGGCTGTGAGTAGTATTCATTGTGTTTCTATTCACTTACACTTCACCCTGTATAGTTATGCACATGTACATAACACAAAATACACAGAATAGTAACTAATGCATTCACCTGACAAGAGAGTACAATATAATTTTACTCAATAGTATGTGCTAAGTTGATGCAACCTTTTCTAATATACTTTCCGTATCATTTAGAGTAGATCCGCAACCATTTTTATGTGTGTGCTACTGATGTTGGTGAAGTTACTCGAAGCAATATAACCAGTTTCACATAATAGAACTACATTGTTTCAAAGCAACAGAAGGATAAAGGCAGTTCTAATGTAAATGCAATGTAGTAGGTTCTTGAATTCAACTTTACTTTATGTATTCAGTGGCTGTGAGTAGTATTCATTCTGTTTCTATTCACTTACACTTCACCCTGTATAGTTATGCACATGTATATAACACAAAATACACAGAATAGTAAGTAAATGCATTCAACCGAAATGAGAGTAGAATATAATTTCTCTCAAACGTCCTAGGTGCTAACTTGATGCAACCTTTTTAATATACTTTCCATATCATTTAGAGAAGTCTGCAACCATTTGTATGTGTGTGCTACTGATGTTGACGAAGTTACTCTAAGCAATATGACCGGTTTCACATAATAGTACTTCAGTGTTTGAAAGCAATACAAAGATCAAGGCAGTTCCAATGTAAATGCAATGCAGTAGGTTCTTGAATTCAACTTTATGTATTCCGTGGCTGTGAGTAGTACTCATTGTGTTTCAATTCACTTCACTTCACCCTCTATAGTTATGCACCTGTAAATAACACAAAATACACAGAATAGTAAGAAATGCATTCAACCGAAATGTGAGTAGAATATAATTTCCCTCAAACGTCCTAGGTGCTAACTTGATGCAACCCTTTTTAATATAGTTTCCATATCATTTAGAGTAGTCTGCAACCATTTCTATGTGTGTGCTACTGATGTTGACGAAGTTATTCTAAACAGTATAACCAGTTTCACATAATAGTACTACAGTGTTTCAAAGCAGTACAAAGATCAAGGCAGTTCCAATGGAAATGAAATGCAGTAGGTTCTTGAATTAAACTTTACTTTATGTATTCCGTGGCTGTGAGTAGTATTCATTCTGTTTCTATTGACTTACACTTCACCCTGTATAGTTATGCACATGTATATAACACAAAATACACAGAATAGTAAGTAAATGCATTCAACCGAAATGAGAGTAGAATATAATTTCTCTCAAACGACCTAGGTGCTAACTTGATGCAACCTTTATAATATACTTTTCATATCATTTAGAGTAGTCTGCAACCATTTCTATGTGTGTGCTACTGATGTTGACGAAGTTACTCTAAGCAATAAAACCAGTTTCACATAATAGTACTTCAGTGTTTCAAAGCAATACAAAGATCAAGGCAGTTCCAATGTAAATGCAATGCAGTAGGTTCTTGAATTCAACTTTATGTATTCCGTGGCTGTGAGTAGTACTCATATTATTTCTATTCACTTACACTTCACCCTGTATAGTTATGCACCTGTAAATAACACAAAATACACAGAATATTAAGTAATGCATTCAACCGAAATGTGAGTAGAATATAATTTCCCTCAAACGTCCTAGGTGCTAACTAGATGCAACCCTTTTTAATATAGTTTCCATATCATTTAGAGTAGTCTGCAACCATTTCTATGAGTGTGCTACTGATGTTGACGAAGTTATTCTAAACAGTATATCCAGTTTCACATAATAGTACCAGTGTTTCAAAGCAGTACAAAGATCAAGGCAGTTCCAATGGAAATGAAATGCAGTAGGTTCTTGAATTCAACTTTACTTTATGTATTCCGTGGCTGTGAGTAGTATTCATTGTGTTTCTATTCACTTACACTTCACCCTGTATAGTTATGCACATGTACATAACACAAAATACACAGAATAGTAACTAATGCATTCACCTGACAAGAGAGTACAATATAATTTTACTCAATAGTATGTGCTAAGTTGATGCAACCTTTTCTAATATACTTTCCGTATCATTTAGAGTAGATCCGCAACCATTTTTATGTGTGTGCTACTGATGTTGGTGAAGTTACTCGAAGCAATATAACCAGTTTCACATAATAGAACTACATTGTTTCAAAGCAACAGAAGGATAAAGGCAGTTCTAATGTAAATGCAATGTAGAAGGTTCTTGAATTCAACTTTACTTTATGTATTCAGTGGCTGTGAGTAGTATTCATTGTGTTTCTATTCACTTACACTTCACCCTGTATAGTTATGCACATGTACATAACACAAAATACACAGAATAGTAACTAATGCATTCACCTGACAAGAGAGTACAACATAATTTTACTCAATAGTATGTGCTAAGTTGATGCAACCATTTTTAATATACTTTCCATATCATTTAGAGTAGTCTGCAACCATTTCTAAGTGTGTGCTACTGATGTTGACGAAGTTACTCTAAGCAATATGACCAGTTTCACATAATAGTACTTCAGTGTTTGAAAGCAATACAAAGATCAAGGCAGTTCCAATGTAAATGCAATGCAGTAGGTTCTTGAATTCAACTTTAATGTATTCCGTGGCTGTGAGTAGTACTCATTGTGTTTCAATTCACTTCACTTCACCCTCTATAGTTATGCACCTGTAAATAACACAAAATACACAGAATAGTTAGTAATGCATTCAACCGAAATGTGAGTAGAATATAATTTCCCTCAAACGTCCTAGGTGCTAACTTGATGCAACCCTTTTTAATATAGTTTCCATATCATTTAGAGTAGTCTGCAACCATTTCTATGTGTGTGCTACTGATGTTGGTGAAGTTACTCGAAGCAATATTGTTATGATACCAGCCCCCTCCTTTGTGAGAATTGCGAGAGAGAGAGAGAGAGCAAGAGAGAGAGAGAGACAGGCTGAATGGACACAGGAAATGGAAAGACAGCAACGTGCTGGATACCGCATTCCACTGGGACAAAAGCTGGTGACTGTGGCATTGTTCTCAGGAGACACCTGGGAACTGCAGACGTGCCAACTCGCAGGGACATTGTAAAGCCCTCGGGTAAAGTGGGCTGGTTGAGAGAGAGATTGCACCACCTGCAACCTGATTGACACCTGAGATCCCGTGAGGCAGTATAAAGAAGGGTCTGAAAGAGGACGACCCTCAGACGCACCAAGGAGACACCAAGAAGCACGATACCGCTTCCCATGGGAACGGGAAGCCATTTTGAAATAAGCCACGTGCGTTAAATTCCGAATGCGGGGTTTGTGGCTGGAACCAACGGAAGATCGCTTTTAACTAACAACGGGGAAGATCGCTCCCCTGATTCCACGGATGTAAACGGCAAGTTTTTCCGTTTTATCTCTCTCTCTCTCCAACACGTGAAACCAAAAGGGAAAAGCCTGCAGACTGCAGAGTGACTATTTATATTTCCAATTGGACTCAGTAGTATACCCTAGACAACGAAAGAGCTTATTTCTGAGTGATTATTAATGTACCTGCGTTTTAGATTGAGTATTGACGCATGTTATCTGAATGTTTGTATTAACCTTAATTTTTGTGCCCCTTTATTAATAAAACTTTTGAAAATAGTAGCATCCGACTCAGCTGATCCATCTATCTTTGCTGGTAAGTTACCTGGTTACGGGGTTTTCGTAACAAGTGGGGTTCTCGTCTCGGGATTTGACACCAAAAAGGGGGAGGTCAGTCAATCGGGATTGTAAGTCAAAAAAAAATAATTTGGATCTGGTACGCAGGTAGCCAGACAGAAAAACCAGCAAAGATGGACGTGTGTGAATTTATGAGCACCAAATCAGACTTGTTAAATTTGGCGAAGGGGTTAGAGATGGAAAACGAGCAGGATCACGCTGAGAGGCAAAGACAGCATGAAATTCGGATCAGAGAGTTAGCAGCAGCCGAGAGAGCGGCAGCGGGGAGAGAAAGAGAGAGGGAGGAGCTAAGGAGAGAGCGGTTTAATGTTAGTCGGGAGCTGAAAGTAGTACCTCCGTTCGAAGAGACGGATGTTGATAGTTATTTCTTGTTTTTTGAAACGGTGGCAGTGAACCAGAAGTGGCCACAAGAGCAGTGGGTCGCGTTGTTACAAAGTGTGTTAGCAGGAGGGAGGATTTGGGCAGCCATGATGCCGACCCGCCGACCGGCGAGTGCGGTGGCCCCGCCCCTAGAGTCCCAAAGCTATCGCGCATGCGCGGTCACACGCAGCCTGTCCAGAAAAGCAGTGAGCAGTTTAAATCGGGCCAGCAGTAATCTGGCCAAGATGTTTTTACCGACCCTGTACCATGAGGGTTCCGAGGGTGGTAAAACAGAAAGCAGTAAAGTAAAAGGGGGTAAGGGAGAGGAAATAGCCCTGCCCTTAGTGAAGAGAAAGGTCCTAGAGGTAGGAACTAAAGTTGAGAAACGGATAAAGTTGTTAAAATGTCCAGAGTTGGACATGGTTAATCTGTCTGGTTTGGCAGAATTGTTTGAAGAAGTTCAGAGTTCTAAAGGTGTTCTCGATGGTCCCGAGAGTGAAATGAGGGCAGTCTTAGAGAGGAAGGGTATCCTTGCTGTGGAGAAGTCAGCTGAAATGGCCGAGGAGGTTGTTTCAGCTCGCAGGGTTGCGCCTTCCCCAACGGGGGGCTGCCTAGAGAGTAACTGGAAGGATCGGGGGACGTTAGAATTTGAAAAAGGTACGGGTATTGAAAGCCTGGAAGGGGCCAATGTCCCGTTTGAGTGTGTCCAAGATGGGGGCGCACGTGGTGCTGAACCTGGTAACAGAGCTCAGGGGAAGTCTGAGGTGTTTGATTCAGGGGGACGGGGCGGCCGTCCTCGTGAGTCAGATAGACCTGGTTCGGGGGAAAAGGGGTTAACCTTGGGAAGTGTGAGTTCCCAGAGGGTTGTACAGAAGGGGGTCTTCAGAGTTAATGTGGAGTTTACGAATGGGGAGATAACTGTTGTTGTGGAGGGAGACGGGAAATCTGTAATTCCCAAATCAAAGGAAGAAAATTTAATGTCTGGATTGATGTCAGAAGCAGCAACCAGGCTGCAGAGACAATGGCTTGGTAACACGGTGCCTGCGAATCAATTACAGGTTGATTTGGAATGTAAAGGTGCCCCACACGCTATTGTTATTCAAGAGGGTGCTGTGAAAAGGCAGAATTTGAAATGCTGTCTGAACAAAGCGAGATCGCTTGCGGATCTTAAATTGGAAACTAATAGCATGACGGGTCCTGAAGAGAAAAACGACAAATGGCCTAAAATTAAGGAATTGGGTGGTCTAAGTTTGGAACACGCTGATAAAATAACTCCTATGAAAGGAGCGGGCGAAAGCTTATTTCGCCAGGGTGCCCAAGATCGCCACGAGGGAATTAACCGGAAAAAAGGCGAGGGTTAATGGGGGCGCGATTTTTAAAATAGCAGAAGCCGGTTTTAAGGGATTTTGACAAAGTATGTGAATAATAAAGACAACACCCATGGAAGCTTGACTGTTAAGTTTGAAAGTAGCATAAAAATTTGTCTTTTGCATGAACCTTTGTAGATGTATGTAAGCTAAGATCACACCTCCTTAGTTATGTTGCCGAAGAAAGCAAATAAATAAGGTGGTTATTGAGCTGAAGTTTGATGCTACCAGGCGTTAGTAGGGCACATGAGGTTAAGGTATTAAAAAAAAGGGGCACTGTACTTGTTACCTGTTTAGATGCTGACTTGAATGTATAACTGTATTACTCTGTAGTGAAAAGAAAAGCTTCTGTATTGTATTAGATTCAAAATTTCTGTAAGACTGTACCACTCTGGGTTTTAACCGCTGGTAAAAACCTTTTTAAGAGGGGAGGTGTTATGATACCAGCCCCCTCCTTTGTGAGAATTGCGAGAGAGAGAGAGAGAGCAAGAGAGAGAGAGAGACAGGCTGAATGGACACAGGAAATGGAAAGACAGCAACGTGCTGGATACCGCATTCCACTGGGACAAAAGCTGGTGACTGTGGCATTGTTCTCAGGAGACACCTGGGAACTGCAGACGTGCCAACTCGCAGGGACATTGTAAAGCCCTCGGGTAAAGTGGGCTGGTTGAGAGAGAGATTGCACCACCTGCAACCTGATTGACACCTGAGATCCCGTGAGGCAGTATAAAGAAGGGTCTGAAAGAGGACGACCCTCAGACGCACCAAGGAGACACCAAGAAGCACGATACCGCTTCCCATGGGAACGGGAAGCCATTTTGAAATAAGCCACGTGCGTTAAATTCCGAATGCGGGGTTTGTGGCTGGAACCAACGGAAGATCGCTTTTAACTAACAACGGGGAAGATCGCTCCCCTGATTCCACGGATGTAAACGGCAAGTTTTTCCGTTTTATCTCTCTCTCTCTCCAACACGTGAAACCAAAAGGGAAAAGCCTGCAGACTGCAGAGTGACTATTTATATTTCCAATTGGACTCAGTATTATACCCTAGACAACGAAAGAGCTTATTTCTGAGTGATTATTAATGTACCTGCGTTTTAGATTGAGTATTGACGCATGTTATCTGAATGTTTGTATTAACCTTAATTTTTGTGCCCCTTTATTAATAAAACTTTTCAAAATAGTACCATTGGACTTCAACTGACATATCTATCTTTGCTGGTAAGTGAAACCAGTTACTGGTTTCGTAACAATATAACCAGTTTCACATAATAGAACTACATTGTTTCAAAGCAACAGAAGGATAAAGGCAGTTCTAATGTAAATGCAATGTAGTAGGTTCTTGAATTCAACTTTACTTTATGTATTCAGTGGCTGTGAGTAGTATTCATTGTGTTTCTATTCACTTACACTTCACCCTGTATAGTTATGCACATGTACATAACACAAAATACACAGAATAGTAACTAATGCATTCACCTGAGAAGAGAGTACAACATAATTTTACTCAATAGTATGTGCTGTTGATGCAACATTTTTTAATATACTTTCCATATCATTTAGAGTAGTCTGCATCCATTTCTATGTGTGTGCTACGAATGTTGACGAAGTTACTCTAAGCAATATAACCAGTTTCACATAATAGTACCAGTTTCAAAGCAATACAAAGATCAAGGCAGTTCCAATGTAAATGCAATGCAGTAGGTTCTTGAATTCAACATTATGTATTCTGTGGCTGTGAGTAGTATTCATTCTGTTTCTATTGACTTACACTTCACCCTGTATAGTTATGCACATGTATATAACACAAAATACACAGAATAGTAAGTAAATGCATTCAACCGAAATGAGAGTAGAATATAATTTCTCTCAAACGTCCTAGTGCTAACTTGATGCAACCTTTTTAATATACTTTTCATATCATTTAGAGTA
The DNA here is from genome assembly GCF_048418815.1 of Hemitrygon akajei. Lineage (NCBI taxonomy): Eukaryota > Metazoa > Chordata > Chondrichthyes > Myliobatiformes > Dasyatidae > Hemitrygon > Hemitrygon akajei. The sequence goes on along the minus strand of NC_133145.1, from coordinate 6,546,890 downwards.
GTCTGCAACCATTTCTATGTGTGTGCTACTGATGTTGACGAAGTTACTCTAAGCAATATAACCAGTTTCACATAATAGTACTTCAGTGTTTCAAAGCAATACAAAGATCAAGGCAGTTCCAATGTAAATGCAATGCAGTAGGTTCTTGAATTCAACTTTATGTATTCCGTGGCTGTGAGTAGTACTCATATTATTTCTATTCACTTACACTTCACCCATGTATAGTTATGCACCTGTAAATAACACAAAATACACAGAATATTAAGTAATGCATTCAACCGAAATGTGAGTAGAATATAATTTCCCTCAAACGTCCTAGGTGCTAACTTGATGCAACCCTTTTTAATATAGTTTCCATATCATTTAGAGTAGTCTGCAACCATTTCTATGAGTGTGCTACTGATGTTGACGAAGTTATTCTAAACAGTATAACCAGTTTCACATAATAGTACTACAGTGTTTCAAAGCAGTACAAAGATCAAGGCAGTTCCAATGGAAATGAAATGCAGTAGGTTCTTGAATTCAACTTTACTTTATGTATTCCGTGGCTGTGAGTAGTATTCATTGTGTTTCTATTCACTTACACTTCACCCTGTATAGTTATGCACATGTACATAACACAAAATACACAGAATAGTAACTAATGCATTCACCTGACAAGAGAGTACAATATAATTTTACTCAATAGTATGTGCTAAGTTGATGCAACCTTTTCTAATATACTTTCCGTATCATTTAGAGTAGATCCGCAACCATTTTTATGTGTGTGCTACTGATGTTGGTGAAGTTACTCGAAGCAATATAACCAGTTTCACATAATAGAACTACATTGTTTCAAAGCAACAGAAGGATAAAGGCAGTTCTAATGTAAATGCAATGTAGTAGGTTCTTGAATTCAACTTTACTTTATGTATTCAGTGGCTGTGAGTAGTATTCATTCTGTTTCTATTCACTTACACTTCACCCTGTATAGTTATGCACATGTATATAACACAAAATACACAGAATAGTAAGTAAATGCATTCAACCGAAATGAGAGTAGAATATAATTTCTCTCAAACGTCCTAGGTGCTAACTTGATGCAACCTTTTTAATATACTTTCCATATCATTTAGAGAAGTCTGCAACCATTTGTATGTGTGTGCTACTGATGTTGACGAAGTTACTCTAAGCAATATGACCGGTTTCACATAATAGTACTTCAGTGTTTGAAAGCAATACAAAGATCAAGGCAGTTCCAATGTAAATGCAATGCAGTAGGTTCTTGAATTCAACTTTATGTATTCCGTGGCTGTGAGTAGTACTCATTGTGTTTCAATTCACTTCACTTCACCCTCTATAGTTATGCACCTGTAAATAACACAAAATACACAGAATAGTAAGTAATGCATTCAACCGAAATGTGAGTAGAATATAATTTCCCTCAAACGTCCTAGGTGCTAACTTGATGCAACCCTTTTTAATATAGTTTCCATATCATTTAGAGTAGTCTGCAACCATTTCTATGTGTGTGCTACTGATGTTGACGAAGTTATTCTAAACAGTATAACCAGTTTCACATAATAGTACTACAGTGTTTCAAAGCAGTACAAAGATCAAGGCAGTTCCAATGGAAATGAAATGCAGTAGGTTCTTGAATTAAACTTTACTTTATGTATTCCGTGGCTGTGAGTAGTATTCATTCTGTTTCTATTGACTTACACTTCACCCTGTATAGTTATGCACATGTATATAACACAAAATACACAGAATAGTAAGTAAATGCATTCAACCGAAATGAGAGTAGAATATAATTTCTCTCAAACGACCTAGGTGCTAACTTGATGCAACCTTTATAATATACTTTTCATATCATTTAGAGTAGTCTGCAACCATTTCTATGTGTGTGCTACTGATGTTGACGAAGTTACTCTAAGCAATAAAACCAGTTTCACATAATAGTACTTCAGTGTTTCAAAGCAATACAAAGATCAAGGCAGTTCCAATGTAAATGCAATGCAGTAGGTTCTTGAATTCAACTTTATGTATTCCGTGGCTGTGAGTAGTACTCATATTATTTCTATTCACTTACACTTCACCCTGTATAGTTATGCACTGTAAATAACACAAAATACACAGAATATTAAGTAATGCATTCAACCGAAATGTGAGTAGAATATAATTTCCCTCAAACGTCCTAGGTGCTAACTTGATGCAACCCTTTTTAATATAGTTTCCATATCATTTAGAGTAGTCTGCAACCATTTCTATGAGTGTGCTACTGATGTTGACGAAGTTATTCTAAACAGTATAACCAGTTTCACATAATAGTACCAGTGTTTCAAAGCAGTACAAAGATCAAGGCAGTTCCAATGGAAATGAAATGCAGTAGGTTCTTGAATTCAACTTTACTTTATGTATTCCGTGGCTGTGAGTAGTATTCATTGTGTTTCTATTCACTTACACTTCACCCTGTATAGTTATGCACATGTACATAACACAAAATACACAGAATAGTAACTAATGCATTCACCTGACAAGAGAGTACAATATAATTTTACTCAATAGTATGTGCTAAGTTGATGCAACCTTTTCTAATATACTTTCCGTATCATTTAGAGTAGATCCGCAACCATTTTTATGTGTGTGCTACTGATGTTGGTGAAGTTACTCGAAGCAATATAACCAGTTTCACATAATAGAACTACATTGTTTCAAAGCAACAGAAGGATAAAGGCAGTTCTAATGTAAATGCAATGTAGAAGGTTCTTGAATTCAACTTTACTTTATGTATTCAGTGGCTGTGAGTAGTATTCATTGTGTTTCTATTCACTTACACTTCACCCTGTATAGTTATGCACATGTACATTACACAAAATACACAGAATAGTAACTAATGCATTCACCTGACAAGAGAGTACAACATAATTTTACTCAATAGTATGTGCTAAGTTGATGCAACCATTTTTAATATACTTTCCATATCATTTAGAGTAGTCTGCAACCATTTCTAAGTGTGTGCTACTGATGTTGACGAAGTTACTCTAAGCAATATGACCAGTTTCACATAATAGTACTTCAGTGTTTGAAAGCAATACAAAGATCAAGGCAGTTCCAATGTAAATGCAATGCAGTAGGTTCTTGAATTCAACTTTAATGTATTCCGTGGCTGTGAGTAGTACTCATTGTGTTTCAATTCACTTCACTTCACCCTCTATAGTTATGCACCTGTAAATAACACAAAATACACAGAATAGTAAGTAATGCATTCAACCGAAATGTGAGTAGAATATAATTTCCCTCAAACGTCCTAGGTGCTAACTTGATGCAACCCTTTTTAATATAGTTTCCATATCATTTAGAGTAGTCTGCAACCATTTCTATGTGTGTGCTACTGATGTTGGTGAAGTTACTCGAAGCAATATAACCAGTTTCACATAATAGAACTACATTGTTTCAAAGCAACAGAAGGATAAAGGCAGTTCTAATGTAAATGCAATGTAGTAGGTTCTTGAATTCAACTTTACTTTATGTATTCAGTGGCTGTGAGTAGTATTCATTGTGTTTCTATTCACTTACACTTCACCCTGTATAGTTATGCACATGTACATAACACAAAATACACAGAATAGTAACTAATGCATTCACCTGACAAGAGAGTACAACATAATTTTACTCAATAGTATGTGCTGTTGATGCAACATTTTTTAATATACTTTCCATATCATTTAGAGTAGTCTGCATCCATTTCTATGTGTGTGCTACGAATGTTGACGAAGTTACTCTAAGCAATATAACCAGTTTCACATAATAGTACCAGTTTCAAAGCAATACAAAGATCAAGGCAGTTCCAATGTAAATGCAATGCAGTAGGTTCTTGAATTCAACATTATGTATTCTGTGGCTGTGAGTAGTATTCATTCTGTTTCTATTGACTTACACTTCACCCCGTATAGTTATGCACATGTATATAACACAAAATACACAGAATAGTAACTAATGCATTCACCTGACAAGAGAGTACAATATAATTTTACTCAATTGTATGTGCTAAGTTGATGCAACCTTTTCTAATATACTTTCTGTATCATTTAGAGTAGATCCGCAACCATTTTTATGTGTGTGCTACTGATGTTGGTGAAGTTACTCGAAGCAATATAACCAGTTTCACATAATAGAACTACATTGTTTCAAAGCAACAGAAGGATAAAGGCAGTTCTAATGTAAATGCAATGTAGAAGGTTCTTGAATTCAACTTTACTTTATGTATTCAGTGGCTGTGAGTAGTATTCATTGTGTTTCTATTCACTTACACTTCACCCTGTATAGTTATGCACATGTACATAACACAAAATACACAGAATAGTAACTAATGCATTCACCTGACAAGAGAGTACAACATAATTTTACTCAATAGTATGTGCTAAGTTGATGCAACCATTTTTAATATACTTTCCATATCATTTAGAGTAGTCTGCAACCATTTCTATGTGTGTGCTACTGATGTTGACGAAGTTACTCTAAGCAATATAACCAGTTTCACATAATAGTACTTCAGTGTTTCAATGCAATACAAAGATCAAGGCAGTTCCAATGTAAATGCAATGCAGTAGGTTCTTGAATTCAACTTTATGTATTCCGTGGCTGTGAGTAGTACTCATATTATTTCTATTCACTTACACTTCACCCTGTATAGTTATGCACCTGTAAATAACACAAAATACACAGAATATTAAGTAATGCATTCAACCGAAATGTGAGTAGAATATAATTTCCCTCAAACGTCCTAGGTGCTAACTTGATGCAACCCTTTTTAATATAGTTTCCATATCATTTAGAGTAGTCTGCAACCATTTCTATGTGTGTGCTACTGATGTTGACGAAGTTATTCTAAACAGTATAACCAGTTTCACATAATAGTACCGGTGTTTCAAAGCAGTACAAAGATCAAGGCAGTTCCAATGGAAATGAAATGCAGAAGGTTCTTGAATTCAACTTTACTTTATGTATTCCGTGGCTGTGAGTAGTATTCATTGTGTTTCTATTCACTTACACTTCACCCTGTATAGTTATGCACATGTACATAACACAAAATACACAGAATAGTAACTAATGCATTCACCTGACAAGAGAGTACAATATAATTTTACTCAATAGTATGTGCTAAGTTGATGCAACCTTTTCTAATATACTTTCCGTATCATTTAGAGTAGATCCGCAACCATTTTTATGTGTGTGCTACTGATGTTGGTGAAGTTACTCGAAGCAATATAACCAGTTTCACATAATAGAACTACATTGTTTCAAAGCAACAGAAGGATAAAGGCAGTTCTAATGTAAATGCAATGTAGAAGGTTCTTGAATTCAACTTTACTTTATGTATTCAGTGGCTGTGAGTAGTATTCATTGTGTTTCTATTCACTTACACTTCACCCTGTATAGTTATGCACATGTACATAACACAAAATACACAGAATAGTAACTAATGCATTCACCTGACAAGAGAGTACAACATAATTTTACTCAATAGTATGTGCTAAGTTGATGCAACCATTTTTAATATACTTTCCATATCATTTAGAGTAGTCTGCAACCATTTCTAAGTGTGTGCTACTGATGTTGACGAAGTTACTCTAAGCAATATAACCAGTTTCACATAATAGTACCAGTTTCAAAGCAATACAAAGATCAAGGCAGTTCCAATGTAAATGCAATGCAGTAGGTTCTTGAATTCAACATTATGTATTCTGTGGCTGTGAGTAGTATTCATTCTGTTTCTATTCACTTACACTTCACCCTGTATAGTTATGCACATGTACATAACACAAAATACACAGAATAGTAACTAATGCATTCACCTGACAAGAGAGTACTATATAATTTTACTCAATAGTATGTGCTAAGTTGATGCAACCTTTTTTAATATACTTTCCATATCGTTTAGAGTAGTCTGCAACCATGTCTAAGTGTGTGCTACTGATGTTGACGAAGTTACTCTAAGCAATATAACCAGTTTCACATAATAGTACTTCAGTGTTTCAAAGCAATACAAAGATCAAGGCAGTTCCAATGTAAATGCAATGCAGTAGGTTCTTGAATTCAACATTATGTATTCTGTGGCTGTGAGTAGTATTCATTCTGTTTCTATTCACTTACACTTCACCCTGTATAGTTATGCACATGTATATAACACAAAATACACAGAATAGTAAGTAAATGCATTCAACCGAAATGAGAGTAGAATATAATTCCTCTCAAACGTCCTAGGTGCTAACTTGATGCAACCTTTTTAATATACTTTCCATATCATTTAGAGTAGTCTGCAACCATTTGTATGTGTGTGCTACTGATGTTGACGAAGTTACTCTAAGCAATATGACCAGTTTCACATAATAGTACTTCAGTGTTTGAAAGCAATACAAAGATCAAGGCAGTTCCAATGTAAATGCAATGCAGTAGGTTCTTGAATTCAACTTTATGTATTCCGTGGCTGTGAGTAGTACTCATATTATTTCTATTCACTTACACTTCACCCTGTATAGTTATGCACCTGTAAATAACACAAAATACACAGAATATTAAGTAATGCATTCAACCGAAATGTGAGTAGAATATAATTTCCCTCAAATGTCCTAGGTGCTAACTTGATGCAACCCTTTTTAATATAGTTTCCATATCATTTAGAGTAGTCTGCAACCATTTCTATGAGTGTGCTACTGATGTTGACGAAGTTATTCTAAACAGTATAACCAGTTTCACATAATAGTACCAGTGTTTCAAAGCAGTACAAAGATCAAGGCAGTTCCAATGGAAATGAAATGCAGTAGGTTCTTGAATTCAACTTTACTTTATGTATTCCGTGGCTGTGAGTAGTATTCATTGTGTTTCTATTCACTTACACTTCACCCTGTATAGTTATGCACATGTACATAACACAAAATACACAGAATAGTAACTAATGCATTCACCTGACAAGAGAGTACAACATAATTTTACTCAATAGTATGTGCTAAGTTGATGCAACCATTTTTAATATACTTTCCATATCATTTAGAGTAGTCTGCAACCATTTCTAAGTGTGTGCTACTGATGTTGACGAAGTTACTCTAAGCAATATGACCAGTTTCACATAATAGTACTTCAGTGTTTGAAAGCAATACAAAGATCAAGGCAGTTCCAATGTAAATGCAATGCAGTAGGTTCTTGAATTCAACTTTAATGTATTCCGTGGCTGTGAGTAGTACTCATTGTGTTTCAATTCACTTCACTTCACCCTCTATAGTTATGCACCTGTAAATAACACAAAATACACAGAATAGTAAGTAATGCATTCAACCGAAATGTGAGTAGAATATAATTTCCCTCAAACGTCCTAGGTGCTAACTTGATGCAACCCTTTTTAATATAGTTTCCATATCATTTAGAGTAGTCTGCAACCATTTCTATGTGTGTGCTACTGATGTTGGTGAAGTTACTCGAAGCAATATAACCAGTTTCACATAATAGAACTACATTGTTTCAAAGCAACAGAAGGATAAAGGCAGTTCTAATGTAAATGCAATGTAGTAGGTTCTTGAATTCAACTTTACTTTATGTATTCAGTGGCTGTGAGTAGTATTCATTGTGTTTCTATTCACTTACACTTCACCCTGTATAGTTATGCACATGTACATAACACAAAATACACAGAATAGTAACTAATGCATTCACCTGACAAGAGAGTACAACATAATTTTACTCAATAGTATGTGCTGTTGATGCAACATTTTTTAATATACTTTCCATATCATTTAGAGTAGTCTGCATCCATTTCTATGTGTGTGCTATGAATGTTGACGAAGTTACTCTAAGCAATATAACCAGTTTCACATAATAGTACCAGTTTCAAAGCAATACAAAGATCAAGGCAGTTCCAATGTAAATGCAATGCAGTAGGTTCTTGAATTCAACATTATGTATTCTGTGGCTGTGAGTAGTATTCATTCTGTTTCTATTGACTTACACTTCACCCCGTATAGTTATGCACATGTATATAACACAAAATACACAGAATAGTAACTAATGCATTCACCTGACAAGAGAGTACAATATAATTTTACTCAATTGTATGTGCTAAGTTGATGCAACCTTTTCTAATATACTTTCCGTATCATTTAGAGTAGATCCGCAACCATTTTTATGTGTGTGCTACTGATGTTGGTGAAGTTACTCGAAGCAATATAACCAGTTTCACATAATAGAACTACATTGTTTCAAAGCAACAGAAGGATAAAGGCAGTTCTAATGTAAATGCAATGTAGAAGGTTCTTGAATTCAACTTTACTTTATGTATTCAGTGGCTGTGAGTAGTATTCATTCTGTTTCTATTCACTTACACTTCACCCTGTATAGTTATGCACATGTACATAACACAAAATACACAGAATAGTAACTAATGCATTCACCTGACAAGAGAGTACAACATAATTTTACTCAATAGTATGTGCTAAGTTGATGCAACCATTTTTAATATACTTTCCATATCATTTAGAGTAGTCTGCAACCATTTCTATGTGTGTGCTACTGATGTTGACGAAGTTACTCTAAGCAATATAACCAGTTTCACATAATAGTACTTCAGTGTTTCAAAGCAATACAAAGATCAAGGCAGTTCCAATGTAAATGCAATGCAGTAGGTTCTTGAATTCAACATTATGTATTCTGTGGCTGTGAGTAGTATTCATTCTGTTTCTATTCACTTACACTTCACCCTGTATAGTTATGCACATGTACATAACACAAAATACACAGAATAGTAACTAATGCATTCACCTGACAAGAGAGTACTATATAATTTTACTCAATAGTATGTGCTAAGTTGATGCAACCTTTTTTAATATACTTTCCATATCGTTTAGAGTAGTCTGCAACCATGTCTAAGTGTGTGCTACTGATGTTGACGAAGTTACTCTAAGCAATATAACCAGTTTCACATAATAGTACTTCAGTGTTTCAAAGCAATACAAAGATCAAGGCAGTTCCAATGTAAATGCAATGCAGTAGGTTCTTGAATTCAACATTATGTATTCTGTGGCTGTGAGTAGTATTCATTCTGTTTCTATTCACTTACACTTCACCCTGTATAGTTATGCACATGTATATAACACAAAATACACAGAATAGTAAGTAAATGCATTCAACCGAAATGAGAGTAGAATATAATTTCTCTCAAACGTCCTAGGTGCTAACTTGATGCAACCTTTTTAATATACTTTCCATATCATTTAGAGTAGTCTGCAACCATTTGTATGTGTGTGCTACTGATGTTGACGAAGTTACTCTAAGCAATATGACCAGTTTCACATAATAGTACTTCAGTGTTTGAAAGCAATACAAAGATCAAGGCAGTACCAATGTAAATGCAATGCAGTAGGTTCTTGAATTCAACTTTATGTATTCCGTGGCTGTGAGTAGTACTCATATTATTTCTATTCACTTACACTTCACCCTGTATAGTTATGCACCTGTAAATAACACAAAATACACAGAATATTAAGTAATGCATTCAACCGAAATGTGAGTAGAATATAATTTCCCTCAAACGTCCTAGGAGCTAACTTGATGCAACCCTTTTTAATATAGTTTCCATATCATTTAGAGTAGTCTGCAACCATTTCTATGAGTGTGCTACTGATGTTGACGAAGTTATTCTAAACAGTATAACCAGTTTCACATAATAGTACCAGTGTTTCAAAGCAGTACAAAGATCAAGGCAGTTCCAATGGAAATGAAATGCAGTAGGTTCTTGAATTCAACTTTACTTTATGTATTCCGTGGCTGTGAGTAGTATTCATTGTGTTTCTATTCACTTACACTTCACCCTGTATAGTTATGCACATGTACATAACACAAAATACACAGAATAGTAACTAATGCATTCACCTGACAAGAGAGTACAATATAATTTTACTCAATAGTATGTGCTAAGTTGATGCAACCTTTTCTAATATACTTTCCGTATCATTTAGAGTAGATCCGCAACCATTTTTATGTGTGTGCTACTGATGTTAGTGAAGTTACTCGAAGCAATATAACCAGTTTCACATAATAGAACTACATTGTTTCAAAGCAACAGAAGGATAAAGGCAGTTCTAATGTAAATGCAATGTAGAAGGTTCTTGAATTCAACTTTACTTTATGTATTCAGTGGCTGTGAGTAGTATTCATTGTGTTTCTATTCACTTACATTTCACCCTGTATAGTTATGCACATGTACATAACACAAAATACACAGAATAGTAACTAATGCATTCACCTGACAAGAGAGTACAACATAATTTTACTCAATAGTATGTGCTAAGTTGATGCAACCATTTTTAATATACTTTCCATATCATTTAGAGTAGTCTGCAACCATTTCTAAGTGTGTGCTACTGATGTTGACGAAGTTACTCTAAGCAATATGACCAGTTTCACATAATAGTACTTCAGTGTTTGAAAGCAATACAAAGATCAAGGCAGTTCCAATGTAAATGCAATGCAGTAGGTTCTTGAATTCAACTTTAAGTATTCCGTGGCTGTGAGTAGTACTCATTGTGTTTCAATTCACTTCACTTCACCCTCTATAGTTATGCACCTGTAAATAACACAAAATACACAGAATAGTAAGTAATGCATTCAACCGAAATGTGAGTATAATATAATTTCCCTCAAACGTCCTAGGTGCTAACTTGATGCAACCCTTTTTAATATAGTTTCCATATCATTTAGAGTAGTCTGCAACCATTTCAATGTGTGTGCTACTGATGTTGGTGAAGTTACTCGAAGCAATATAACCAGTTTCACATAATAGAACTACATTGTTTCAAAGCAACAGAAGGATAAAGGCAGTTTTAATGTAAATGCAATGTAGTAGGTTCTTGAATTCAACTTTACTTTATGTATTCAGTGGCTGTGAGTAGTATTCATTGTGTTTCTATTCACTTACACTTCACCCTGTATAGTTATGCACATGTACATAACACAAAATACACAGAATAGTAACTAATGCATTCACCTGACAAGAGAGTACAACATAATTTTACTCAATAGTATGTGCTGTTGATGCAACATTTTTTAATATACTTTCCATATCATTTAGAGTAGTCTGCATCCATTTCTATGTGTGTGCTACGAATGTTGACGAAGTTACTCTAAGCAATATAACCAGTTTCACATAATAGTACCAGTTTCAAAGCAATACAAAGATCAAGGCAGTTCCAATGTAAATGCAATGCAGTAGGTTCTTGAATTCAACATTATGTATTCTGTGGCTGTGAGTAGTATTCATTCTGTTTCTATTGACTTACACTTCACCCCGTATAGTTATGCACATGTACATAACACAAAATACACAGAATAGTAACTAATGCATTCACCTGACAAGAGAGTACAACATAATTTTACTCAATAGTATGTGCTAAGTTGATGCAACCATTTTTAATATACTTTCCATATCATTTAGAGTAGTCTGCAACCATTTCTATGTGTGTGCTACTGATGTTGACGAAGTTACTCTAAGCAATATAACCAGTTTCACATAATAGTACTTCAGTGTTTCAAAGCAATACAAAGATCAAGGCAGTTCCAATGTAAATGCAATGCAGTAGGTTCTTGAATTCAACTTTATGTATTCCGTGGCTGTGAGTAGTACTCATATTATTTCTATTCACTTACACTTCACCCTGTATAGTTATGCACCTGTAAATAACACAAAATACACAGAATATTAAGTAATGCATTCAACCGAAATGTGAGTAGAATATAATTTCCCTCAAACGTCCTAGGTGCTAACTTGATGCAACCCTTTTTAATATAGTTTCCATATCATTTAGAGTAGTCTGCAACCATTTCTATGTGTGTGCTACTGATGTTGACGAAGTTATTCTAAACAGTATAACCAGTTTCACATAATAGTACCGGTGTTTCAAAGCAGTACAAAGATCAAGGCAGTTCCAATGGAAATGAAATGCAGAAGGTTCTTGAATTCAACTTTACTTTATGTATTCCGTGGCTGTGAGTAGTATTCATTGTGTTTCTATTCACTTACACTTCACCCTGTATAGTTATGCACATGTACATAACACAAAATACACAGAATAGTAACTAATGCATTCACCTGACAAGAGAGTACAATATAATTTTACTCAATAGTATGTGCTAAGTTGATGCAACCTTTTCTAATATACTTTCCGTATCATTTAGAGTAGATCCGCAACCATTTTTATGTGTGTGCTACTGATGTTGGTGAAGTTACTCGAAGCAATATAACCAGTTTCACATAATAGAACTACATTGTTTCAAAGCAACAGAAGGATAAAGGCAGTTCTAATGTAAATGCAATGTAGAAGGTTCTTGAATTCAACTTTACTTTATGTATTCAGTGGCTGTGAGTAGTATTCATTGTGTTTCTATTCACTTACACTTCACCCTGTATAGTTATGCACATGTACATAACACAAAATACACAGAATAGTAACTAATGCATTCACCTGACAAGAGAGTACAACATAATTTTACTCAATAGTATGTGCTAAGTTGATGCAACCATTTTTAATATACTTTCCATATCATTTAGAGTAGTCTGCAACCATTTCTAAGTGTGTGCTACTGATGTTGACGAAGTTACTCTAAGCAATATGACCAGTTTCACATAATAGTACTTCAGTGTTTGAAAGCAATACAAAGATCAAGGCAGTTCCAATGTAAATGCAATGCAGTAGGTTCTTGAATTCAACTTTAATGTATTCCGTGGCTGTGAGTAGTACTCATTGTGTTTCAATTCACTTCACTTCACCCTCTATAGTTATGCACCTGTAAATAACACAAAATACACAGAATAGTAAGTAATGCATTCAACCGAAATGTGAGTAGAATATAATTTCCCTCAAACGTCCTAGGTGCTAACTTGATGCAACCCTTTTTAATATAGTTTCCATATCATTTAGAGTAGTCTGCAACCATTTCTATGTGTGTGCTACGAATGTTGACGAAGTTACTCTAAGCAATATAACCAGTTTCACATAATAGTACCAGTTTCAAAGCAATACAAAGATCAAGGCAGTTCCAATGTAAATGCAATGCAGTAGGTTCTTGAATTCAACATTATGTATTCTGTGGCTGTGAGTAGTATTCATTCTGTTTCTATTCACTTACACTTCACCCTGTATAGTTATGCACATGTACATAACACAAAATACACAGAATAGTAACTAATGCATTCACCTGACAAGAGAGTACTATATAATTTTACTCAATAGTATGTGCTAAGTTGATGCAACCTTTTTTAATATACTTTCCATATCGTTTAGAGTAGTCTGCAACCATGTCTAAGTGTGTGCTACTGATGTTGACGAAGTTACTCTAAGCAATATAACCAGTTTCACATAATAGTACTTCAGTGTTTCAAAGCAATACAAAGATCAAGGCAGTTCCAATGTAAATGCAATGCAGTAGGTTCTTGAATTCAACATTATGTATTCTGTGGCTGTGAGTAGTATTCATTCTGTTTCTATTCACTTACACTTCACCCTGTATAGTTATGCACATGTATATAACACAAAATACACAGAATAGTAAGTAAATGCATTCAACCGAAATGAGAGTAGAATATAATTTCTCTCAAACGTCCTAGGTGCTAACTTGATGCAACCTTTTTAATATACTTTCCATATCATTTAGAGTAGTCTGCAACCATTTGTATGTGTGTGCTACTGATGTTGACGAAGTTACTCTAAGCAATATGACCAGTTTCACATAATAGTACTTCAGTGTTTGAAAGCAATACAAAGATCAAGGCAGTTCCAATGTAAAGGCAATGCAGTAGGTTCTTGAATTCAACTTTATGTATTCCGTGGCTGTGAGTAGTACTCATTGTGTTTCAATTCACTTCACTTCACCCTCTATAGTTATGCACCTGTAAATAATACAAAATACACAGAATAGTAAGTAATGCATTCAACCGAAATGAGAGTAGAATATAATTTCTCTCAAACGTCCTAGGTGCTAACTTGATGCAACCTTTTTAATATACTTTCCATATCATTTAGAGTAGTCTGCAACCATTTGTATGTGTGTGCTACTGATGTTGACGAAGTTACTCTAAGCAATATGACCAGTTTCACATAATAGTACTTCAGTGTTTGAAAGCAATACAAAGATCAAGGCAGTTCCAATGTAAATGCAATGCAGTAGGTTCTTGAATTCAACTTTATGTATTCCATGGCTGTGAGTAGTACTCATTGTGTTTCAATTCACTTCACTTCACCCTCTATAGTTATGCACCTGTAAATAACACAAAATACACAGAATAGTAAGTAATGCATTCAACCGAAATGTGAGTAGAATATAATTTCCCTCAAACGTCCTAGGTGCTAACTTGATGCAACCCTTTTTAATATAGTTTCCATATCATTTATAGTAGTCTGCAACCATTTCTATGTGTGTGCTACTGATGTTGACGAAGTTATTCTAAACAGTATAACCAGTTTCACATAATAGTACTACAGTGTTTCAAAGCAGTACAAAGATCAAGGCAGTTCCAATGGAAATGAAATGCAGTAGGTTCTTGAATTCAACTTTACTTTATGTATTCAGTGGCTGTGAGTAGTATTCATTGTGTTTCTATTCACTTACACTTCACCCTGTATAGTTATGCACATGTACATAACACAAAATACACAGAATAGTAACTAATGCATTCACCTGAGAAGAGAGTACAACATAATTTTACTCAATAGTATGTGCTGTTGATGCAACCTTTTTTAATATACTTTCCATATCATTTAGAGTAGTCTGCATCCATTTCTAAGTGTGTGCTACTGATGTTGACGAAGTTACTCTAAGCAATATAACCAGTTTCACATAATAGTACTTCAGTGTTTCAAAGCAATACAAAGATCAAGGCAGTTCCAATGTAAATGCAATGCAGTAGGTTCTTGAATTCAACATTATGTATTCTGTGGCTGTGAGTAGTATTCATTCTGTTTCTATTCACTTACACTTCACCCTGTATAGTTATGCACATGTATATAACACAAAATACACAGAATAGTAAGTAAATGCATTCAACCGAAATGAGAGTAGAATATAATTTCTCTCAAACGTCCTAGGTGCTAACTTGATGCAACCTTTTTTAATATAGTTTCCATATCATTTAGAGTAGTCTGCAACCATTTCTATGTGTGTGCTACTGATGTTGGTGAAGTTACTCGAAGCAATATAACCAGTTTCACATAATAGAACTACATTGTTTCAAAGCAACAGAAGGATAAATGCAGTTCTAATGTAAATGCAATGTAGTAGGTTCTTGAATTCAACTTTACTTTATGTATTCAGTGGCTGTGAGTAGTATTCATTGTGTTTCTATTCACTTACACTTCACCCTGTATAGTTATGCACATGTACATAACACAAAATACACAGAATAGTAACTAATGCATTCACCTGAGAAGAGAGTACAACATAATTTTACACAATAGTATGTGCTGTTGATGCAACCTTTTTTAATATACTTTCCATATCATTTAGAGTAGTCTGCATCCATTTCTATGTGTGTGCTACTGATGTTGACGAAGTTACTCTAAGCAATATAACCAGTTTCACATAATAGTACTTCAGTGTTTGAAAGCAATACAAAGATCAAGGCAGTTCCAATGTAAATGCAATGCAGTAGGTTCTTGAATTCAACTTTATGTATTCCGTGGCTGTGAGTAGTACTCATTGTGTTTCAATTCACTTCACTTCACCCTCTATAGTTATGCACCTGTAAATAACACAAAATACACAGAATAGTAAGTAATGCATTCAACCGAAATGTGAGTAGAATATAATTTCCCTCATACGTCCTAGGTGCTAACTTGATGCAACCTTTTTAATATACTTTCCATATCATTTAGAGTAGTCTGCAACCATTTGTATGTGTGTGCTACTGATGTTGACGAAGTTACTCTAAGCAATATGACCAGTTTCACATAATAGTACTTCAGTGTTTGAAAGCAATACAATGATCAAGGCAGTTCCAATGTAAATGCAATGCAGTAGGTTCTTGAATTCAACTTTATGTATTCCGTGGCTGTGAGTAGTACTCATTGTGTTTCAATTCACTTCACTTCACCCTCTATAGTTATGCACCTGTAAATAACACAAAATACACAGAATAGTAAGTAATGCATTCAACCGAAATGTGAGTAGAATATAATTTCCCTCATACGTCCTAGGTGCTAACTTGATGCAACCCTTTTTAATATAGTTTCCATATCATTTAGAGTAGTCTGCAACCATTTCTATGTGTGTGCTACTGATGTTGGTGAAGTTACTCGAAGCAATATAACCAGTTTCACATAATAGAACTACATTGTTTCAAAGCAACAGAAGGATAAAGGCAGTTCTAATGTAAATGCAATGTAGTAGGTTCTTGAATTCAACTTTATGTATTCCGTGGCTGTGAGTAGTACTCATATTATTTCTATTCACTTACATTTCACCCTGTATAGTTATGCACCTGTAAATAACACAAAATACACAGAATAATAAGTAATGCATTCAACCGAAATGTGAGTAGAATATAATTTCCCTCAAACGTCCTAGGTGCTAACTTGATGCAACCCTTTTTAATATAGTTTCCATATCATTTATAGTAGTCTGCAACCATTTCTATGTGTGTGCTACTGATGTTGACGAAGTTATTCTAAACAGTATAACCAGTTTCACATAATAGTACTACAGTGTTTCAAAGCAGTACAAAGATCAAGGCAGTTCCAATGGAAATGAAATGCAGTAGGTTCTTGAATTCAACTTTACTTTATGTATTCCGTGGCTGTGAGTAGTATTCATTGTGTTTCTATTCACTTACACTTCACCCTGTATAGTTATGCACATGTACATAACACAAAATACACAGAATAGTAACTAATGCATTCACCTGACAAGAGAGTACAATATAATTTTACTCAATAGTATGTGCTAAGTTGATGCAACCTTTTTTAATATACTTTCCATATCGTTTAGAGTAGTCTGCAACCATGTCTAAGTGTGTGCTACTGATGTTGACGAAGTTACTCTAAGCAATATATCCAGTTTCACATAATAGTACTTCAGTGTTTCAAAGCAATACAAAGATCAAGGCAGTTCCAATGTAAATGCAATGCAGTAGGTTCTTGAATTCAACATTATGTATTCTGTGGCTGTGAGTAGTATTCATTCTGTTTCTATTCACTTACACTTCACCCTGTATAGTTATGCACATGTATATAACACAAAATACACAGAATAGTAAGTAAATGCATTCAACCGAAATGAGAGTAGAATATAATTTCCCTCAAACGTCCTAGGTGCTAACTTGATGCAACCCTTTTTAATATAGTTTCCATATCATTTAGAGTAGTCTGCAACCATTTCTATGTGTGTTCTACTGATGTTGACGAAGTTATTCTAAACAGTATAACCAGTTTCACATAATAGAACTACATTGTTTCAAAGCAACAGAAGGATAAAGGCAGTTCTAATGTAAATGCAATGTAGTAGGTTCTTGAATTCAACTTCACTTTATGTATTCAGTGGCTGTGAGTAGTATTCATTCTGTTTCTATTCACTTACACTTCACCCTGTATAGTTATGCACATGTACATAACACAAAATACACAGAATAGTAACTAATGCATTCACCTGACAAGAGAATACAATATAATTTTACTCAGTATGTGCTAAGTTGATGCAACCTCTTTTAATATACTTTCCATATCGTTTAGAGTAGTCTGCAACCATTTGTATGTGTGTGCTACTGATGTTGACGAAGTTACTCTAAGCAATATGACCAGTTTCACATAATAGTACTTCAGTGTTTGAAAGCAATACAAAGATCAAGGCAGTTCCAATGTAAATGCAATGCAGTAGGTTCTTGAATTCAACTTTATGTATTCCGTGGCTGTGAGTAGTACTCATTGTGTTTCAATACACTTCACTTCACCCTCTATAGTTATGCACCTGTAAATAACACAAAATACACAGAATAGCAAGTAATGCATTCAACCGAAATGTGAGTAGAATATAATTTCCCTCATACGTCCTAGGTGCTAACTTGATGCAACCCTTTTTAATATAGTTTCCATATCATTTAGAGTAGTCTGCAACCATTTCTATGTGTGTGCTACTGATGTTGGTGAAGTTACTCGAAGCAATATAACCAGTTTCACATAATAGAACTACATTGTTTCAAAGCAACAGAAGGATAAATGCAGTTCTAATGTAAATGCAATGTAGTAGGTTCTTGAATTCAACTTTACTTTATGTATTCAGTGGCTGTGAGTAGTATTCATTGTGTTTCTATTCACTTACACTTCACCCTGTATAGTTATGCACATGTACATAACACAAAATACACAGAATAGTAACTAATGCATTCACCTGAGAAGAGAGTACAACATAATTTTACACAATAGTATGTGCTGTTGATGCAACCTTTTTTAATATACTTTCCATATCATTTAGAGTAGTCTGCATCCATTTCTATGTGTGTGCTACTGATGTTGACGAAGTTACTCTAAGCAATATAACCAGTTTCACATAATAGTACTTCAGTGTTTGAAAGCAATACAAAGATCAAGGCAGTTCCAATGTAAATGCAATGCAGTAGGTTCTTGAATTCAACTTTATGTATTCTGTGGCTGTGAGTAGTACTCATTGTGTTTCAATTCACTTCACTTCACCCTCTATAGTTATGCACCTGTAAATAACACAAAATACACAGAATAGTAAGTAATGCATTCAACCGAAATGTGAGTAGAATATAATTTCCCTCATACGTCCTAGGTGCTAACTTGATGCAACCCTTTTTAATATAGTTTCCATATCATTTAGAGTAGTCTGCAACCATTTCTATGTGTGTGCTACTGATGTTGGTGAAGTTACTCGAAGCAATATAACCAGTTTCACATAATAGAACTACATTGTTTCAAAGCAACAGAAGGATAAAGGCAGTTCTAATGTAAATGCAATGTAGTAGGTTCTTGAATTCAACTTTATGTATTCCGTGGCTGTGAGTAGTACTCATATTATTTCTATTCACTTACATTTCACCCTGTATAGTTATGCACCTGTAAATAACACAAAATACACAGAATAATAATTAATGCATTCAACCGAAATGTGAGTAGAATATAATTTCCCTCAAACGTCCTAGGTGCTAACTTGATGCAACCCTTTTTAATATAGTTTCCATATCATTTATAGTAGTCTGCAACCATTTCTATGTGTGTGCTACTGATGTTGACGAAGTTATTCTAAACAGTATAACCAGTTTCACATAATAGTACTACAGTGTTTCAAAGCAGTACAAAGATCAAGGCAGTTCCAATGGAAATGAAATGCAGTAGGTTCTTGAATTCAACTTTACTTTATGTATTCCGTGGCTGTGAGTAGTATTCATTGTGTTTCTATTCACTTACACTTCACCCTGTATAGTTATGCACATGTACATAACACAAAATACACAGAATAGTAACTAATGCATTCACCTGACAAGAGAGTACAATATAATTTTACTCAATAGTATGTGCTAAGTTGATGCAACCTTTTTTAATATACTTTCCATATCGTTTAGAGTAGTCTGCAACCATGTCTAAGTGTGTGCTACTGATGTTGACGAAGTTACTCTAAGCAATATATCCAGTTTCACATAATAGTACTTCAGTGTTTCAAAGCAATACAAAGATCAAGGCAGTTCCAATGTAAATGCAATGCAGTAGGTTCTTGAATTCAACATTATGTATTCTGTGGCTGTGAGTAGTATTCATTCTGTTTCTATTCACTTACACTTCACCCTGTATAGTTATGCACATGTATATAACACAAAATACACAGAATAGTAAGTAAATGCATTCAACCGAAATGAGAGTAGAATATAATTTCCCTCAAACGTCCTAGGTGCTAACTTGATGCAACCCTTTTTAATATACTTTCCATAACATTTAGAGTAGTCTGCAACCATTTGTATGTGTGTGCTACTGATGTTGACGAAGTTACTCTAAGCAATATGACCAGTTTCACATAATAGTACTTCAGTGTTTGAAAGCAATACAAAGATCAAGGCAGTTCCAATGTAAATGCAATGCAGTAGGTTCTTGAATTCAACTTTATGTATTCCGTGGCTGTGAGTAGTACTCATTGTGTTTCAATTCACTTCACTTCACCCTCTATAGTTATGCACCTGTAAATAACACAAAATACACAGAATAGCAAGTAATGCATTCAACCGAAATGTGAGTAGAATATAATTTCCCTCATACGTCCTAGGTGCTAACTTGATGCAACCCTTTTTAATATAGTTTCCATATCATTTAGAGTAGTCTGCAACCATTTCTATGTGTGTGCTACTGATGTTGGTGAAGTTACTCGAAGCAATATAACCAGTTTCACATAATAGAACTACATTGTTTCAAAGCAACAGAAGGATAAATGCAGTTCTAATGTAAATGCAATGTAGTAGGTTCTTGAATTCAACTTTACTTTATGTATTCAGTGGCTGTGAGTAGTATTCATTGTGTTTCTATTCACTTACACTTCACCCTGTATAGTTATGCACATGTACATAACACAAAATACACAGAATAGTAACTAATGCATTCACCTGAGAAGAGAGTACAACATAATTTTACACAATAGTATGTGCTGTTGATGCAACCTTTTTTAATATACTTTCCATATCATTTTGAGTAGTCTGCATCCATTTCTATGTGTGTGCTACTGATGTTGACGAAGTTACTCTAAGCAATATAACCAGTTTCACATAATAGTACTTCAGTGTTTGAAAGCAATACAAAGATCAAGGCAGTTCCAATGTAAATGCAATGCAGTAGGTTCTTGAATTCAACTTTATGTATTCCGTGGCTGTGAGTAGTACTCATTGTGTTTCAATTCACTTCACTTCACCCTCTATAGTTATGCACCTGTAAATAACACAAAATACACAGAATAGTAAGTAATGCATTCAACCGAAATGTGAGTAGAATATAATTTCCCTCATACGTCCTAGGTGCTAACTTGATGCAACCTTTTTAATATACTTTCCATATCATTTAGAGTAGTCTGCAACCATTTGTATGTGTGTGCTACTGATGTTGACGAAGTTACTCTAAGCAATATAACCAGTTTCACATAATAGTACTTCAGTGTTTCAAAGCAATACAAAGATCAAGGCAGTTCCAATGTAAATGCAATGCAGTAGGTTCTTGAATTCAACATTATGTATTCTGTGGCTGTGAGTAGTATTCATTCTGTTTCTATTCACTTACACTTCACCCTGTATAGTTATGCACATGTATATAACACAAAATACACAGAATAGTAAGTAAATGCATTCAACCGAAATGAGAGTAGAATATAATTTCTCTCAAACGTCCTAGGTGCTAACTTGATGCAACCTTTTTAATATACTTTCCATATCATTTAGAGTAGTCTGCAACCATTTGTATGTGTGTGCTACTGATGTTGACGAAGTTACTCTAAGCAATATGACCAGTTTCACATAATAGTACTTCAGTGTTTGAAAGCAATACAAAGATCAAGGCAGTTCCAATGTAAATGCAATGCAGTAGGTTCTTGAATTCAACTTTATGTATTCCGTGGCTGTGAGTAGTACTCATTGTGTTTCAATTCACTTCACTTCACCCTCTATAGTTATGCACCTGTAAATAATACAAAATACACAGAATAGTAAGTAATGCATTCAACCGAAATGAGAGTAGAATATAATTTCTCTCAAACGTCCTAGGTGCTAACTTGATGCAACCTTTTTAATATACTTTCCATATCATTTAGAGTAGTCTGCAACCATTTGTATGTGTGTGCTACTGATGTTGACGAAGTTACTCTAAGCAATATGACCAGTTTCACATAATAGTACTTCAGTGTTTGAAAGCAATACAAAGATCAAGGCAGTTCCAATGTAAATGCAATGCAGTAGGTTCTTGAATTCAACTTTATGTATTCCATGGCTGTGAGTAGTACTCATTGTGTTTCAATTCACTTCACTTCACCCTCTATAGTTATGCACCTGTAAATAACACAAAATACACAGAATAGTAAGTAATGCATTCAACCGAAATGTGAGTAGAATATAATTTCCCTCAAACGTCCTAGGTGCTAACTTGATGCAACCCTTTTTAATATAGTTTCCATATCATTTATAGTAGTCTGCAACCATTTCTATGTGTGTGCTACTGATGTTGACGAAGTTATTCTAAACAGTATAACCAGTTTCACATAATAGTACTACAGTGTTTCAAAGCAGTACAAAGATCAAGGCAGTTCCAATGGAAATGAAATGCAGTAGGTTCTTGAATTCAACTTTACTTTATGTATTCAGTGGCTGTGAGTAGTATTCATTGTGTTTCTATTCACTTACACTTCACCCTGTATAGTTATGCACATGTACATAACACAAAATACACAGAATAGTAACTAATGCATTCACCTGAGAAGAGAGTACAACATAATTTTACTCAATAGTATGTGCTGTTGATGCAACCTTTTTTAATATACTTTCCATATCATTTAGAGTAGTCTGCATCCATTTCTAAGTGTGTGCTACTGATGTTGACGAAGTTACTCTAAGCAATATAACCAGTTTCACATAATAGTACTTCAGTGTTTCAAAGCAATACAAAGATCAAGGCAGTTCCAATGTAAATGCAATGCAGTAGGTTCTTGAATTCAACATTATGTATTCTGTGGCTGTGAGTAGTATTCATTCTGTTTCTATTCACTTACACTTCACCCTGTATAGTTATGCACATGTATATAACACAAAATACACAGAATAGTAAGTAAATGCATTCAACCGAAATGAGAGTAGAATATAATTTCTCTCAAACGTCCTAGGTGCTAACTTGATGCAACCTTTTTAATATACTTTCCATATCATTTAGAGTAGTCTGCAACCATTTGTATGTGTGTGCTACTGATGTTGACGAAGTTACTCTAAGCAATATGACCAGTTTCACATAATAGTACTTCAGTGTTTGAAAGCAATACAAAGATCAAGGCAGTTCCAATGTAAATGCAATGCAGTAGGTTCTTGAATTCAACTTTATGTATTCCGTGGCTGTGAGTAGTACTCATTGTGTTTCAATTCACTTCACTTCACCCTCTATAGTTATGCACCTGTAAATAACACAAAATACACAGAATAGTAAGTAATGCATTCAACCGAAATGTGAGTAGAATATAATTTCCCTCATACGTCCTAGGTGCTAACTTGATGCAACCCTTTTTAATATAGTTTCCATATCATTTAGAGTAGTCTGCAACCATTTCTATGTGTGTGCTACTGATGTTGGTGAAGTTACTCGAAGCAATATAACCAGTTTCACATAATAGAACTACATTGTTTCAAAGCAACAGAAGGATAATTGCAGTTCTAATGTAAATGCAATGTAGTAGGTTCTTGAATTCAACTTTACTTTATGTATTCAGTGGCTGTGAGTAGTATTCATTGTGTTTCTATTCACTTACACTTCACCCTGTATAGTTATGCACATGTACATAACACAAAATACACAGAATAGTAACTAATGCATTCACCTGAGAAGAGAGTACAACATAATTTTACACAATAGTATGTGCTGTTGATGCAACCTTTTTTAATATACTTTCCATATCATTTAGAGTAGTCTGCATCCATTTCTATGTGTGTGCTACTGATGTTGACGAAGTTACTCTAAGCAATATAACCAGTTTCACATAATAGTACTTCAGTGTTTGAAAGCAATACAAAGATCAAGGCAGTTCCAATGTAAATGCAATGCAGTAGGTTCTTGAATTCAACTTTATGTATTCCGTGGCTGTGAGTAGTACTCATTGTGTTTCAATTCACTTCACTTCACCCTCTATAGTTATGCACCTGTAAATAACACAAAATACACAGAATAGTAAGTAATGCATTCAACCGAAATGTGAGTAGAATATAATTTCCCTCATACGTCCTAGGTGCTAACTTGATGCAACCTTTTTAATATACTTTCCATATCATTTAGAGTAGTCTGCAACCATTTGTATGTGTGTGCTACTGATGTTGACGAAGTTACTCTAAGCAATATGACCAGTTTCACATAATAGTACTTCAGTGTTTGAAAGCAATACAATGATCAAGGCAGTTCCAATGTAAATGCAATGCAGTAGGTTCTTGAATTCAACTTTATGTATTCCGTGGCTGTGAGTAGTACTCATTGTGTTTCAATTCACTTCACTTCACCCTCTATAGTTATGCACCTGTAAATAACACAAAATACACAGAATAGTAAGTAATGCATTCAACCGAAATGTGAGTAGAATATAATTTCCCTCATACGTCCTAGGTGCTAACTTGATGCAACCCTTTTTAATATAGTTTCCATATCATTTAGAGTAGTCTGCAACCATTTCTATGTGTGTGCTACTGATGTTGGTGAAGTTACTCGAAGCAATATAACCAGTTTCACATAATAGAACTACATTGTTTCAAAGCAACAGAAGGATAAAGGCAGTTCTAATGTAAATGCAATGTAGTAGGTTCTTGAATTCAACTTTATGTATTCCGTGGCTGTGAGTAGTACTCATATTATTTCTATTCACTTACATTTCACCCTGTATAGTTATGCACCTGTAAATAACACAAAATACACAGAATAATAAGTAATGCATTCAACCGAAATGTGAGTAGAATATAATTTCCCTCAAACGTCCTAGGTGCTAACTTGATGCAACCCTTTTTAATATAGTTTCCATATCATTTATAGTAGTCTGCAACCATTTCTATGTGTGTGCTACTGATGTTGACGAAGTTATTCTAAACAGTATAACCAGTTTCACATAATAGTACTACAGTGTTTCAAAGCAGTACAAAGATCAAGGCAGTTCCAATGGAAATGAAATGCAGTAGGTTCTTGAATTCAACTTTACTTTATGTATTCCGTGGCTGTGAGTAGTATTCATTGTGTTTCTATTCACTTACACTTCACCCTGTATAGTTATGCACATGTACATAACACAAAATACACAGAATAGTAACTAATGCATTCACCTGACAAGAGAGTACAATATAATTTTACTCAATAGTATGTGCTAAGTTGATGCAACCTTTTTTAATATACTTTCCATATCGTTTAGAGTAGTCTGCAACCATGTCTAAGTGTGTGCTACTGATGTTGACGAAGTTACTCTAAGCAATATATCCAGTTTCACATAATAGTACTTCAGTGTTTCAAAGCAATACAAAGATCAAGGCAGTTCCAATGTAAATGCAATGCAGTAGGTTCTTGAATTCAACATTATGTATTCTGTGGCTGTGAGTAGTATTCATTCTGTTTCTATTCACTTACACTTCACCCTGTATAGTTATGCACATGTATATAACACAAAATACACAGAATAGTAAGTAAATGCATTCAACCGAAATGAGAGTAGAATATAATTTCCCTCAAACGTCCTAGGTGCTAACTTGATGCAACCCTTTTTAATATAGTTTCCATATCATTTAGAGTAGTCTGCAACCATTTCTATGTGTGTTCTACTGATGTTGACGAAGTTATTCTAAACAGTATAACCAGTTTCACATAATAGAACTACATTGTTTCAAAGCAACAGAAGGATAAAGGCAGTTCTAATGTAAATGCAATGTAGTAGGTTCTTGAATTCAACTTCACTTTATGTATTCAGTGGCTGTGAGTAGTATTCATTCTGTTTCTATTCACTTACACTTCACCCTGTATAGTTATGCACATGTACATAACACAAAATACACAGAATAGTAACTAATGCATTCACCTGACAAGAGAATACAATATAATTTTACTCAGTATGTGCTAAGTTGATGCAACCTCTTTTAATATACTTTCCATATCGTTTAGAGTAGTCTGCAACCATGTCTAAGTGTGTGCTACTGATGTTGACGAAGTTACTCTAAGCAATATAACCAGTTTCACATAATAGTACTTCAGTGTTTCAAAGCAATACAAAGATCAAGGCAGTTCCAATGTAAATGCAATGCAGTAGGTTCTTGAATTCAACATTATGTATTCTGTGGCTGTGAGTAGTATTCATTCTGTTTCTATTCACTTACACTTCACCCTGTATAGTTATGCACATGTATATAACACAAAATACACAGAATAGTAAGTAAATGCATTCAACCGAAATGAGAGTAGAATATAATTTCTCTCAAACGTCCTAGGTGCTAACTTGATGCAACCTTTTTAATATACTTTCCATATCATTTAGAGTAGTCTGCAACCATTTGTATGTGTGTGCTACTGATGTTGACGAAGTTACTCTAAGCAATATGACCAGTTTCACATAATAGTACTTCAGTGTTTGAAAGCAATACAAAGATCAAGGCAGTTCCAATGTAAATGCAATGCAGTAGGTTCTTGAATTCAACTTTATGTATTCCGTGGCTGTGAGTAGTACTCATTGTGTTTCAATTCACTTCACTTCACCCTCTATAGTTATGCACCTGTAAATAACACAAAATACACAGAATAGCAAGTAATGCATTCAACCGAAATGTGAGTAGAATATAATTTCCCTCATACGTCCTAGGTGCTAACTTGATGCAACCCTTTTTAATATAGTTTCCATATCATTTAGAGTAGTCTGCAACCATTTCTATGTGTGTGCTACTGATGTTGGTGAAGTTACTCGAAGCAATATAACCAGTTTCACATAATAGAACTACATTGTTTCAAAGCAACAGAAGGATAAATGCAGTTCTAATGTAAATGCAATGTAGTAGGTTCTTGAATTCAACTTTACTTTATGTATTCAGTGGCTGTGAGTAGTATTCATTGTGTTTCTATTCACTTACACTTCACCCTGTATAGTTATGCACATGTACATAACACAAAATACACAGAATAGTAACTAATGCATTCACCTGAGAAGAGAGTACAACATAATTTTACACAATAGTATGTGCTGTTGATGCAACCTTTTTTAATATACTTTCCATATCATTTAGAGTAGTCTGCATCCATTTCTATGTGTGTGCTACTGATGTTGACGAAGTTACTCTAAGCAATATAACCAGTTTCACATAATAGTACTTCAGTGTTTGAAAGCAATACAAAGATCAAGGCAGTTCCAATGTAAATGCAATGCAGTAGGTTCTTGAATTCAACTTTATGTATTCTGTGGCTGTGAGTAGTACTCATTGTGTTTCAATTCACTTCACTTCACCCTCTATAGTTATGCACCTGTAAATAACACAAAATACACAGAATAGTAAGTAATGCATTCAACCGAAATGTGAGTAGAATATAATTTCCCTCATACGTCCTAGGTGCTAACTTGATGCAACCCTTTTTAATATAGTTTCCATATCATTTAGAGTAGTCTGCAACCATTTCTATGTGTGTGCTACTGATGTTGGTGAAGTTACTCGAAGCAATATAACCAGTTTCACATAATAGAACTACATTGTTTCAAAGCAACAGAAGGATAAAGGCAGTTCTAATGTAAATGCAATGTAGTAGGTTCTTGAATTCAACTTTATGTATTCCGTGGCTGTGAGTAGTACTCATATTATTTCTATTCACTTACATTTCACCCTGTATAGTTATGCACCTGTAAATAACGCAAAATACACAGAATAATAATTAATGCATTCAACCGAAATGTGAGTAGAATATAATTTCCCTCAAACGTCCTAGGTGCTAACTTGATGCAACCCTTTTTAATATAGTTTCCATATCATTTATAGTAGTCTGCAACCATTTCTATGTGTGTGCTACTGATGTTGACGAAGTTATTCTAAACAGTATAACCAGTTTCACATAATAGTACTACAGTGTTTCAAAGCAGTACAAAGATCAAGGCAGTTCCAATGGAAATGAAATGCAGTAGGTTCTTGAATTCAACTTTACTTTATGTATTCCGTGGCTGTGAGTAGTATTCATTGTGTTTCTATTCACTTACACTTCACCCTGTATAGTTATGCACATGTACATAACACAAAATACACAGAATAGTAACTAATGCATTCACCTGACAAGAGAGTACAATATAATTTTACTCAATAGTATGTGCTAAGTTGATGCAACCTTTTTTAATATACTTTCCATATCGTTTAGAGTAGTCTGCAACCATGTCTAAGTGTGTGCTACTGATGTTGACGAAGTTACTCTAAGCAATATATCCAGTTTCACATAATAGTACTTCAGTGTTTCAAAGCAATACAAAGATCAAGGCAGTTCCAATGTAAATGCAATGCAGTAGGTTCTTGAATTCAACATTATGTATTCTGTGGCTGTGAGTAGTATTCATTCTGTTTCTATTCACTTACACTTCACCCTGTATAGTTATGCACATGTATATAACACAAAATACACAGAATAGTAAGTAAATGCATTCAACCGAAATGAGAGTAGAATATAATTTCCCTCAAACGTCCTAGGTGCTAACTTGATGCAACCCTTTTTAATATACTTTCCATATCATTTAGAGTAGTCTGCAACCATTTGTATGTGTGTGCTACTGATGTTGACGAAGTTACTCTAAGCAATATGACCAGTTTCACATAATAGTACTTCAGTGTTTGAAAGCAATACAAAGATCAAGGCAGTTCCAATGTAAATGCAATGCAGTAGGTTCTTGAATTCAACTTTATGTATTCCGTGGCTGTGAGTAGTACTCATTGTGTTTCAATTCACTTCACTTCACCCTCTATAGTTATGCACCTGTAAATAACACAAAATACACAGAATAGCAAGTAATGCATTCAACCGAAATGTGAGTAGAATATAATTTCCCTCATACGTCCTAGGTGCTAACTTGATGCAACCCTTTTTAATATAGTTTCCATATCATTTAGAGTAGTCTGCAACCATTTCTATGTGTGTGCTACTGATGTTGGTGAAGTTACTCGAAGCAATATAACCAGTTTCACATAATAGAACTACATTGTTTCAAAGCAACAGAAGGATAAATGCAGTTCTAATGTAAATGCAATGTAGTAGGTTCTTGAATTCAACTTTACTTTATGTATTCAGTGGCTGTGAGTAGTATTCATTGTGTTTCTATTCACTTACACTTCACCCTGTATAGTTATGCACATGTACATAACACAAAATACACAGAATAGTAACTAATGCATTCACCTGAGAAGAGAGTACAACATAATTTTACACAATAGTATGTGCTGTTGATGCAACCTTTTTTAATATACTTTCCATATCATTTAGAGTAGTCTGCATCCATTTCTAT
This sequence comes from Hemitrygon akajei, assembly GCF_048418815.1. NCBI lineage: Eukaryota > Metazoa > Chordata > Chondrichthyes > Myliobatiformes > Dasyatidae > Hemitrygon > Hemitrygon akajei. The sequence continues at coordinate 6,517,661 of NC_133145.1, read as the reverse complement.
GTGTGTGCTACTGATGTTGACGAAGTTACTCTAAGCAATATAACCAGTTTCACATAATAGTACTTCAGTGTTTGAAAGCAATACAAAGATCAAGGCAGTTCCAATGTAAATGCAATGCAGTAGGTTCTTGAATTCAACTTTATGTATTCCGTGGCTGTGAGTAGTACTCATTGTGTTTCAATTCACTTCACTTCACCCTCTATAGTTATGCACCTGTAAATAACACAAAATACACAGAATAGTAAGTAATGCATTCAACCGAAATGTGAGTAGAATATAATTTCCCTCATACGTCCTAGGTGCTAACTTGATGCAACCTTTTTAATATACTTTCCATATCATTTAGAGTAGTCTGCAACCATTTGTATGTGTGTGCTACTGATGTTGACGAAGTTACTCTAAGCAATATGACCAGTTTCACATAATAGTACTTCAGTGTTTGAAAGCAATACAATGATCAAGGCAGTTCCAATGTAAATGCAATGCAGTAGGTTCTTGAATTCAACTTTATGTATTCCGTGGCTGTGAGTAGTACTCATTGTGTTTCAATTCACTTCACTTCACCCTCTATAGTTATGCACCTGTAAATAACACAAAATACACAGAATAGTAAGTAATGCATTCAACCGAAATGTGAGTAGAATATAATTACCCTCATACGTCCTAGGTGCTAACTTGATGCAACCCTTTTTAATATAGTTTCCATATCATTTAGAGTAGTCTGCAAGCATTTCTATGTGTGTGCTACTGATGTTGGTGAAGTTACTCGAAGCAATATAACCAGTTTCACATAATAGAACTACATTGTTTCAAAGCAACAGAAGGATAAAGGCAGTTCTAATGTAAATGCAATGTAGTAGGTTCTTGAATTCAACTTTATGTATTCCGTGGCTGTGAGTAGTACTCATATTATTTCTATTCACTTACATTTCACCCTGTATAGTTATGCACCTGTAAATAACACAAAATACACAGAATAATAAGTAATGCATTCAACCGAAATGTGAGTAGAATATAATTTCCCTCAAACGTCCTAGGTGCTAACTTGATGCAACCCTTTTTAATATAGTTTCCATATCATTTATAGTAGTCTGCAACCATTTCTATGTGTGTGCTACTGATGTTGACGAAGTTATTCTAAACAGTATAACCAGTTTCACATAATAGTACTACAGTGTTTCAAAGCAGTACAAAGATCAAGGCAGTTCCAATGGAAATGAAATGCAGTAGGTTCTTGAATTCAACTTTACTTTATGTATTCCGTGGCTGTGAGTAGTATTCATTGTGTTTCTATTCACTTACACTTCACCCTGTATAGTTATGCACATGTACATAACACAAAATACACAGAATAGTAACTAATGCATTCACCTGACAAGAGAGTACAATATAATTTTACTCAATAGTATGTGCTAAGTTGATGCAACCTTTTTTAATATACTTTCCATATCGTTTAGAGTAGTCTGCAACCATGTCTAAGTGTGTGCTACTGATGTTGACGAAGTTACTCTAAGCAATATATCCAGTTTCACATAATAGTACTTCAGTGTTTCAAAGCAATAGAAAGATCAAGGCAGTTCCAATGTAAATGCAATGCAGTAGGTTCTTGAATTCAACATTATGTATTCTGTGGCTGTGAGTAGTATTCATTCTGTTTCTATTCACTTACACCTCACCCTGTATAGTTATGCACATGTATATAACACAAAATACACAGAATAGTAAGTAAATGCATTCAACCGAAATGAGAGTAGAATATAATTTCCCTCAAACGTCCTAGGTGCTAACTTGATGCAACCCTTTTTAATATAGTTTCCATATCATTTAGAGTAGTCTGCAACCATTTCTATGTGTGTTCTACTGATGTTGACGAAGTTATTCTAAACAGTATAACCAGTTTCACATAATAGAACTACATTGTTTCAAAGCAACAGAAGGATAAAGGCAGTTCTAATGTAAATGCAATGTAGTAGGTTCTTGAATTCAACTTCACTTTATGTATTCAGTGGCTGTGAGTAGTATTCATTCTGTTTCTATTCACTTACACTTCACCCTGTATAGTTATGCACATGTACATAACACAAAATACACAGAATAGTAACTAATGCATTCACCTGACAAGAGAATACAATATAATTTTACTCAGTATGTGCTAAGTTGATGCAACCTCTTTTAATATACTTTCCATATCGTTTAGAGTAGTCTGCAACCATGTCTAAGTGTGTGCTACTGATGTTGACGAAGTTACTCTAAGCAATATAACCAGTTTCACATAATAGTACTTCAGTGTTTCAAAGCAATACAAAGATCAAGGCAGTTCCAATGTAAATGCAATGCAGTAGGTTCTTGAATTCAACATTATGTATTCTGTGGCTGTGAGTAGTATTCATTCTGTTTCTATTCACTTACACTTCACCCTGTATAGTTATGCACATGTATATAACACAAAATACACAGAATAGTAAGTAAATGCATTCAACCGAAATGAGAGTAGAATATAATTTCTCTCAAACGTCCTAGGTGCTAACTTGATGCAACCTTTTTAATATACTTTCCATATCATTTAGAGTAGTCTGCAACCATTTGTATGTGTGTGCTACTGATGTTGACGAAGTTACTCTAAGCAATATGACCAGTTTCACATAATAGTACTTCAGTGTTTGAAAGCAATACAAAGATCAAGGCAGTTCCAATGTAAATGCAATGCAGTAGGTTCTTGAATTCAACTTTATGTATTCCGTGGCTGTGAGTAGTACTCATTGTGTTTCAATTCACTTCACTTCACCCTCTATAGTTATGCACCTGTAAATAACACAAAATACACAGAATAGCAAGTAATGCATTCAACCGAAATGTGAGTAGAATATAATTTCCCTCATACGTCCTAGGTGCTAACTTGATGCAACCCTTTTTAATATAGTTTCCATATCATTTAGAGTAGTCTGCAACCATTTCTATGTGTGTGCTACTGATGTTGGTGAAGTTACTCGAAGCAATATAACCAGTTTCACATAATAGAACTACATTGTTTCAAAGCAACAGAAGGATAAATGCAGTTCTAATGTAAATGCAATGTAGTAGGTTCTTGAATTCAACTTTACTTTATGTATTCAGTGGCTGTGAGTAGGATTCATTGTGTTTCTATTCACTTACACTTCACCCTGTATAGTTATGCACATGTACATAACACAAAATACACAGAATAGTAACTAATGCATTCACCTGAGAAGAGAGTACAACATAATTTTACACAATAGTATGTGCTGTTGATGCAACCTTTTTTAATATACTTTCCATATCATTTAGAGTAGTCTGCATCCATTTCTATGTGTGTGCTACTGATGTTGACGAAGTTACTCTAAGCAATATAACCAGTTTCACATAATAGTACTTCAGTGTTTGAAAGCAATACAAAGATCAAGGCAGTTCCAATGTAAATGCAATGCAGTAGGTTCTTGAATTCAACTTTATGTATTCCGTGGCTGTGAGTAGTACTCATTGTGTTTCAATTCACTTCACTTCACCCTCTATAGTTATGCACCTGTAAATAACACAAAATACACAGAATAGTAAGTAATGCATTCAACCGAAATGTGAGTAGAATATAATTTCCCTCATACGTCCTAGGTGCTAACTTGATGCAACCTTTTTAATATACTTTCCATATCATTTAGAGTAGTCTGCAACCATTTGTATGTGTGTGCTACTGATGTTGACGAAGTTACTCTAAGCAATATGACCAGTTTCACATAATAGTACTTCAGTGTTTGAAAGCAATACAATGATCAAGGCAGTTCCAATGTAAATGCAATGCAGTAGGTTCTTGAATTCAACTTTATGTATTCCGTGGCTGTGAGTAGTACTCATTGTGTTTCAATTCACTTCACTTCACCCTCTATAGTTATGCACCTGTAAATAACACAAAATACACAGAATAGTAAGTAATGCATTCAACCGAAATGTGAGTAGAATATAATTTCCCTCATACGTCCTAGGTGCTAACTTGATGCAACCCTTTTTAATATAGTTTCCATATCATTTAGAGTAGTCTGCAACCATTTCTATGTGTGTGCTACTGATGTTGGTGAAGTTACTCGAAGCAATATAACCAGTTTCACATAATAGAACTACATTGTTTCAAAGCAACAGAAGGATAAAGGCAGTTCTAATGTAAATGCAATGTAGTAGGTTCTTGAATTCAACTTTATGTATTCCGTGGCTGTGAGTAGTACTCATATTATTTCTATTCACTTACATTTCACCCTGTATAGTTATGCACCTGTAAATAACACAAAATACACAGAATAATAAGTAATGCATTCAACCGAAATGTGAGTAGAATATAATTTCCCTCAAACGTCCTAGGTGCTAACTTGATGCAACCCTTTTTAATATAGTTTCCATATCATTTATTGTAGTCTGCAACCATTTCTATGTGTGTGCTACTGATGTTGACGAAGTTATTCTAAACAGTATAACCAGTTTCACATAATAGTACTACAGTGTTTCAAAGCAGTACAAAGATCAAGGCAGTTCCAATGGAAATGAAATGCAGTAGGTTCTTGAATTCAACTTTACTTTATGTATTCCGTGGCTGTGAGTAGTATTCATTGTGTTTCTATTCACTTACACTTCACCCTGTATAGTTATGCACATGTACATAACACAAAATACACAGAATAGTAACTAATGCATTCACCTGACAAGAGAGTACAATATAATTTTACTCAATAGTATGTGCTAAGTTGATGCAACCTTTTTTAATATACTTTCCATATCGTTTTGAGTAGTCTGCAACCATGTCTAAGTGTGTGCTACTGATGTTGACGAAGTTACTCTAAGCAATATATCCAGTTTCACATAATAGTACTTCAGTGTTTCAAAGCAATACAAAGATCAAGGCAGTTCCAATGTAAATGCAATGCAGTAGGTTCTTGAATTCAACATTATGTATTCTGTGGCTGTGAGTAGTATTCATTCTGTTTCTATTCACTTACACTTCACCCTGTATAGTTATGCACATGTATATAACACAAAATACACAGAATAGTAAGTAAATGCATTCAACCGAAATGAGAGTAGAATATAATTTCCCTCAAACGTCCTAGGTGCTAACTTGATGCAACCCTTTTTAATATAGTTTCCATATCATTTAGAGTAGTCTGCAACCATTTCTATGTGTGTTCTACTGATGTTGACGAAGTTATTCTAAACAGTATAACCAGTTTCACATAATAGAACTACATTGTTTCAAAGCAACAGAAGGATAAAGGCAGTTCTAATGTAAATGCAATGTAGTAGGTTCTTGAATTCAACTTCACTTTATGTATTCAGTGGCTGTGAGTAGTATTCATTCTGTTTCTATTCACTTACACTTCACCCTGTATAGTTATGCACATGTACATAACACAAAATACACAGAATAGTAACTAATGCATTCACCTGACAAGAGAATACAATATAATTTTACTCAGTATGTGCTAAGTTGATGCAACCTCTTTTAATATACTTTCCATATCGTTTAGAGTAGTCTGCAACCATGTCTAAGTGTGTGCTACTGATGTTGACGAAGTTACTCTAAGCAATATAACCAGTTTCACATAATAGTACTTCAGTGTTTCAAAGCAATACAAAGATCAAGGCAGTTCCAATGTAAATGCAATGCAGTAGGTTCTTGAATTCAACATTATGTATTCTGTGGCTGTGAGTAGTATTCATTCTGTTTCTATTCACTTACATTTCACCCTGTATAGTTATGCACATGTATATAACACAAAATACACAGAATAGTAAGTAAATGCATTCAACCGAAATGAGAGTAGAATATAATTTCTCTAAAACGTCCTAGGTGCTAACTTGATGCAACCTTTTTAATATACTTTCCATATCATTTAGAGTAGTCTGCAACCATTTGTATGTGTGTGCTACTGATGTTGACGAAGTTACTCTAAGCAATATGACCAGTTTCACATAATAGTACTTCAGTGTTTGAAAGCAATACAAAGATCAAGGCAGTTCCAATGTAAATGCAATGCAGTAGGTTCTTGAATTCAACTTTATGTATTCCGTGGCTGTGAGTAGTACTCATTGTGTTTCAATTCACTTCACTTCACCCTCTATAGTTATGCACCTGTAAATAACACAAAATACACAGAATAGTAAGTAATGCATTCAACCGAAATGTGAGTAGAATATAATTTCCCTCATACGTCCTAGGTGCTAACTTGATGCAACCTTTTTAATATACTTTCCATATCATTTAGAGTAGTCTGCAACCATTTGTATGTGTGTGCTACTGATGTTGACGAAGTTACTCTAAGCAATATGACCAGTTTCACATAATAGTACTTCAGTGTTTGAAAGCAATACAATGATCAAGGCAGTTCCAATGTAAATGCAATGCAGTAGGTTCTTGAATTCAACTTTATGTATTCCGTGGCTGTGAGTAGTACTCATTGTGTTTCAATTCACTTCACTTCACCCTCTATAGTTATGCACCTGTAAATAACACAAAATACACAGAATAGTAAGTAATGCATTCAACCGAAATGTGAGTAGAATATAATTTCCCTCATACGTCCTAGGTGCTAACTTGATGCAACCCTTTTTAATATAGTTTCCATATCATTTAGAGTAGTCTGCAACCATTTCTATGTGTGTGCTACTGATGTTGACGAAGTTATTCTAAACAGTATAACCAGTTTCACATAATAGTACTACAGTGTTTCAAAGCAGTACAAAGATCAAGGCAGTTCCAATGGAAATGAAATGCAGTAGGTTCTTGAATTCAACTTTACTTTATGTATTCCGTGGCTGTGAGTAGTATTCATTGTGTTTCTATTCACTTACACTTCACCCTGTATAGTTATGCACATGTACATAACACAAAATACACAGAATAGTAACTAATGCATTCACCTGACAAGAGAGTACAATATAATTTTACTCAATAGTATGTGCTAAGTTGATGCAACCTTTTTTAATATACTTTCCATATCGTTTTGAGTAGTCTGCAACCATGTCTAAGTGTGTGCTACTGATGTTGACGAAGTTACTCTAAGCAATATATCCAGTTTCACATAATAGTACTTCAGTGTTTCAAAGCAATACAAAGATCAAGGCAGTTCCAATGTAAATGCAATGCAGTAGGTTCTTGAATTCAACATTATGTATTCTGTGGCTGTGAGTAGTATTCATTCTGTTTCTATTCACTTACACTTCACCCTGTATAGTTATGCACATGTATATAACACAAAATACACAGAATAGTAAGTAAATGCATTCAACCGAAATGAGAGTAGAATATAATTTCCCTCAAACGTCCTAGGTGCTAACTTGATGCAACCCTTTTTAATATAGTTTCCATATCATTTAGAGTAGTCTGCAACCATTTCTATGTGTGTTCTACTGATGTTGACGAAGTTATTCTAAACAGTATAACCAGTTTCACATAATAGAACTACATTGTTTCAAAGCAACAGAAGGATAAAGGCAGTTCTAATGTAAATGCAATGTAGTAGGTTCTTGAATTCAACTTCACTTTATGTATTCAGTGGCTGTGAGTAGTATTCATTCTGTTTCTATTCACTTACACTTCACCCTGTATAGTTATGCACATGTACATAACACAAAATACACAGAATAGTAACTAATGCATTCACCTGACAAGAGAATACAATATAATTTTACTCAGTATGTGCTAAGTTGATGCAACCTCTTTTAATATACTTTCCATATCGTTTAGAGTAGTCTGCAACCATGTCTAAGTGTGTGCTACTGATGTTGACGAAGTTACTCTAAGCAATATAACCAGTTTCACATAATAGTACTTCAGTGTTTCAAAGCAATACAAAGATCAAGGCAGTTCCAATGTAAATGCAATGCAGTAGGTTCTTGAATTCAACATTATGTATTCTGTGGCTGTGAGTAGTATTCATTCTGTTTCTATTCACTTACATTTCACCCTGTATAGTTATGCACATGTATATAACACAAAATACACAGAATAGTAAGTAAATGCATTCAACCGAAATGAGAGTAGAATATAATTTCTCTCAAACGTCCTAGGTGCTAACTTGATGCGACCTTTTTAATATACTTTCCATATCATTTAGAGTAGTCTGCAACCATTTGTATGTGTGTGCTACTGATGTTGACGAAGTTACTCTAAGCAATATGACCAGTTTCACATAATAGTACTTCAGTGTTTGAAAGCAATACAAAGATCAAGGCAGTTCCAATGTAAATGCAATGCAGTAGGTTCTTGAATTCAACTTTATGTATTCCGTGGCTGTGAGTAGTACTCATTGTGTTTCAATTCACTTCACTTCACCCTCTATAGTTATGCACCTGTAAATAACACAAAATACACAGAATAGTAAGTAATGCATTCAACCGAAATGTGAGTAGAATATAATTTCCCTCATACGTCCTAGGTGCTAACTTGATGCAACCCTTTTTAATATAGTTTCCATATCATTTAGAGTAGTCTGCAACCATTTCTATGTGTGTGCTACTGATGTTGACGAAGTTATTCTAAACAGTATAACCAGTTTCACATAATAGTACTACAGTGTTTCAAAGCAGTACAAAGATCAAGGCAGTTCCAATGGAAATGAAATGCAGTAGGTTCTTGAATTCAACTTTACTTTATGTATTCCGTGGCTGTGAGTAGTATTCATTGTGTTTCTATTCACTTACACTTCACCCTGTATAGTTATGCACATGTACATAACACAAAATACACAGAATAGTAACTAATGCATTCACCTGACAAGAGAGTACAATATAATTTTACTCAATAGTATGTGCTAAGTTGATGCAACCTTTTTTAATATACTTTCCATATCGTTTTGAGTAGTCTGCAACCATGTCTAAGTGTGTGCTACTGATGTTGACGAAGTTACTCTAAGCAATATATCCAGTTTCACATAATAGTACTTCAGTGTTTCAAAGCAATACAAAGATCAAGGCAGTTCCAATGTAAATGCAATGCAGTAGGTTCTTGAATTCAACATTATGTATTCTGTGGCTGTGAGTAGTATTCATTCTGTTTCTATTCACTTACACTTCACCCTGTATAGTTATGCACATGTATATAACACAAAATACACAGAATAGTAAGTAAATGCATTCAACCGAAATGAGAGTAGAATATAATTTCCCTCAAACGTCCTAGGTGCTAACTTGATGCAACCCTTTTTAATATAGTTTCCATATCATTTAGAGTAGTCTGCAACCATTTCTATGTGTGTTCTACTGATGTTGACGAAGTTATTCTAAACAGTATAACCAGTTTCACATAATAGAACTACATTGTTTCAAAGCAACAGAAGGATAAAGGCAGTTCTAATGTAAATGCAATGTAGTAGGTTCTTGAATTCAACTTCACTTTATGTATTCAGTGGCTGTGAGTAGTATTCATTCTGTTTCTATTCACTTACACTTCACCCTGTATAGTTATGCACATGTACATAACACAAAATACACAGAATAGTAACTAATGCATTCACCTGACAAGAGAATACAATATAATTTTACTCAGTATGTGCTAAGTTGATGCAACCTCTTTTAATATACTTTCCATATCGTTTAGAGTAGTCTGCAACCATGTCTAAGTGTGTGCTACTGATGTTGACGAAGTTACTCTAAGCAATATAACCAGTTTCACATAATAGTACTTCAGTGTTTCAAAGCAATACAAAGATCAAGGCAGTTCCAATGTAAATGCAATGCAGTAGGTTCTTGAATTCAACATTATGTATTCTGTGGCTGTGAGTAGTATTCATTCTGTTTCTATTCACTTACATTTCACCCTGTATAGTTATGCACATGTATATAACACAAAATACACAGAATAGTAAGTAAATGCATTCAACCGAAATGAGAGTAGAATATAATTTCTCTCAAACGTCCTAGGTGCTAACTTGATGCGACCTTTTTAATATACTTTCCATATCATTTAGAGTAGTCTGCAACCATTTGTATGTGTGTGCTACTGATGTTGACGAAGTTACTCTAAGCAATATGACCAGTTTCACATAATAGTACTTCAGTGTTTGAAAGCAATACAAAGATCAAGGCAGTTCCAATGTAAATGCAATGCAGTAGGTTCTTGAATTCAACTTTATGTATTCCGTGGCTGTGAGTAGTACTCATATTATTTCTATTCACTTACATTTCACCCTGTATAGTTATGCACCTGTAAATAACACAAAATAAACAGAATAATAAGTAATGCATTCAACCGAAATGTGAGTAGAATATAATTTCCCTCAAACGTCCTAGGTGCTAACTTGATGCAACCCTTTTTAATATAGTTTCCATATCATTTATAGTAGTCTGCAACCATTTCTATGTGTGTGCTACTGATGTTGACGAAGTTATTCTAAACAGTATAACCAGTTTCACATAATAGTACTACAGTGTTTCAAAGCAGTACAAAGATCAAGGCAGTTCCAATGGAAATGAAATGCAGTAGGTTCTTGAATTCAACTTTACTTTATGTATTCCGTGGCTGTGAGTAGTATTCATTGTGTTTCTATTCACTTACACTTCACCCTGTATAGTTATGCACATGTACATAACACAAAATACACAGAATAGTAACTAATGCATTCACCTGACAAGAGAGTACAATATAATTTTACTCAATAGTATGTGCTAAGTTGATGCAACCTTTTTTAATATACTTTCCATATCATTTAGAGTAGTCTGCATCCATTTCTATGTGTGTGCTACTGATGTTGACGAAGTTACTCTAAGCAATATAACCAGTTTCACATAATAGTACTTCAGTGTTTGAAAGCAATACAAAGATCAAGGCAGTTCCAATGTAAATGCAATGCAGTGGTTCTTGAATTCAACTTTATGTATTCCGTGGCTGTGAGTAGTACTCATTGTGTTTCAATTCACTTCACTTCACCCTCTATAGTTATGCACCTGTAAATAACACAAAATACACAGAATAGTAAGTAATGCATTCAACCGAAATGAGAGTAGAATATAATTTCTCTCAAACGTCCTAGGTGCTAACTTGATGCAACCTTTTTAATATACTTTCCATATCATTTAGAGTAGTCTGCAACCATTTGTATGTGTGTGCTACTGATGTTGACGAAGTTACTCTAAGCAATATGACCAGTTTCACATAATAGTACTTCAGTGTTTGAAAGCAATACAAAGATCAAGGCAGTTCCAATGTAAATGCAATGCAGTAGGTTCTTGAATTCAACTTTATGTATTCCGTGGCTGTGAGTAGTACTCATTGTGTTTCAATTCACTTCACTTCACCCTCTATAGTTATGCACCTGTAAATAACACAAAATACACAGAATAGTAAGTAATGCATTCAACCGAAATGTGAGTAGAATATAATTTCCCTCAAACGTCCTAGGTGCTAACTTGATGCAACCCTTTTTAATATAGTTTCCATATCATTTATAGTAGTCTGCAACCATTTCTATGTGTGTGCTACTGATGTTGACGAAGTTATTCTAAACAGTATAACCAGTTTCACATAATAGTACTACAGTGTTTCAAAGCAGTACAAAGATCAAGGCAGTTCCAATGGAAATGAAATGCAGTAGGTTCTTGAATTCAACTTTACTTTATGTATTCAGTGGCTGTGAGTAGTATTCATTGTGTTTCTATTCACTTACACTTCACCCTGGATAGTTATGCACATGTACATAACACAAAATACACAGAATAGTAACTAATGCATTCACCTGAGAAGAGAGTACAACATAATTTTACTCAATAGTATGTGCTGTTGATGCAACCTTTTTTAATATACTTTCCATATCATTTAGAGTAGTCTGCATCCATTTCTATCAGTGTGCTACTGATGTTGACGAAGTTACTCTAAGCAATATAACCAGTTTCACATAATAGTACTTCAGTGTTTCAAAGCAATACAAAGATCAAGGCAGTTCCAATGTAAATGCAGTGCAGTAGGTTCTTGAATTCAACTTTATGTATTCCGTGGCTGTGAGTAGTACTCATTGTGTTTCAATTCACTTCACTTCACCCTCTATAGTTATGCACCTGTAAATAACACAAAATACACAGAATAGTAAGTAATGCATTCAACCGAAATGTGAGTAGAATATAATTTCCCTCATACGTCCTAGGTGCTAACTTGATGCAACCCTTTTTAATATAGTTTCCATATCATTTAGAGTAGTCTGCAACCATTTCTATGTGTGTGCTACTGATGTTGGTGAAGTTACTCGAAGCAATATAACCAGTTTCACATAATAGAACTACATTGTTTCAAAGCAACAGAAGGATAAAGGCAGTTCTAATGTAAATGCAATGTAGTAGGTTCTTGAATTCAACTTTACTTTATGTATTCAGTGGCTGTGAGTAGTATTCATTGTGTTTCTATTCACTTACACTTCACCCTGTATAGTTATGCACATGTACATAACACAAAATACACAGAATAGTAACTAATGCATTCACCTGAGAAGAGAGTACAACATAATTTTACACAATAGTATGTGCTGTTGATGCAACCTTTTTTAATATACTTTCCATATCATTTAGAGTAGTCTGCATCCATTTCTATGTGTGTGCTACTGATGTTGACGAAGTTACTCTAAGCAATATGACCAGTTTCACATAATAGTACTTCAGTGTTTCAAAGCAATACAAAGATCAAGGCAGTTCCAATGTAAATGCAATGCAGTAGGTTCTTGAATTCAACTTTATGTATTCCGTGGCTGTGAGTAGTACTCATTGTGTTTCAATTCACTTCACTTCACCCTCTATAGTTATGCACCTGTAAATAACACAAAATACACAGAATAGTAAGTAATGCATTCAACCGAAATGTGAGTAGAATATAATTTCCCTCATACGTCCTAGGCGCTAACTTGATGCAACCTTTTTAATATACTTTCCATATCATTTAGAGTAGTCTGCAACCATTTGTATGTGTGTGCTACTGATGTTGACGAAGTTACTCTAAGCAATATGACCAGTTTCACATAATAGTACTTCAGTGTTTGAAAGCAATACAAAGATCAAGGCAGTTCCAATGTAAATGCAATGCAGTAGGTTCTTGAATTCAACTTTATGTATTCCGTGGCTGTGAGTAGTACTCATTGTGTTTCAATTCACTTCACTTCACCCTCTATAGTTATGCACCTGTAAATAACACAAAATACACAGAATAGTAAGTAATGCATTCAACCGAAATGTGAGTAGAATATAATTTCCCTCATACGTCCTAGGTGCTAACTTGATGCAACCCTTTTTAATATAGTTTTCATATCATTTAGAGTAGTCTGCAACCATTTCTATGTGTGTGCTACTGATGTTGGTGAAGTTACTCGAAGCAATATAACCAGTTTCACATAATAGAACTACATTGTTTCAACGCAACAGAAGGATAAAGGCAGTTCTAATGTAAATGCAATGTAGTAGGTTCTTGAATTCAACTTTATGTATTCCGTGGCTGTGAGTAGTACTCATATTATTTCTATTCACTTACATTTCACCCTGTATAGTTATGCACCTGTAAATAACACAAAATACACAGAATAATAAGTAATGCATTCAACCGAAATGTGAGTAGAATATAATTTCCCTCAAACGTCCTAGGTGCTAACTTGATGCAACCCTTTTTAATATAGTTTCCATATCATTTATAGTAGTCTGCAACCATTTCTATGTGTGTGCTACTGATGTTGACGAAGTTATTCTAAACAGTATAACCAGTTTCACATAATAGTACTACAGTGTTTCAAAGCAGTACAAAGATCAAGGCAGTTCCAATGGAAATGAAATGCAGTAGGTTCTTGAATTCAACTTTACTTTATGTATTCCGTGGCTGTGAGTAGTATTCATTGTGTTTCTATTCACTTACACTTCACCCTGTATAGTTATGCACATGTACATAACACAAAATACACAGAATAGTAACTAATGCATTCACCTGACAAGAGAGTACAATATAATTTTACTCAATAGTATGTGCTAAGTTGATGCAACCTTTTTTAATATACTTTCCATATCGTTTAGAGTAGTCTGCAACCATGTCTAAGTGTGTGCTACTGATGTTGACGAAGTTACTCTAAGCAATATAACCAGTTTCACATAATAGTACTTCAGTGTTTCAAAGCAATACAAAGATCAAGGCAGTTCCAATGTAAATGCAATGCAGTAGGTTCTTGAATTCAACATTATGTATTCTGTGGCTGTGAGTAGTATTCATTCTGTTTCTATTCACTTACACTTCACCCTGTATAGTTATGCACATGTATATAACACAAAATACACAGAATAGTAAGTAAATGCATTCAACCGAAATGAGAGTAGAATATAATTTCTCTCAAACGTCCTAGGTGCTAACTTGATGCAATCTTTTTAATATACTTTCCATATCATTTAGAGTAGTCTGCAACCATTTGTATGTGTGTGCTACTGATGTTGACGAAGTTACTCTAAGCAATATGACCAGTTTCACATAATAGTACTTCAGTGTTTGAAAGCAATACAAAGATCAAGGCAGTTCCAATGTAAATGCAATGCAGTAGGTTCTTGAATTCAACTTTATGTATTCCGTGGCTGTGAGTAGTACTCATTGTGTTTCAATTCACTTCACTTCACCCTCTATAGTTATGCACCTGTAAATAACACAAAATACACAGAATAGTAAGTAATGCATTCAACCGAAATGTGAGTAGAATATAATTTCCCTCATACGTCCTAGGTGCTAACTTGATGCAACCCTTTTTAATATAGTTTCCATATCATTTAGAGTAGTCTGCAACCATTTCTATGTGTGTGCTACTGATGTTGGTGAAGTTACTCGAAGCAATATAACCAGTTTCACATAATAGAACTACATTGTTTCAAAGCAACAGAAGGATAAAGGCAGTTCTAATGTAAATGCAATGTAGTAGGTTCTTGAATTCAACTTTACTTTATGTATTCAGTGGCTGTGAGTAGTATTCATTGTGTTTCTATTCACTTACACTTCACCCTGTATAGTTATGCACATGTACATAACACAAAATACACAGAATAGTAACTAATGCATTCACCTGAGAAGAGAGTACAACATAATTTTACACAATAGTATGTGCTGTTGATGCAACCTTTTTTAATATACTTTCCATATCATTTAGAGTAGTCTGCATCCATTTCTATGTGTGTGCTACTGATGTTGACGAAGTTACTCTAAGCAATATAACCAGTTTCACATAATAGTACTTCTGTGTTTGAAAGCAATACAAAGATCAAGGCAGTTCCAATGTAAATGCAATGCAGTAGGTTCTTGAATTCAACTTTATGTATTCTGTGGCTGTGAGTAGTATTCATTCTGTTTCTATTCACTTACACTTCACCCTGTATAGTTATGCACATGTATATAACACAAAATACACAGAATAGTAAGTAAATGCATTCAACCGAAATGAGAGTAGAATATAATTTCTCTCAAACGTCCTAGGTGCTAACTTGATGCAATCTTTTTAATATACTTTCCATATCATTTAGAGTAGTCTGCAACCATTTGTATGTGTGTGCTACTGATGTTGACGAAGTTACTCTAAGCAATATGACCAGTTTCACATAATAGTACTTCAGTGTTTGAAAGCAATACAAAGATCAAGGCAGTTCCAATGTAAATGCAATGCAGTAGGTTCTTGAATTCAACTTTATGTATTCCGTGGCTGTGAGTAGTACTCATTGTGTTTCAATTCACTTCACTTCACCCTCTATAGTTATGCACCTGTAAATAACACAAAATACACAGAATAGTAAGTAATGCATTCAACCGAAATGTGAGTAGAATATAATTTCCCTCATACGTCCTAGGTGCTAACTTGATGCAACCCTTTTTAATATAGTTTCCATATCATTTAGAGTAGTCTGCAACCATTTCTATGTGTGTGCTACTGATGTTGGTGAAGTTACTCGAAGCAATATAACCAGTTTCACATAATAGAACTACATTGTTTCAAAGCAACAGAAGGATAAAGGCAGTTCTAATGTAAATGCAATGTAGTAGGTTCTTGAATTCAACTTTACTTTATGTATTCAGTGGCTGTGAGTAGTATTCATTGTGTTTCTATTCACTTACACTTCACCCTGTATAGTTATGCACATGTACATAACACAAAATACACAGAATAGTAACTAATGCATTCACCTGACAAGAGAGTACAACATAATTTTACACAATAGTATGTGCTGTTGATGCAACCTTTTTTAATATACTTTCCATATCATTTAGAGTAGTCTGCATCCATTTCTATGTGTGTGCTACTGATGTTGACGAAGTTACTCTAAGCAATATAACCAGTTTCACATAATAGTACTTCAGTGTTTGAAAGCAATACAAAGATCAAGGCAGTTCCAATGTAAATGCAATGCAGTAGGTTCTTGAATTCAACTTTATGTATTCCGTGGCTGTGAGTAGTACTCATTGTGTTTCAATTCACTTCACTTCACCCTCTATAGTTATGCACCTGTAAATAACACAAAATACACAGAATAGTAAGTAATGCATTCAACCGAAATGAGAGTAGAATATAATTTCTCTCAAACGTCCTAGGTGCTAACTTGATGCAACCTTTTTAATATACTTTCCATATCATTTAGAGTAGTCTGCAACCATTTGTATGTGTGTGCTACTGATGTTGACGAAGTTACTCTAAGCAATATGACCAGTTTCACATAATAGTACTTCAGTGTTTGAAAGCAATACAAAGATCAAGGCAGTTCCAATGTAAATGCAATGCAGTAGGTTCTTGAATTCAACTTTATGTATTCCGTGGCTGTGAGTAGTACTCATTGTGTTTCAATTCACTTCACTTCACCCTCTATAGTTATGCACCTGTAAATAACACAAAATACACAGAATAGTAAGTAATGCATTCAACCGAAATGTGAGTAGAATATAATTTCCCTCAAACGTCCTAGGTGCTAACTTGATGCAACCCTTTTTAATATAGTTTCCATATCATTTAGAGTAGTCTGCAACCATTTCTATGTGTGTGCTACTGATGTTGACGAAGTTATTCTAAACAGTATAACCAGTTTCACATAATAGTACTACAGTGTTTCAAAGCAGTACAAAGATCAAGGCAGTTCCAATGGAAATGAAATGCAGTAGGTTCTTGAATTCAACTTTACTTTATGTATTCAGTGGCTGTGAGTAGTATTCATTGTGTTTCTATTCACTTACACTTCACCCTGGATAGTTATGCACATGTACATAACACAAAATACACAGAATAGTAACTAATGCATTCACCTGAGAAGAGAGTACAACATAATTTTACTCAATAGTATGTGCTGTTGATGCAACCTTTTTTAATATACTTTCCATATCATTTAGAGTAGTCTGCATCCATTTCTATCAGTGTGCTACTGATGTTGACGAAGTTACTCTAAGCAATATAACCAGTTTCACATAATAGTACTTCAGTGTTTCAAAGCAATACAAAGATCAAGGCAGTTCCAATGTAAATGCAGTGCAGTAGGTTCTTGAATTCAACTTTATGTATTCCGTGGCTGTGAGTAGTACTCATTGTGTTTCAATTCACTTCACTTCACCCTCTATAGTTATGCACCTGTAAATAACACAAAATACACAGAATAGTAAGTAATGCATTCA
The DNA here is from genome assembly GCF_048418815.1 of Hemitrygon akajei. Lineage (NCBI taxonomy): Eukaryota > Metazoa > Chordata > Chondrichthyes > Myliobatiformes > Dasyatidae > Hemitrygon > Hemitrygon akajei. The sequence continues at coordinate 6,500,026 of NC_133145.1, read as the reverse complement.
ACCGAAATGTGAGTAGAATATAATTTCCCTCATACGTCCTAGGTGCTAACTTGATGCAACCCTTTTTAATATAGTTTCCATATCATTTAGAGTAGTCTGCAACCATTTCTATGTGTGTGCTACTGATGTTGGTGAAGTTACTCGAAGCAATATAACCAGTTTCACATAATAGAACTACATTGTTTCAAAGCAACAGAAGGATAAAGGCAGTTCTAATGTAAATGCAATGTAGTAGGTTCTTGAATTCAACTTTACTTTATGTATTCAGTGGCTGTGAGTAGTATTCATTGTGTTTCTATTCACTTACACTTCACCCTCTATAGTTATGCACCTGTAAATAACACAAAATACACAGAATAGTAAGTAATGCATTCAACCGAAATGAGAGTAGAATATAATTTCTCTCAAACGTCCTAGGTGCTAACTTGATGCAACCTTTTTAATATACTTTCCATATCATTTAGAGTAGTCTGCAACCATTTGTATGTGTGTGCTACTGATGTTGACGAAGTTACTCTAAGCAATATGACCAGTTTCACATAATAGTACTTCAGTGTTTGAAAGCAATACAAAGATCAAGGCAGTTCCAATGTAAATGCAATGCAGTAGGTTCTTGAATTCAACTTTATGTATTCCGTGGCTGTGAGTAGTACTCATTGTGTTTCAATTCACTTCACTTCACCCTCTATAGTTATGCACCTGTAAATAACACAAAATACACAGAATAGTAAGTAATGCATTCAACCGAAATGTGAGTAGAATATAATTTCCCTCAAACGTCCTAGGTGCTAACTTGATGCAACCCTTTTTAATATAGTTTCCATATCATTTAGAGTAGTCTGCAACCATTTCTATGTGTGTGCTACTGATGTTGACGAAGTTATTCTAAACAGTATAACCAGTTTCACATAATAGTACTACAGTGTTTCAAAGCAGTACAAAGATCAAGGCAGTTCCAATGGAAATGAAATGCAGTAGGTTCTTGAATTCAACTTTACTTTATGTATTCAGTGGCTGTGAGTAGTATTCATTGCGTTTCTATTCACTTACACTTCACCCTGGATAGTTATGCACATGTACATAACACAAAATACACAGAATAGTAACTAATGCATTCACCTGAGAAGAGAGTACAACATAATTTTACTCAATAGTATGTGCTGTTGATGCAACCTTTTTTAATATACTTTCCATATCATTTAGAGTAGTCTGCATCCATTTCTATCAGTGTGCTACTGATGTTGACGAAGTTACTCTAAGCAATATAACCAGTTTCACATAATAGTACTTCAGTGTTTCAAAGCAATACAAAGATCAAGGCAGTTCCAATGTAAATGCAGTGCAGTAGGTTCTTGAATTCAACTTTATGTATTCCGTGGCTGTGAGTAGTACTCATTGTGTTTCAATTCACTTCACTTCACCCTCTATAGTTATGCACCTGTAAATAACACAAAATACACAGAATAGTAAGTAATGCATTCAACCGAAATGTGAGTAGAATATAATTTCCCTCATACGTCCTAGGTGCTAACTTGATGCAACCCTTTTTAATATAGTTTCCATATCATTTAGAGTAGTCTGCAACCATTTCTATGTGTGTGCTACTGATGTTGGTGAAGTTACTCGAAGCAATATAACCAGTTTCACATAATAGAACTACATTGTTTCAAAGCAACAGAAGGATAAAGGCAGTTCTAATGTAAATGCAATGTAGTAGGTTCTTGAATTCAACTTTACTTTATGTATTCAGTGGCTGTGAGTAGTATTCATTGTGTTTCTATTCACTTACACTTCACCCTGTATAGTTATGCACATGTACATAACACAAAATACACAGAATAGTAACTAATGCATTCACCTGAGAAGAGAGTACAACATAATTTTACACAATAGTATGTGCTGTTGATGCAACCTTTTTTAATATACTTTCCATATCATTTAGAGTTGTCTGCATCCATTTCTATGTGTGTGCTACTGATGTTGACGAAGTTACTCTAAGCAATATAACCAGTTTCACATAATAGTACTTCAGTGTTTCAAAGCAATACAAAGATCAAGGCAGTTCCAATGTAAATGCAATGCAGTAGGTTCTTGAATTCAACTTTATGTATTCCGTGGCTGTGAGTAGTACTCATTGTGTTTCAATTCACTTCACTTCACCCTCTATAGTTATGCACCTGTAAATAACACAAAATACATAGAATAGTAAGTAATGCATTCAACCGAAATGTGAGTAGAATATAATTTCCCTCATACGTCCTAGGCGCTAACTTGATGCAACCTTTTTAATATACTTTCCATATCATTTAGAGTAGTCTGCAACCATTTGTATGTGTGTGCTACTGATGTTGACGAAGTTACTCTAAGCAATATGACCAGTTTCACATAATAGTACTTCAGTGTTTGAAAGCAATACAAAGATCAAGGCAGTTCCAATGTAAATGCAATGCAGTAGGTTCTTGAATTCAACTTTATGTATTCCGTGGCTGTGAGTAGTACTCATTGTGTTTCAATTCACTTCACTTCACCCTCTATAGTTATGCACCTGTAAATAACACAAAATACAGAGAATAGTAAGTAATGCATTCAACCGAAATGTGAGTAGAATATAATTTCCCTCATACGTCCTAGGTGCTAACTTGATGCAACCCTTTTTAATATAGTTTTCATATCATTTAGAGTAGTCTGCAACCATTTCTATGTGTGTGCTACTGATGTTGGTGAAGTTACTCGAAGCAATATAACCAGTTTCACATAATAGAACTACATTGTTTCAAAGCAACAGAAGGATAAAGGCAGTTCTAATGTAAATGCAATGTAGTAGGTTCTTGAATTCAACTTTATGTATTCCGTGGCTGTGAGTAGTACTCATATTATTTCTATTCACTTACATTTCACCCTGTATAGTTATGCACCTGTAAATAACACAAAATACACAGAATAATAAGTAATGCATTCAACCGAAATGTGAGTAGAATATAATTTCCCTCAAACGTCCTAGGTGCTAACTTGATGCAACCCTTTTTAATATAGTTTCCATATCATTTAGAGTAGTCTGCAACCATTTCTATGTGTGTGCTACTGATGTTGACGAAGTTATTCTAAACAGTATAACCAGTTTCACATAATAGTACTACAGTGTTTCAAAGCAGTACAAAGATCAAGGCAGTTCCAATGGAAATGAAATGCAGTAGGTTCTTGAATTCAACTTTACTTTATGTATTCAGTGGCTGTGAGTAGTATTCATTGTGTTTCTATTCACTTACACTTCACCCTGGATAGTTATGCACATGTACATAACACAAAATACACAGAATAGTAACTAATGCATTCACCTGAGAAGAGAGTACAACATAATTTTACTCAATAGTATGTGCTGTTGATGCAACCTTTTTTAATATACTTTCCATATCATTTAGAGTAGTCTGCATCCATTTCTATCAGTGTGCTACTGATGTTGACGAAGTTACTCTAAGCAATATAACCAGTTTCACATAATAGTACTTCAGTGTTTCAAAGCAATACAAAGATCAAGGCAGTTCCAATGTAAATGCAGTGCAGTAGGTTCTTGAATTCAACTTTATGTATTCCGTGGCTGTGAGTAGTACTCATTGTGTTTCAATTCACTTCACTTCACCCTCTATAGTTATGCACCTGTAAATAACACAAAATACACAGAATAGTAAGTAATGCATTCAACCGAAATGTGAGTAGAATATAATTTCCCTCATACGTCCTAGGTGCTAACTTGATGCAACCCTTTTTAATATAGTTTCCATATCATTTAGAGTAGTCTGCAACCATTTCTATGTGTGTGCTACTGATGTTGGTGAAGTTACTCGAAGCAATATAACCAGTTTCACATAATAGAACTACATTGTTTCAAAGCAACAGAAGGATAAAGGCAGTTCTAATGTAAATGCAATGTAGTAGGTTCTTGAATTCAACTTTACTTTATGTATTCAGTGGCTGTGAGTAGTATTCATTGTGTTTCTATTCACTTACACTTCACCCTGTATAGTTATGCACATGTACATAACACAAAATACACAGAATAGTAACTAATGCATTCACCTGACAAGAGAGTACAACATAATTTTACACAATAGTATGTGCTGTTGATGCAACCTTTTTTAATATACTTTCCATATCATTTAGAGTTGTCTGCATCCATTTCTATGTGTGTGCTACTGATGTTGACGAAGTTACTCTAAGCAATATAACCAGTTTCACATAATAGTACTTCAGTGTTTCAAAGCAATACAAAGATCAAGGCAGTTCCAATGTAAATGCAATGCAGTAGGTTCTTGAATTCAACTTTATGTATTCCGTGGCTGTGAGTAGTACTCATTGTGTTTCAATTCACTTCACTTCACCCTCTATAGTTATGCACCTGTAAATAACACAAAATACATAGAATAGTAAGTAATGCATTCAACCGAAATGTGAGTAGAATATAATTTCCCTCATACGTCCTAGGCGCTAACTTGATGCAACCTTTTTAATATACTTTCCATATCATTTAGAGTAGTCTGCAACCATTTGTATGTGTGTGCTACTGATGTTGACGAAGTTACTCTAAGCAATATGACCAGTTTCACATAATAGTACTTCAGTGTTTGAAAGCAATACAAAGATCAAGGCAGTTCCAATGTAAATGCAATGCAGTAGGTTCTTGAATTCAACTTTATGTATTCCGTGGCTGTGAGTAGTACTCATTGTGTTTCAATTCACTTCACTTCACCCTCTATAGTTATGCACCTGTAAATAACACAAAATACAGAGAATAGTAAGTAATGCATTCAACCGAAATGTGAGTAGAATATAATTTCCCTCATACGTCCTAGGTGCTAACTTGATGCAACCCTTTTTAATATAGTTTTCATATCATTTAGAGTAGTCTGCAACCATTTCTATGTGTGTGCTACTGATGTTGGTGAAGTTACTCGAAGCAATATAACCAGTTTCACATAATAGAACTACATTGTTTCAAAGCAACAGAAGGATAAAGGCAGTTCTAATGTAAATGCAATGTAGTAGGTTCTTGAATTCAACTTTATGTATTCCGTGGCTGTGAGTAGTACTCATATTATTTCTATTCACTTACATTTCACCCTGTATAGTTATGCACCTGTAAATAACACAAAATACACAGAATAATAAGTAATGCATTCAACCGAAATGTGAGTAGAATATAATTTCCCTCAAACGTCCTAGGTGCTAACTTGATGCAACCCTTTTTAATATAGTTTCCATATCATTTATAGTAGTCTGCAACCATTTCTATGTGTGTGCTACTGATGTTGACGAAGTTATTCTAAACAGTATAACCAGTTTCACATAATAGTACTACAGTGTTTCAAAGCAGTACAAAGATCAAGGCAGTTCCAATGGAAATGAAATGCAGTAGGTTCTTGAATTCAACTTTACTTTATGTATTCCGTGGCTGTGAGTAGTATTCATTGTGTTTCTATTCACTTACACTTCACCCTGTATAGTTATGCACATGTACATAACACAAAATACACAGAATAGTAACTAATGCATTCACCTGACAAGAGAGTACAATATAATTTTACTCAATAGTATGTGCTAAGTTGATGCAACCTTTTTTAATATACTTTCCATATCGTTTAGAGTAGTCTGCAACCATGTCTAAGTGTGTGCTACTGATGTTGACGAAGTTACTCTAAGCAATATAACCAGTTTCACATAATAGTACTTCAGTGTTTCAAAGCAATACAAAGATCAAGGCAGTTCCAATGTAAATGCAATGCAGTAGGTTCTTGAATTCAACATTATGTATTCTGTGGCTGTGAGTAGTATTCATTCTGTTTCTATTCACTTACACTTCACCCTGTATAGTTATGCACATGTATATAACACAAAATACACAGAATAGTAAGTAAATGCATTCAACCGAAATGAGAGTAGAATATAATTTCTCTCAAACGTCCTAGGTGCTAACTTGATGCAATCTTTTTAATATACTTTCCATATCATTTAGAGTAGTCTGCAACCATTTGTATGTGTGTGCTACTGATGTTGACGAAGTTACTCTAAGCAATATGACCAGTTTCACATAATAGTACTTCAGTGTTTGAAAGCAATACAAAGATCAAGGCAGTTCCAATGTAAATGCAATGCAGTAGGTTCTTGAATTCAACTTTATGTATTCCGTGGCTGTGAGTAGTACTCATTGTGTTTCAATTCACTTCACTTCACCCTCTATAGTTATGCACCTGTAAATAACACAAAATACACAGAATAGTAAGTAATGCATTCAACCGAAATGTGAGTAGAATATAATTTCCCTCATACGTCCTAGGTGCTAACTTGATGCAACCCTTTTTAATATAGTTTCCATATCATTTAGAGTAGTCTGCAACCATTTCTATGTGTGTGCTACTGATGTTGGTGAAGTTACTCGAAGCAATATAACCAGTTTCACATAATAGAACTACATTGTTTCAAAGCAACAGAAGGATAAAGGCAGTTCTAATGTAAATGCAATGTAGTAGGTTCTTGAATTCAACTTTACTTTATGTATTCAGTGGCTGTGAGTAGTATTCATTGTGTTTCTATTCACTTACACTTCACCCTGTATAGTTATGCACATGTACATAACACAAAATACACAGAATAGTAACTAATGCATTCACCTGAGAAGAGAGTACAACATAATTTTACACAATAGTATGTGCTGTTGATGCAACCTTTTTTAATATACTTTCCATATCATTTAGAGTAGTCTGCATCCATTTCTATGTGTGTGCTACTGATGTTGACGAAGTTACTCTAAGCAATATAACCAGTTTCACATAATAGTACTTCTGTGTTTGAAAGCAATACAAAGATCAAGGCAGTTCCAATGTAAATGCAATGCAGTAGGTTCTTGAATTCAACTTTATGTATTCTGTGGCTGTGAGTAGTATTCATTCTGTTTCTATTCACTTACACTTCACCCTGTATAGTTATGCACATGTATATAACACAAAATACACAGAATAGTAAGTAAATGCATTCAACCGAAATGAGAGTAGAATATAATTTCTCTCAAACGTCCTAGGTGCTAACTTGATGCAATCTTTTTAATATACTTTCCATATCATTTAGAGTAGTCTGCAACCATTTGTATGTGTGTGCTACTGATGTTGACGAAGTTACTCTAAGCAATATGACCAGTTTCACATAATAGTACTTCAGTGTTTGAAAGCAATACAAAGATCAAGGCAGTTCCAATGTAAATGCAATGCAGTAGGTTCTTGAATTCAACTTTATGTATTCCGTGGCTGTGAGTAGTACTCATTGTGTTTCAATTCACTTCACTTCACCCTCTATAGTTATGCACCTGTAAATAACACAAAATACACAGAATAGTAAGTAATGCATTCAACCGAAATGTGAGTAGAATATAATTTCCCTCATACGTCCTAGGTGCTAACTTGATGCAACCCTTTTTAATATAGTTTCCATATCATTTAGAGTAGTCTGCAACCATTTCTATGTGTGTGCTACTGATATTGGTGAAGTTACTCGAAGCAATATAACCAGTTTCACATAATAGAACTACATTGTTTCAAAGCAACAGAAGGATAAAGGCAGTTCTAATGTAAATGCAATGTAGTAGGTTCTTGAATTCAACTTTACTTTATGTATTCAGTGGCTGTGAGTAGTATTCATTGTGTTTCTATTCACTTACACTTCACCCTGTATAGTTATGCACATGTACATAACACAAAATACACAGAATAGTAACTAATGCATTCACCTGAGAAGAGAGTACAACATAATTTTACACAATAGTATGTGCTGTTGATGCAACCTTTTTTAATATACTTTCCATATCATTTAGAGTAGTCTGCATCCATTTCTATGTGTGTGCTACTGATGTTGACGAAGTTACTCTAAGCAATATAACCAGTTTCACATAATAGTACTTCAGTGTTTGAAAGCAATACAAAGATCAAGGCAGTTCCAATGTAAATGCAATGCAGTAGGTTCTTGAATTCAACTTTATGTATTCCGTGGCTGTGAGTAGTACTCATTGTGTTTCAATTCACTTCACTTCACCCTCTATAGTTATGCACCTGTAAATAACACAAAATACACAGAATAGTAAGTAATGCATTCAACCGAAATGAGAGTAGAATATAATTTCTCTCAAACGTCCTAGGTGCTAACTTGATGCAACCTTTTTAATATACTTTCCATATCATTTAGAGTAGTCTGCAACCATTTGTATGTGTGTGCTACTGATGTTGACGAAGTTACTCTAAGCAATATGACCAGTTTCACATAATAGTACTTCAGTGTTTGAAAGCAATACAAAGATCAAGGCAGTTCCAATGTAAATGCAATGCAGTAGGTTCTTGAATTCAACTTTATGTATTCCGTGGCTGTGAGTAGTACTCATTGTGTTTCAATTCACTTCACTTCACCCTCTATAGTTATGCACCTGTAAATAACACAAAATACACAGAATAGTAAGTAATGCATTCAACCGAAATGTGAGTAGAATATAATTTCCCTCAAACGTCCTAGGTGCTAACTTGATGCAACCCTTTTTAATATAGTTTCCATATCATTTAGAGTAGTCTGCAACCATTTCTATGTGTGTGCTACTGATGTTGACGAAGTTATTCTAAACAGTATAACCAGTTTCACATAATAGTACTACAGTGTTTCAAAGCAGTACAAAGATCAAGGCAGTTCCAATGGAAATGAAATGCAGTAGGTTCTTGAATTCAACTTTACTTTATGTATTCAGTGGCTGTGAGTAGTATTCATTGTGTTTCTATTCACTTACACTTCACCCTGGATAGTTATGCACATGTACATAACACAAAATACACAGAATAGTAACTAATGCATTCACCTGAGAAGAGAGTACAACATAATTTTACTCAATAGTATGTGCTGTTGATGCAACCTTTTTTAATATACTTTCCATATCATTTAGAGTAGTCTGCATCCATTTCTATCAGTGTGCTACTGATGTTGACGAAGTTACTCTAAGCAATATAACCAGTTTCACATAATAGTACTTCAGTGTTTCAAAGCAATACAAAGATCAAGGCAGTTCCAATGTAAATGCAGTGCAGTAGGTTCTTGAATTCAACTTTATGTATTCCGTGGCTGTGAGTAGTACTCATTGTGTTTCAATTCACTTCACTTCACCCTCTATAGTTATGCACCTGTAAATAACACAAAATACACAGAATAGTAAGTAATGCATTCAACCGAAATGTGAGTAGAATATAATTTCCCTCATACGTCCTAGGTGCTAACTTGATGCAACCCTTTTTAATATAGTTTCCATATCATTTAGAGTAGTCTGCAACCATTTCTATGTGTGTGCTACTGATGTTGGTGAAGTTACTCGAAGCAATATAACCAGTTTCGCATAATAGAACTACATTGTTTCAAAGCAACAGAAGGATAAAGGCAGTTCTAATGTAAATGCAATGTAGTAGGTTCTTGAATTCAACTTTACTTTATGTATTCAGTGGCTGTGAGTAGTATTCATTGTGTTTCTATTCACTTACACTTCACCCTCTATAGTTATGCACCTGTAAATAACACAAAATACACAGAATAGTAAGTAATGCATTCAACCGAAATGAGAGTAGAATATAATTTCTCTCAAACGTCCTAGGTGCTAACTTGATGCAACCTTTTTAATATACTTTCCATATCATTTAGAGTAGTCTGCAACCATTTGTATGTGTGTGCTACTGATGTTGACGAAGTTACTCTAAGCAATATGACCAGTTTCACATAATAGTACTTCAGTGTTTGAAAGCAATACAAAGATCAAGGCAGTTCCAATGTAAATGCAATGCAGTAGGTTCTTGAATTCAACTTTATGTATTCCGTGGCTGTGAGTAGTACTCATTGTGTTTCAATTCACTTCACTTCACCCTCTATAGTTATGCACCTGTAAATAACACAAAATACACAGAATAGTAAGTAATGCATTCAACCGAAATGTGAGTAGAATATAATTTCCCTCAAACGTCCTAGGTGCTAACTTGATGCAACCCTTTTTAATATAGTTTCCATATCATTTAGAGTAGTCTGCAACCATTTCTATGTGTGTGCTACTGATGTTGACGAAGTTATTCTAAACAGTATAACCAGTTTCACATAATAGTACTACAGTGTTTCAAAGCAGTACAAAGATCAAGGCAGTTCCAATGGAAATGAAATGCAGTAGGTTCTTGAATTCAACTTTACTTTATGTATTCAGTGGCTGTGAGTAGTATTCATTGTGTTTCTATTCACTTACACTTCACCCTGGATAGTTATGCACATGTACATAACACAAAATACACAGAATAGTAACTAATGCATTCACCTGAGAAGAGAGTACAACATAATTTTACTCAATAGTATGTGCTGTTGATGCAACCTTTTTTAATATACTTTCCATATCATTTAGAGTAGTCTGCATCCATTTCTATCAGTGTGCTACTGATGTTGACGAAGTTACTCTAAGCAATATAACCAGTTTCACATAATAGTACTTCAGTGTTTCAAAGCAATACAAAGATCAAGGCAGTTCCAATGTAAATGCAATGCAGTAGGTTCTTGAATTCAACTTTATGTATTCCGTGGCTGTGAGTAGTACTCATTGTGTTTCAATTCACTTCACTTCACCCTCTATAGTTATGCACCTGTAAATAACACAAAATACACAGAATAGTAAGTAATGCATTCAACCGAAATGTGAGTAGAATATAATTTCCCTCATACGTCCTAGGTGCTAACTTGATGCAACCCTTTTTAATATAGTTTCCATATCATTTAGAGTAGTCTGCAACCATTTCTATGTGTGTGCTACTGATGTTGGTGAAGTTACTCGAAGCAATATAACCAGTTTCACATAATAGAACTACATTGTTTCAAAGCAACAGAAGGATAAAGGCAGTTCTAATGTAAATGCAATGTAGTAGGTTCTTGAATTCAACTTTACTTTATGTATTCAGTGGCTGTGAGTAGTATTCATTGTGTTTCTATTCACTTACACTTCACCCTGTATAGTTATGCACATGTACATAACACAAAATACACAGAATAGTAACTAATGCATTCACCTGAGAAGAGAGTACAACATAATTTTACACAATAGTATGTGCTGTTGATGCAACCTTTTTTAATATACTTTCCATATCATTTAGAGTAGTCTGCATCCATTTCTATGTGTGTGCTACTGATGTTGACGAAGTTACTCTAAGCAATATAACCAGTTTCACATAATAGTACTTCAGTGTTTCAAAGCAATACAAAGATCAAGGCAGTTCCAATGTAAATGCAATGCAGTAGGTTCTTGAATTCAACTTTATGTATTCCGTGGCTGTGAGTAGTACTCATTGTGTTTCAATTCACTTCACTTCACCCTCTATAGTTATGCACCTGTAAATAACACAAAATACATAGAATAGTAAGTAATGCATTCAACCGAAATGTGAGTAGAATATAATTTCCCTCATACGTCCTAGGTGCTAACTTGATGCAACCTTTTTAATATACTTTCCATATCATTTAGAGTAGTCTGCAACCATTTGTATGTGTGTGCTACTGATGTTGACGAAGTTACTCTAAGCAATATGACCAGTTTCACATAATAGTACTTCAGTGTTTGAAAGCAATACAAAGATCAAGGCAGTTCCAATGTAAATGCAATGCAGTAGGTTCTTGAATTCAACTTTATGTATTCCGTGGCTGTGAGTAGTACTCATTGTGTTTCAATTCACTTCACTTCACCCTCTATAGTTATGCACCTGTAAATAACACAAAATACAGAGAATAGTAAGTAATGCATTCAACCGAAATGTGAGTAGAATATAATTTCCCTCATACGTCCTAGGTGCTAACTTGATGCAACCCTTTTTAATATAGTTTTCATATCATTTAGAGTAGTCTGCAACCATTTCTATGTGTGTGCTACTGATGTTGGTGAAGTTACTCGAAGCAATATAACCAGTTTCACATAATAGAACTACATTGTTTCAAAGCAACAGAAGGATAAAGGCAGTTCTAATGTAAATGCAATGTAGTAGGTTCTTGAATTCAACTTTATGTATTCCGTGGCTGTGAGTAGTACTCATATTATTTCTATTCACTTACATTTCACCCTGTATAGTTATGCACCTGTAAATAACACAAAATACACAGAATAATAAGTAATGCATTCAACCGAAATGTGAGTAGAATATAATTTCCCTCAAACGTCCTAGGTGCTAACTTGATGCAACCCTTTTTAATATAGTTTCCATATCATTTATAGTAGTCTGCAACCATTTCTATGTGTGTGCTACTGATGTTGACGAAGTTATTCTAAACAGTATAACCAGTTTCACATAATAGTACTACAGTGTTTCAAAGCAGTACAAAGATCAAGGCAGTTCCAATGGAAATGAAATGCAGTAGGTTCTTGAATTCAACTTTACTTTATGTATTCCGTGGCTGTGAGTAGTATTCATTGTGTTTCTATTCACTTACACTTCACCCTGTATAGTTATGCACATGTACATAACACAAAATACACAGAATAGTAACTAATGCATTCACCTGACAAGAGAGTACAATATAATTTTACTCAATAGTATGTGCTAAGTTGATGCAACCTTTTTTAATATACTTTCCATATCGTTTAGAGTAGTCTGCAACCATGTCTAAGTGTGTGCTACTGATGTTGACGAAGTTACTCTAAGCAATATAACCAGTTTCACATAATAGTACTTCAGTGTTTCAAAGCAATACAAAGATCAAGGCAGTTCCAATGTAAATGCAATGCAGTAGGTTCTTGAATTCAACATTATGTATTCTGTGGCTGTGAGTAGTATTCATTCTGTTTCTATTCACTTACACTTCACCCTGTATAGTTATGCACATGTATATAACACAAAATACACAGAATAGTAAGTAAATGCATTCAACCGAAATGAGAGTAGAATATAATTTCTCTCAAACGTCCTAGGTGCTAACTTGATGCAATCTTTTTAATATACTTTCCATATCATTTAGAGTAGTCTGCAACCATTTGTATGTGTGTGCTACTGATGTTGACGAAGTTACTCTAAGCAATATGACCAGTTTCACATAATAGTACTTCAGTGTTTGAAAGCAATACAAAGATCAAGGCAGTTCCAATGTAAATGCAATGCAGTAGGTTCTTGAATTCAACTTTATGTATTCCGTGGCTGTGAGTAGTACTCATTGTGTTTCAATTCACTTCACTTCACCCTCTATAGTTATGCACCTGTAAATAACACAAAATACACAGAATAGTAAGTAATGCATTCAACCGAAATGTGAGTAGAATATAATTTCCCTCATACGTCCTAGGTGCTAACTTGATGCAACCCTTTTTAATATAGTTTCCATATCATTTAGAGTAGTCTGCAACCATTTCTATGTGTGTGCTACTGATGTTGGTGAAGTTACTCGAAGCAATATAACCAGTTTCACATAATAGAACTACATTGTTTCAAAGCAACAGAAGGATAAAGGCAGTTCTAATGTAAATGCAATGTAGTAGGTTCTTGAATTCAACTTTACTTTATGTATTCAGTGGCTGTGAGTAGTATTCATTGTGTTTCTATTCACTTACACTTCACCCTGTATAGTTATGCACATGTACATAACACAAAATACACAGAATAGTAACTAATGCATTCACCTGAGAAGAGAGTACAACATAATTTTACACAATAGTATGTGCTGTTGATGCAACCTTTTTTAATATACTTTCCATATCATTTAGAGTAGTCTGCATCCATTTCTATGTGTGTGCTACTGATGTTGACGAAGTTACTCTAAGCAATATAACCAGTTTCACATAATAGTACTTCAGTGTTTGAAAGCAATACAAAGATCAAGGCAGTTCCAATGTAAATGCAATGCAGTAGGTTCTTGAATTCAACTTTATGTATTCCGTGGCTGTGAGTAGTACTCATTGTGTTTCAATTCACTTCACTTCACCCTCTATAGTTATGCACCTGTAAATAACACAAAATACACAGAATAGTAAGTAATGCATTCAACCGAAATGTGAGTAGAATATAATTTCCCTCATACGTCCTAGGTGCTAACTTGATGCAACCTTTTTAATATACTTTCCATATCATTTAGAGTAGTCTGCAACCATTTGTATGTGTGTGCTACTGATGTTGACGAAGTTACTCTAAGCAATATGACCAGTTTCACATAATAGTACTTCAGTGTTTGAAAGCAATACAAAGATCAAGGCAGTTCCAATGTAAATGCAATGCAGTAGGTTCTTGAATTCAACTTTATGTATTCCGTGGCTGTGAGTAGTACTCATTGTGTTTCAATTCACTTCACTTCACCCTCTATAGTTATGCACCTGTAAATAACACAAAATACACAGAATAGTAAGTAATGCATTCAACCGAAATGTGAGTAGAATATAATTTCCCTCATACGTCCTAGGTGCTAACTTGATGCAACCCTTTTTAATATAGTTTCCATATCATTTAGAGTAGTCTGCAACCATTTCTATGTGTGTGCTACTGATGTTGGTGAAGTTACTCGAAGCAATATAACCAGTTTCACATAATAGAACTACATTGTTTCAAAGCAACAGAAGGATAAAGGCAGTTCTAATGTAAATGCAATGTAGTAGGTTCTTGAATTCAACTTTACTTTATGTATTCAGTGGCTGTGAGTAGTATTCATTGTGTTTCTATTCACTTACACTTCACCCTGTATAGTTATGCACATGTACATAACACAAAATACACAGAATAGTAACTAATGCATTCACCTGAGAAGAGAGTACAACATAATTTTACTCAATAGTATGTGCTGTTGATGCAACCTTTTTTAATATACTTTCCATATCATTTAGAGTAGTCTGCATCCATTTCTATCAGTGTGCTACTGATGTTGACGAAGTTACTCTAAGCAATATAACCAGTTTCACATAATAGTACTTCAGTGTTTGAAAGCAATACAAAGATCAAGGCAGTTCCAATGTAAATGCAATGCAGTAGGTTCTTGAATTCAACTTTATGTATTCCGTGGCTGTGAGTAGTACTCATATTATTTCTATTCACTTACATTTCACCCTGTATAGTTATGCACCTGTAAATAACACAAAATACACAGAATAATAAGTAATGCATTCAACCGAAATGTGAGTAGAATATAATTTCCCTCAAACGTCCTAGGTGCTAACTTGATGCAACCCTTTTTAATATAGTTTCCATATCATTTATAGTAGTCTGCAACCATTTCTATGTGTGTGCTACTGATGTTGACGAAGTTATTCTAAACAGTATAACCAGTTTCACATAATAGTACTACAGTGTTTCAAAGCAGTACAAAGATCAAGGCAGTTCCAATGGAAATGAAATGCAGTAGGTTCTTGAATTCAACTTTACTTTATGTATTCCGTGGCTGTGAGTAGTATTCATTGTGTTTCTATTCACTTACACTTCACCCTGTATAGTTATGCACATGTACATAACACAAAATACACAGAATAGTAACTAATGCATTCACCTGACAAGAGGGTACAATATAATTTTACTCAATAGTATGTGCTAAGTTGATGCAACCTTTTTTAATATACTTTCCATATTGTTTAGAGTAGTCTGCAACCATGTCTAAGTGTGTGCTACTGATGTTGACGAAGTTACTCTAAGCAATATAACCAGTTTCACATAATAGTACTTCAGTGTTTCAAAGCAATACAAAGATCAAGGCAGTTCCAATGTAAATGCAATGCAGTAGGTTCTTGAATTCAACATTATGTATTCTGTGGCTGTGAGTAGTATTCATTCTGTTTCTATTCACTTACACTTCACCCTGTATAGTTATGCACATGTATATAACACAAAATACACAGAATAGTAAGTAAATGCATTCAACCGAAATGAGAGTAGAATATAATTTCTCTCAAACGTCCTAGGTGCTAACTTGATGCAATCTTATTAATATACTTTCCATATCATTTAGAGTAGTCTGCAACCATTTGTATGTGTGTGCTACTGATGTTGACGAAGTTACTCTAAGCAATATGACCAGTTTCACATAATAGTACTTCAGTGTTTGAAAGCAATACAAAGATCAAGGCAGTTCCAATGTAAATGCAATGCAGTAGGTTCTTGAATTCAACTTTATGTATTCCGTGGCTGTGAGTAGTACTCATTGTGTTTCAATTCACTTCACTTCACCCTCTATAGTTATGCACCTGTAAATAACACAAAATACACAGAATAGTAAGTAATGCATTCAACCGAAATGTGAGTAGAATATAATTTCCCTCATACGTCCTAGGTGCTAACTTGATGCAACCCTTTTTAATATAGTTTCCATATCATTTAGAGTAGTCTGCAACCATTTCTATGTGTGTGCTACTGATGTTGGTGAAGTTACTCGAAGCAATATAACCAGTTTCACATAATAGAACTACATTGTTTCAAAGCAACAGAAGGATAAAGGCAGTTCTAATGTAAATGCAATGTAGTAGGTTCTTGAATTCAACTTTACTTTATGTATTCAGTGGCTGTGAGTAGTATTCATTGTGTTTCTATTCACTTACACTTCACCCTGTATAGTTATGCACATGTACATAACACAAAATACACAGAATAGTAACTAATGCATTCACCTGACAAGAGAGTACAACATAATTTTACTCAATAGTATGTGCTGTTGATTCAACCTTTTTTAATATACTTTCCATATCATTTAGAGTAGTCTGCATCCATTTCTATGTGTGTGCTACTGATGTTGACGAAGTTACTCTAAGCAATATAACCAGTTTCACATAATAGTACTTCAGTGTTTCAAAGCAATACAAAGATCAAGGCAGTTCCAATGTAAATGCAATGCAGTAGGTTCTTGAATTCAACATTATGTATTCTGTGGCTGCGAGTAATATTCATTCTGTTTCTATTCACTTACACTTCACCCTGTATAGTTATGCACATGTATATAACACAAAATACACAGAATAGTAAGTAATGCATTCAACCGAAATGTGAGTAGAATATAATTTCCCTCAAACGTCCTAGGTGCTAACTTGATGCAACCCTTTTTAATATAGTTTCCATATCATTTATAGTAGTCTGCAACCATTTCTATGTGTGTGCTACTGATGTTGACGAAGTTATTGTAAACAGTATAACCAGTTTCACATAATAGTACTACAGTGTTTCAAAGCAGTACAAAGATCAAGGCAGTTCCAATGGAAATGAAATGCA
This sequence comes from Hemitrygon akajei, assembly GCF_048418815.1. NCBI lineage: Eukaryota > Metazoa > Chordata > Chondrichthyes > Myliobatiformes > Dasyatidae > Hemitrygon > Hemitrygon akajei. Next base: position 6,482,786 of record NC_133145.1, on the reverse strand, counting down.
GTAGGTTCTTGAATTCAACTTTACTTTATGTATTCAGTGGCTGTGAGTAGTATTCATTGTGTTTCTATTCACTTACACTTCACCCTGTATAGTTATGCACATGTACATAACACAAAATACACAGAATAGTAACTAATGCATTCACCTGAGAAGAGAGTACAACATAATTTTACACAATAGTATGTGCTGTTGATGCAACCTTTTTTAATATACTTTCCATATCATTTAGAGTAGTCTGCATCCATTTCTATGTGTGTGCTATTGATGTTGACGAAGTTACTCTAAGCAATATAACCAGTTTCACATAATAGTACTTCAGTGTTTGAAAGCAAAACAAAGATCAAGGCAGTTCCAATGTAAATGCAATGCAGTAGGTTCTTGAATTCAACTTTATGTATTCCGTGGCTGTGAGTAGTACTCATTG